>NC_090876.1:29988021-30018021 GCF_036669935.1 Montipora foliosa
ATGTACAAGTACAAGGAAAGGTTTCGTTTATACAAACGTTGGCCGTGTAGCACTGACAGCATAGTTTAGTGGAGGAGGACTGGTTAGGAAACCCGGCAAACACAGAAATGAGCGGTCACGTGACAATGCCCGTGCCATTCTAAAACAATATGGCGGAATATGGCGACCTTTTTCTATTTGGATATGATTTGGATGCATTTCTTGAGGCTTTGGAGGAAGATGACAATGTCGATGAATATTTCGAAGAAGCTGTGACTGAGGTGAGTGGAGTAATCCGCTTTTATTCCTAATATCCAGTAAAGATCTCGGAGTTTGTTATCGGATCGATTGACCTTACTGCAGAACACTGAGTCGACTTATGAGTTTATGTTTATTAAGTTACTAATAAACATAACTCAACTTATAAAAGCTCTACTTGTCTCGAAATATCAGTGAAAGAGTGGCCATTTGAACAAAGTGACGTTCTATAAACTCTTCATGATTTACTTTTGGCGTGCTTGTCTGCATTAATAGCTACTAACGAAGATATATATTTTGCTTCTTTTCGCTATAGGTACAAGACTATGCTTACAGTACAGGTTCAGAGCGCAAGTCATCAGGTTTTGAAGCTGTTTGAATGCTGCGGAAATGGTAAGTAAATATTGAGCACTTTCATGATGATTTTTCCTCTGACCGTAATGATTTGTTCTGCATGTGGTAGAGCTGCAGTGCATTTGAACGTCATTGTGTGATACTTAATACCCTTTCATTTTCTCTGAATGGTTCCTTTGTTTTTGACGTTTCAAATTATTTGCCACTTTTGTTTTAATTTCTGAAATAAACTTTCAACCGAAATAAATGGGAGCCTCTTGAAGGTTTTCTGTAACCTCTTATGCTCTTGACCCTAGTCCTCTGGGAAAATTTTGTTAACTTTCGCTTTTGTTTTTGTTTTTTTTTTTGTCATGTTGTTCTTCTTTCTCTTCTTGGTATTGTAAATAGTGTATTGTATTAGAAGTAGTGGATGTGCAGTAAAATAAATAAAAAAATTAATAATAATAATAATAATAATAATAATAATAATAATAATAATAATAATAATAAAAGAAATTCCTGAATAAGGCCAACTGAACGCAAATGTGACTACAATAACTGGCTCTAGTTCGATCAGTGGAACCATTTCATAGAGTAGTGTAATGACACAAAATTAAAGCAGTCAACCCACTGGCGACCCAAATGCATAATTCGAATGTTCAGTCAACGTAACGATTTGTAAGGTTTATATCATCTTCACCTGTCCCCTGGCGCCAAGATGGCGCATAGGGCCTCAGGGTTTACATGTATATGGGAAACGTGAAATGCTAAAAATAAAGCGTCTAATCCGAGTTGACAGTGAGGAAAATAAATGAAATAAACTTACTTTTACTTCACCTTGTGTCCTTGGGTTGATTTGAGGCGTTCTGGGCTAGTTTTGAAATTTGCTCCTATCCTTCATTAAAAGAAGATTAGGCTGGAAACTCGGAACCTCTGAAGCCACTGATTTAATCCCAAAAATTGGCTTGATTTGGCCTTTTGTCCACTCTAACGTCAAGATTGATAACAAACAATATAACATAAAGGCCCATAATCTGGAAACAATCTCCACATGCCAGTTTTCACAAAGAGCCCGCCACTTTCTCCATCTGGAAAGGCGTTTTGAATTCTGACAGGATATACATGTAACCGTTGGCCTGGTGACAATTTCACTTCTCTCAAGGGGTAGGGATCCAGTGTTCAACACTTATTGTACTTTCTTACTAATTTGTCCTTTGGGAAACCAGTTTTTGTTTTTTTTGGTTGCTCATGGTTTTTTCAGTTGCCCGCCTTCTAAAGACCTGTTTTCATTAAAACTCAAAGCAGGCTTGTAAAAGTGTCAGTTTTGAGTAAAATGTGTGTAAAACGGGTTTGACAGACCAACACGACTCCTGCTGTGTCCAAGCATACATGTAAGCAATTTTCCTGTTCTATAAGAGATCATGGGAGATTTCTTGACTATATCTCTCTGAAATTAGGCTGCTTTTGAATTAAATGCCATTTGTCCAATGGTACAGTACCGCCTGAAAGTATTGACCCCTCGGGACAAGGCAATACCTTGTCTTTGCCGCGGGTAGTGGTCGCGCGCCACCGAGGTATGCAAATTTTTTACCTCGGTAAAACCGAGGTGCAATTTGCCGCGAGAGAAAAGACGAGGCTTGCCGTGGGAAAGAACAATGATCTGCTGCACTTGTGAAATAAGCGGAAGACTGTCAAGTTTTAGATCTCATGGTGTGAAGAATCGATTCTTAAAGCAAGAAATCGTAATCAAAATGAGAAAGTGCGCGATTTCCGTAAGGACTCAAATTTTATTATCTTTACATAATGTAAATCCGAAGACTTCTTTACTGTAAAGATACAAAGATACTGTTATTAACTACAGTGTAAGCGACAGCTGTGTTGTCCAACCAACGAAACACTCGTTGTTATCCAAGCTGTAATACTGTGAGAAATTTGTTTGGTTTCGAAAAAGGTTCGATTGTGTCTGTCTTCGTCCAAGGCTGACCTTATTTTATTTGAAGACTTCAAACTTGTGCGATTGTCTTCGTTTTATCATCGCCATTTTGGTGAAAGGCAAGTACGTTAATCCTTCCACATATTATTGTGAAACTTGTCAATTTTAATTGATACATTCTTGCGAGGCATCGGAGCCTTTGTCGGTACCATTTTGGGACCTGACGTACCGACGAATAATTTAAGAATGGTTTCTTTTTTCATCTCTTTCATCAGCAATAAATTGTTATATGTAATCATACAAATCTAGGAATAGACTGTGATTAGTGGAGAAATAAAGTCTCTAAATCATCTGAACGCTCATCGTTTGCATACGAATTATAGAGACGCAAAACCAGCAAGCGTAACAAACTTGGGAAATTTTGAAATTTCGCCTAAAGAACGACAAAGTCGGATGTTCGAACCATCTTTGCTCCCGTGCTCATGTTGCGCATTCACGAGTAACTCTGTTGGCAGCCGGCCGTCACTCGTGATGAATTTGCATAAGGCACGCCAATGTGCACCAATGATCAAATGTTAATCAGGGCTCGAAAACAATCTTTTCAGTTGAGATGAAATAGTTTTTTACTAGTTCAGGGGTTTGGTTTCCTTGGAATGATTTTCTTTTTGTAATTTGTTACAGTTTATACCTTGAACAACGAACAACGAATGGTTGGTCACGCAGGGTTTTCGAGGATATGTTGAATGTGTTTTGTAAATTCTCCGTGACCAGCAACCCGATATTTCAGTCAATTTAAAGTGAATCTGCAATAGTAACGTTTTGGACAGTGATTAGCGACACTATCTAGCTTGAGTTGTTTTATACATGTACCTTTCAACACGGGCATTGCAAGAGCGGTTCACCCAGACCCTGGACATGTAAGCTTACAGTTTTGTATATATTTTGTCAAAACCCTCTCCAGCTGTAGGATAATAAACGTATGTTCCGAGCGCCGAGCTGCAAAAAGCAAGCGGACATATTCTCCCATAAACTGAAATGAATAAAACTTAAAAATGTGATGACGGCGAAGTCCACGCAAGCGGGACAAATGTCCACGAAATTGACTCATCGAACCTTTGAATGAACAGTCCACAAGAAGTCTTCGAAATGATCACTGCAATCAAGATATGTTGCAAAGAAGGTTTCAAATGTGGTCGGAAGATTCTGGGTACAGGTATTCTATTTGCATGTAAAAGGAAAGTGAAGGCAACCAAGGTCCATGACTATCGGCTATGATCCTCTGTGATGTTCGCAATTTTCAACCAAAACTTGTTCAGTACCTGTTCTTCGGTGGGATTTCAACATTATAATCTGTCTTATCGAAACACAAAGTCAACGGAAACCATTTACAACTCTACCGCAGAATTTTAATTACCGAGGGTTTACCTCGGTTGACTTTCCCGCGGCAACTTTGGAGCCTAGCCGTAAATTTCCCTTGGCAGAAAATCGGCCTACCGTGGGAATACCGAGGAGAAGTCACGACAGGGTGACGCAGCAATGACGCGGTAAAGGGGTCAATCCTTCAAGGCGGTACTGTATGTTCTTTAAGCCTTTCAAAGCTGGTTGAAGTTGTGTGACAAAAGGTAGAATTTTCTTGTGCGCCTGTTCGATATCAAAGTACTGTACCATATCTTAGCGGATTTGGCCGTGTGAAAGCTGGGTTCCATTGTAACAACCAATTTTTTTTGCGCAGAGAAAGGTGGCGGCTACGAATGTCCAAACAGACTCCATACATTCAAAACTTTTTGTTTAGCTTAATTGTAATTAATATTTGTTTGCCTGTTTTCTGGTTTCTGCTTCTCCTATTGTTCTTCTTAGTATTTATAGCTCCTAGAGTACAGTACCGCTCCAAACTATTAGTGCATTTGCATGCGGTAATACCTTGTCTTTGCCGACAGTGTTTACAGCGAAATCACCTAGGTTGCACAAAAACCGCAACCAAGCATTGTTTAATGTTATCACACCTACAATCTGCGACAAAATTAGTTGAGACAGTTGCCAACACAGCACACTGGCAACGACACATTCATTGTTTGCAAAGAAAACTTGTCCAAAAAGTACGTTTCCGTTTTATTATGCAACAAGGGATATGACCCATACAAAAGAGGGAAATGTAAATAGCAAAGACAGTTTATAACTCCTGGGACAAAAAAAGAACAGCAAGCAGTGCTGTACTCTGATTTTAGGAACTCTGGTTACCCACGAGTAACCACGAGTAACCTTGAGTAACCATAATTAACAAGTAGAATAATTACATTATCTTTTTATAATAATCTTGTGGTTACTCGTGGTTACTCGTGGTAAATGAGAAAATATTGTTTCTTTACTCCCAAAAACATTCATTTTCCCACCAAAACCAGCTCTGTAAAGCATCTGCAACAAGGTGGAAAGTCTTTTTGCACCGACGTAGCAATTTGAGCGTGGAAAGTAAATGTGTTCCCCGGCTGTAACAGCCACCATGTCTGTTTCGCGTTCATCTTCGACCAACAAAATCCGCTTCTTCTGATAAATTGGAGTTAGAGGCATAAGCCTAGCTTTAACAAATCCATACTTTAACGCTACTGACAAATAGCGTATAAACGGAGGCAAAAGTGAACAGGTCCTTTGCACTTACATCACAATCTTTGCATCGCACAGGACAATGCATTTTTCACACTTGAACACGAGACTAATAAACTATCTGCAATTTTTTAGACCTGTAAAAAGTCTTTCACTCATGTGGTCATTGACGGACAGACTGGACTTTTGGTGCCCGTATAAAGGGTATAAAGGAAGTTTTCTGAAACAGACAATCGGTGACAAAATTAGTTGAGACAGTTGCCGACACAGCACACTGGCAACAACACATTCATTGTTTGCAAAGAAAACTTGTCCAAAAAGTATGTTTTCGGGATACCCCTCCCTCCCCCACCCTAATCAATGTTGTACCGCTGTCGACAAGGCTCGTAGAAAACAGAAAAACACAACATTGTCCCGGGGGTGCGGGGGAGGGGGCCATTGGCACACCGAGCTTGAAATCGACTCTAAAGGATAAGAGTGTCTCAACAATTTTGACGCCGATTGTAGCTCCCCAAGGTAAAAAATAAATATCCAAACTGTTTTTCACGGCACCGCATCGAAAATCTTAAATTCAGGATTTTGGCAATCCAAAATCTTGAATTCCAAAATCTTGAATTCAGGATTTTGGAAGTCGTTAACTCTAACTCTAAGTCATAACTCTACTGAAATAACTCTATTGATAGTTAACCTCTTCCCAAACGTGCAAATTTCTTGATATAATTTCTGCTGATCTTTATAACATCTGTATTGAACAGATCTCGAACAATTTTTAGAAATCATGTCGTTTGCTGGAAAAAGAAAAAACGATAAACGGTTTTATTAAAGTGACTTAATTATATTCGAGTGTGCCAAACATCTCAGATTGTAAATACGCCAAATATGCATACTAATTATCGATGCAATCGATCCGCAAGAATATGCAGATTGCTTTGATAGCATCTTCTCCAAATAAAAGCATACAAAAAAATGTGTATGTGACGTGATGCTGTAAATCACATAGATGGTAATCTGGAATACGAAAAAAATGAAGAGGTGATTACCACTGGCAGTCAAAACGAGACAAATCAAACGAGCAAATATATTCCGTTCAGGTGTTGTAACCTGACAACTTACTGAAATCAATTATGGGCTACAAAGCCTATGATCTCTCTAAAATTAAACCGATTCGATGAGGTATTGACAATGAGGAGAAGGCCCGACTGAGGTACAGTGTGTATAGAAGAGAAAAAACTAACTCATGATAATTTTGAATGCAGGTTGTCTGGCTTTGTTATAGATCTTGGCAGGCCATATTTGGGAGCATCAGCTGATGGAATTGCAACATGCAAATGCTGCCCCCCAAGAGTTGTTGAAGTAAAATGCCCTTTTAAACATAAGGATGTACTACCAATGGAAGCAGCTAAAAGTGATCCTGATTTTTGTCTAGATAGCAAAGGTCATTTGAAAGATACACATCATCACCAACAAAGATTTGCATATTGTGGAGGGAATCCCTTTAAACAAGCATTTCATATCTAACACTCCCTTACCAAACTGGACAGTTTCTTTTTAAATGTAATACTTCCAGAGATCCTTACAAGGAAGATGGAAATTTCAGAAATGGGAGATGAAAGCAGTGAGCAAGATGAGGAGCATTTGTACTGTATCTGTAACCAGCCAGAAATCAATATGGAAAAATGATCACTTGTGACAATACAACGTGTGATATTGTATGGTTTCACTATGCCTGTGTCCACATCTGCCGGAAACCAAAAGGAAAGTGGTATTGTCCACATTGTAAAAATGAGGACTAGAAAGTTGACCACTCGTCTTACACTCCTTCAATGTACCCTCCTAGTGATCAATTAATTGATCAATTAATATTCAGACTTGCATGGTCATCAGTAAATACTAGTTAATCAATGTTTGACAATTTGGTAACCACCTTAAGGCAAAACAACATTTTAATAACTTTATTATCATTAGTGACACATTATTTTTAAGTATAAGAAATGCAAATAAACAAAGCAACTCATTGTTAAGTAACCTTTATGTCAAAAGACAAGCTTATCCTACACAACCTGTTTAATCAAAGTATACAGTGATTTTTTAAATAATTAGTCTGTCATGCAATGCTTATGGATGCTACAATACACGGCTCGAAATTAACGAAAAAATCCAGTCGCAATTTTGCGAGAAGATACGTAAAGTTTGTCGCGATTTTCGCATTGTGTTGTCAGCGGTTTAGCAAAACAAAATATGAGCCCGCAATACTTGTGTGTAAAGAAACTGCTGAAAATGGCGAATCATCGAAGGAATGGTTAAGACTTGTTTTCATATCTCAAAGTGCCCTTGGACGTGAGGTACCTGGAAATGAAATTAAATCGCTGGAATCAGTCAGTGTAAAATGCAGACTAAGGTTATAATGTAACTGTTGAGAAAGCCCAAACCCCTTAGAAATGCTAACCTTAGGCCTAATTAGGCCTAAAACAATATTTAGGCTTAACTAAATGGCAACTGCTGACCCTTTTGTTTCAAAAGAGCAAGGGTGAAAACAAGTGGCAAATTTGCAACTTCTCTATATACTTTAGGCGCAAATGCGACTGTATTGGTCACAATTTCGAGCCCTGCAATATCAGAGCTATACAATCCATTTTGTTTATAAAAGTTACAATGTATTGATGCCCCAGGCATCAGAATACATGTACATTTATTTTATTAAAGAAGGATTTAAATTCAAAACAGCAGCAGAGATCATAACTATGTTGTCAATATGAGGAACAAGGGAAAGTGGTAATATTCCCGCAAGTATTTTAAAATTCTTGAGACGTTCCATCATTCTTTCAACATGAATTTGCACCCTTGCTAGTCTTCTAGACTCCTCTACATTTTTCATGCTTAATTGTTTGACTCCTTTTGTAAAACTAGGAATAGCAAGTGTTGCTCCCTTGGATGCCAATTCTTCTACAATTAAATAGCCCCTGTCAGCAAGAACTTGGTCTCTATACTCCAGGTTGTTAAGGAAACCAGATTTCTGTGTTATTAGTTTGTCAGATGCCCTTCCCCCAAAAGCATTGGAAATGAAAGATACAGCACCAGTGGGGGAGATCCAGAGAAGTGAGAGAATAGTCAATATATTAGGTGTAATATATTTGCTATAAAAGATATGAGTGCATCCCCAGTAATTTGAGTTAATTTCTTAAGAGATCATCAGCAATATAATTATTGATGGCTGAAATGAAGCAAGGGCAACCTGGCTCAAAAATTCGGTGAGGTACTTCCAAGGAAATTCTGCCTAGATCTTCTTCATAAAAGCAGCTGGATTATATCAGAGGCAATGTTACATCATTTCCTTTGACTTGGGCATTTCCCATTTAGCTCAAGATGTCAAGGTCAAAAAAAATTTTCCTTTGCACAAATGATGTGAACTGCAACACAAATGAAAAGCAAAAGTAACAGCTCTGACAATGCTTACCTGGGTTGAAATAGGAGACACTCCTTTCTCTTCTTGTTCAATAAGGTAGGGGGTGAAGCCCCACTGTTGCTACTTGAATCATCTGCACTAACAGTTTGTGAAGATTCTCCAGGACTCTGACAAAGGGTGGCATCTTTTTACGCCCTTCTTTCACGCATATGTGTAAGTATCATGTCCTTTATGGCATTTCGTCCCAGGCCATACTTTAGGAATGTAAACCGCTCATCATTTGCCAGTCGATCTACCAGTGCCTTCAGCTTCTCTCCATCTGAACAACTCTTTCTAAACCATGAGGTTTCTTTGTCTTCGGGCCACTCTTTACAAACCTCACTGATTGTCATCTTCTTCCTGGAATGTGCAATAAAGAAAACATCAATAATATTCTGATGCTGTAAAATGTCATGGTTACTCAATAAATCTGTAATTTCATGTTGAATAAAATGCTAAGGTGCTAATAAGAAACAAAGATCACTAAGAGTTTGTATTGTAAGATGATGATTTCTATTAATAATTCATAAGTATGAAAACCAAGAGAAATGTGCTATTCAGGTCACGTGCATGGTTCTGTAAATAGTGATAACCTTCAACTGTCTGAAAGCACTGCCAGGGGGGTTTGAAAGGGTAGCAGGGAGAAGCTGCGGTTGATGAGTGAATTAATACAGTAATTAAATGAGTTATATACAACCACTAGTGGTTGTAACAAAGTATATAGCCACATGTTCTTGTATGAACACATTGAACTTATAAATGTAACTTTGAAAGAAGATAAATGAGACAAATACAACACCAAACACATTTACTACTTCATTACTTCTCATTTACCAATGCCTTTTTATTCTCCAGCTATCCAAAACTTTACCGTACAGTTATTCAAAACTGGAATAAGGGCATTAACACAAGCATCACATGACACTGAACTTTTCTCCCTTTGCACCTTATCCTTTGGCTTTGCTTCCAAACAAACAGCAGTGCGGTTCTTCCTTTGCAAACTATCTGTAATTCCTACACTTCAGTGCCCCAAACAACTTTGTCTGAACTTAAAGTACAGTCGGGAATATTGAGGCTTCCTAAAACTTCCTTGGATGTTTCATCACATATATATATTTTAGGCGCATTCTTTTCGCAAATTGCTCAAAATCCTGAAGAAGTTGACGCCTGATATGTTGTTCTTTTGTTAATGGTGTGGGTATAAATTTTAACCCTTTAGAGAGTAAATTTATTTCATGGTCTGTGATGTTTTGTCTGGATAAGTTCTTTATGTACCCCCTGTTTTTTTTGTAGCTGTGTTCTTTTATAAGCTTGTGCTTTTGAGGTTTTGCGTTCTTTACGCTTTTTACTGCCTGATTTTGACAGTGTGTCGTTTTCCTGTACACCATTGTTATGTAAGTTGGACTCAGTAAGTAGACAGGCATACTTTTCGCCACTTTTATTTAACATTTGTGTTCATGAAGGTTTTAAACTCGTTGAACTTTTTAAAGAAGTTTTCAGCTATCTCTTTTACATTTTGCTCATGAGTGTTCTTATTGTCCTTTGATTTCTTTTTTTCAGTTCCTGTCGGTGTCTTTTGCCGCTTGAGTGATTTTTTTGCTTTCAGCTATTCTCCTTTAATGGTACCTGATTAGGGCGTTCACCACCTCTTGTTCTGTTGTTTTTCTTATCCTTTTAATGTCTGTTTTAAAGGCTTTATCTGCCCTTATGCGTGCTCGTGCTTTGTATTGTAATGTCTTTGGGCATGTTCCTCTTTGGGAATGCCTATTCAGGGCATTTAAAGCCTCCTCTGATTGTTCTATTATTCTTTTCTCGCAACAGTGTTTCACTGTAGCGGCGTTTTCGGATCTGATTTCTTTTCTGGTCCTGTGGTTCATATTTTTTGTCAGAGGTGGTTCCATGTCTGTTGTTGTTCTTGTCTTTCTTCTTTTTAAAGTAGTTTGGAGATTTTTGGCTTGGTTTGGGGTCAGGTTCAGAAAGGTTCTTCTTCGTTTGTTTCGTCGACAGCATTGACATCTATTTCGCCCATGTCCAGAAGGTTATTGTTGAAGGTCGTTGGTACGGCAAGGAGGCCTTCTTCTGTTAGCATTTTTTCTGACATTTTCGTTCGTCGTTCTATCAGGATGGTCAGGCAAGACCGCGGTTTCGATCCTATCTTATGGATCTCTTCAGTTGCCGATTCTGGGGAACGATAGAGAAGTCTCTCTGTTTGTTCACTTCTCTAATTATTATATTTTCTTATTGTATTTTTATCCTCGAAGAACAATTCTTCAAAATTTTACATAGAAGGTGGTCGACATTTTAAACATTTCTTGTATCTAGAGAATTAGAAACTACTTTGAAAAAAGGCCGCGAAAATGAAATATAAACTTACTAACCATTGATGTCCTCTGGAAGAGCCGTATCTGTTTTTGACTCAGGAACATCAGATCTCTTCAACTTTTTTTCAACCGGCCCCTTTTTGGTGTTCTTCTTCCACTTTGACATTATTTCCCTAACTTCGCTATCTTCTTCTAGTTCTTCATTATTGCTCTTATCAAGCACTCTCCTCTCTTTTTGGATCTCGTGTGCACGAAGCCATCCCTTCTTCTTGCTCCATCTTGTGCGAAGGTCGAAGAGGACAAATCTGCGTGCAGACCAGCATTTTATCTACATGCCAGTTGGCGGGAAATGACAGGCTTTTTTTTTTTTTTTTAATTTTTTTTTCCCAAATTTTTAATCAACTACTTACATACTTATACTTACAGTTACTTACAATAACTTAAAATAAAACAGTTGCGCAATTACTGTCTTTTTTATAGGTTACAAATCGTAAGTATCGATATTAAATTATTTTAACGACATTTACATTTACGTACATACATACATAAAAATAAAAACCAAAAAAAAAACGCTAACTAACAACATCAAAATTGGGGGAAAAAGAAATTAAGGAGAAAAATTTTCTGGCCATTTATTATAAAAGTTTAATAGATCATTATTTTTTGAGGCAATATACTTTTCTGTTTGATGGTTCATTTTAATTTTTTGTTTAAAACCCTCAATGTATGGGTGTATGCACTTTCTTCTGCAATCCCAGATATATAACTTACCCATTAATATTAAATAATTCAGTAAGGGGCAAGGCGAAGTTATAATGCCTAATATAATATCTTGATTGCTGAGAACTCTAGATTTTTTTGTTAACGTAAAATAGTATTTTTCAAATGTGTCCAAAATATATTCGAGAAAGAGCAAATGACAGGATGAACAATCTAAAGCACTTCCCTATTGGCTAAGGATAACCTTTGCGATCCGCTAGCCCTAAATTTGTGGGCGCATATTCTGGTATTCAGCGCAAACATGGCCGACGACAGTCAAGAAGTACCAAAAAATCCTTTTTTCCCTTCGTCGCGGTGCCACTGTCCCGCAAGAAAGTCTGTTCACATCCACTGCCCTTGCCATGCCATTATAAATGTGGAGTTTTGTTGTTTCATTGTTTGAATTTGAATAATCTCCATTGGTGGGTTTTCAAACTCCAATGCAAAGTAGCATGTAAATTCCAATTCCCAAATAACTTTGGAGTTTTGATTTTCTATTGTTAAAATTTGGGAGAATTTCTATTCATGGATTTTCAAAAACCAATTTGAGACATTTTGGAAATTCTAATTTCCATGAAAACTTTGGAGTTTACATTTTCCATCGTTGGAATTGAGACAGTTTTCCATGCATGGAAATCAGCATTTTTTAATGGTATTTCTGGATCTCCAAGGTTAAAGATGGAATTTCAAAAAACCCACTATGGACTTTACTGTAAGTGGATTTTAATAAACACCTATCTTTTTACCTCAAAAAACCACAAGATATCCTTGCTTGGTTTTTTACATACTGTGGAATTAATGATATCCATACAAATACCACACAAAAAAATACATGGACTTTTTGAAAAATTTCCAGTGGTCATGAATCTTTTCAACTAGACTATATCATTGTTTTACAGCACTGTATTTCATGCTGGTAATACCCTTACTAAAACTGTAACTAAAGCAAAGCCGATGTTCTTCATCACCTTACTTAGGCAAAGAATATAAACACATGTACATGGAATCGCAAAGTTTGTTTCATTTAAGCAATAATAACTTGTCCCAAAAACAGGTGAGATCATGACTTCTGTACATTGCTAAACTGCTTTTCACATTGTATTGTTTTGATGTCCATGGTGGGGGGAGTTCTTACTGCTTTCAAAAATCTATGAACTTCCAGGAATACATGTACATGTATGAAAATATCAAAATTGTCAAGGAGATCCTTAAGGCATTTCATTACAGAACAGCCATGTGCCTTTTTTCCTGGCTCGTTTGACGGCATTGATCTCATTATTTCACCTTCCTTAACTCCACAAGTTGAGTGGATACTTTGCATCATACATGGGAGTCTGTCCCCTTCAATGTCTTCACTAGTTTCGACTTTGTCCTCGAATACGCCAAGGGACAACATTGGGGTTGTTTAATAACTGATCACCTGCTTGTACCTCGCTGGGTCAACAACAACATTCACAGAATCGACGATGTTTCCACGCACATTTGGAGTGGCATCCAAGATCTTGCATGATTGCACATGATCTTGATATTCTGGTCGCACGATGTAAGGACTATGGAGACCCAAGAAAGCTCTCTGTACGTCACTTCATTGTTTGTTGACCAACTCTTTGACGTCATCGGAAAATGTACACATGCCCTTTGATTCAAAATTTTGCTAGCGCTTCATTACTGCATTGCCAGATTCAGAGACATTGTTGACTTGTACCTGGTCACCAAATCCTGCATTATTAGACACTTTCGCACTCATGTGATTCCAAATTTTGTCTGCTTTGAACTTCAGAAAATATGACGAAAATCGCAATTCTCTTCTGGTATCTGCCACTTCAATGTCATCCCACTTCTGTTTCAGTTTCTCCAGCTTGCGTCTGTAGAGACTTTCGTTGGAAGCGTACACAAGGCCTTCAGAGCCAAAGATGTCGTTGACAATGACACTGGTGACTGCCTGAGAAAGCTTTAATTTGAATAATTTGCCTTGAATGTGTTGCTTAAAGTGGTTCTTACAAAGAAATGCAACAGAGCTCTCGAACTCTTGGCCCAAGGCTTGGCGTAGTGGCTTCTCTCCATCACTGCAATTTGCTTTTAGAAAGACTTTCAACCCAGGCATCTTGGCTGTCATCCTCTGGAACAGGGCAACATACCGGTAGGTGGCTTTGTCCTTCAGCATACACAGCATTATAGGCCCTAATAGAATTGGACATACAGAAGGGCTGGAGCGTTTTGAGTATAGTGTGGTGTTTCAGTACGACGTTGTAAGCACAACGAACGGCCCAAGTTGGAAAGTAATGTCATCGTATAAGATAGACTTATGGCCGTTAACATCATTGCAACAAAAGTTAGCAATAGCTGCTAACTGTTCGTCAGTAAACAAAATAACCTTTGGGGAATCGTCCTCTAATGAATACGCCCGGATGAATTTTTCTCCTGTTTGTGACTGTTCTTTCATCCTTTCAGTGATTTGAAAAATCGGATCCTTTACAGCTTTGCTTGACTGACAATCTGCTTTTAGATACTTGGCTTGTCTTTCATTGCGGGGTAACTGACCACCAGATTTGCAGTGTTCAAGGCCCCCAACATCTTCTTGCACTTGGTAAACGACTCTCTTCAATCCAGCCTTGTTTCTGCTTATAGCATACTTCATCTTTGCCACTGTGCTCCTGTACGTTCTGAGGTAGGGAATACAACCACTCTTGGCATTTCCATGAGCCTTCAACTCTATCCGATGCTCTGCCGCTCCCTCAAAGTAGTAACGTACAAAGCCAAGTTGTGGTGTTGAAAGTCGGGAAGAACAACTTTCACGATGGTCTTCCGAAGGGAATTATCACTTCTGTTGATAAATGTTCTTTGATAGACACAATGCCTGTATTCACGGTGTTCAGGAACCTTTGTTATTTTCGTCACAAGACCGTCCTTCCAAGCTAAGAGGTATTTCTTCATTGCTGTTTTACTCTGGTCCCAGGAACCAAGATCATTTGAAAGTAAATCCTCTTGTTGCTGAAGTTGATCAAGATCCACCAGGAAGCAAGCATTAATTTCGACGTGAATTGGGTGCGTTTTAGCAATTAATTCAGGGTAGGAATTTCTTGCATTCATAACAAACAGTACTATTCCAATATTGCTAAAGTCATCAAGAGTCGCCAATGGCACCATTGGAAGAAGCATGTTTTCTTTGTAGTGTTTAGGAACCTCTTGTTCATCATCTGAGCTTGAGTCAGAAAAGGGTAAATGACGGGCGTACCTGTAAACCGATGAAGACCAAAACCACTTAACCCTATCCTGCTTGAGTGGAGTGGAATGCACAATGTGTAACTTGAGAACTATTCGTTTAGGTAATAACATAAGACCAAAACACTAATTTAGGGCATTAATACTATGCCTGCTTTTGGAAACTTGCAAATTCTGAAGATAAAAGAAAATAAGCGGGGAAAGCTTGTAAATAATATACAGAGTAAACTAGGTGTAGCAGTCATCGAGTGGTCTTCATAAACATTGGAATTCCTCAAAATTTCTCGGGTCATCTTCAGAAATCTTCGGGGTTTTTTTCGGAAATTTTCATTTTGATTCCTGTCAACTTGGGTTTTCTTTTCGTCAACCCCCCAACCCCACCTCCTCCCTCGTCCCCACTTCCCACAAAATCAGTTCCAAAAATATTTAATATTTTATGCCTGTGAGTGCACGCTGAAGAAAACTTCGTTACTGAGTTACATATGAGATCATATAGAGATTACTTTTCCCTGGTTTTGGTTGCCGCTACCTTTTTTCTTTGGAGATTCAAGAGCATCTAATTGCGCCACTATCTCCTCGACACTAAGTAGGATAATGGTTGTTTTTGTAACCTTTTCTCACATATGTCTTGCATATAATAACATTTTGAAACCATGCGTTCAAATATGTCCCGGTAGAAGCGTTCAGTATTTGCCCAAAAACATGCAAATAAACTACAACCAATCACTGCCCAGTGTTCCCACGATATTTTGAGCATTTGATTTTGTCGATTCCAGGAAAGACAAAGAACTCCAATGAAACTTTCCAGAATAATAGCCAGGAATTCGACAAAATCAGTTTTTCATTTCAAAAGCGTGTGAGAACTAACAGTTATGCTCAGACCAAGAGATGTAATTACAGTATGGGACGGCCCAAGCGATGGAAAGGTAAAACCTTTCATTATTTCAAAGCTTTAAACGAAATTTGTTTAATATCGTAGACACTACCAGCGGGTTTAGACTTGCTAAATTATTTCACACTTGTTAAAACCGAAATTTGTCTTATTTTACATACCTCACGTCCGAGCCGTCCGCAGACATCTTACGTGTGAGAAAAGCGGGGTTTCAAAAAGAAACTGGAACCTAGTCCACAACGAACGCTGGTTTGCCTTTTTGTCATGCAATAGTCCGACTAGTCGTGATGATGTTTGCCCAAAAGTTGAGTTTACCGTATTTATTCGATTAAGCGTCCTGGGCGCTTATTTAATTTTTGGACCTTCAGGGTGGGCGCTTATGCGAGGTGGGCGCTTATGCGAGGCTGGGTGCTTATTAAATTAAATAACAAAACATGAAAAAATATTTGAGCATAATTTTAACTGTTCGTTGTTCGGTTTATGCCCAGGACTAACTACTAATTGTTCGGTCTTCGAAGAAGTATCTTCAGTTATCATACGTAATATATTCTCAAACAACTTCAATGTCATCAATAATAAGCTTGCAATAAGCTTGTCGATGAGTCTTTCCGGGTCTTTTTGCGATTCAGTGTTCTGCGCCTCACAGAGAGCCTATTCCTGCCCATAAACTTCTGGACCCAGCCATTACTTGCAATAAAAGATGGAGAAAGCTGCGCTGCCTTGCATTTTTGCTCGTGTATAGCCCGCGGTTTGTGCGAAATCATTTTCCTTGGGGGATGGGAAGGGGGGGGGCGCTTATTCGAGGCTGGGCGCTTATTAAATTTTCCTACCTAAAGGGTGGGCGCTTATTCGAGGTGGGCGCTTATGCAAGGTTGAGTGCTTAATCGAATAAATACGGTATCCGCCATTCTGCCCCTCGATTCCTTTTTCAATCAGTAGGTTAATACTGATCAAACCGTGGCCGCCAAAACAGCACAAGACACTCGTAGGTGAGACAGTCCTAACATTGAAAGGCCTACACCATGGCCTAGGCCATGGCCTACCCCAAGTTTTGTCTACACCCATTTCAAGCCAATGAATGTGGGTTTGCGAAAGCGTCTTAGCTTCAGTGCAGTCTGCACTAAACACAATCCGAGTCTAGATATGTTGGCTTGCGTGAGTAAACAACTCCCGTATCGATATTGCCAAGGAAACTCCACTCAGCGATGTCACCTGGGTGAAATAACAAATAACAAACAAGGCAGGAAAGTGTAGTTAATTTTCGAAATGAAAGAAAGAAAGCAATCCGAAGCAGCACGACAGAGCAATTTTGAAACAGAAATAACTTACATGTACCTTGAACAATTACAACTAATTTCCAATGGAAAGCTCTTCAAAATTAACCCAAAACAGGGAAAACGACCGCAGATTTAAATACACAACGACGACAACATGCTAGAGGCAATGGCTGACACTTGAAAACAATGACTTGCAATTACTAGTACCCAGTCTCGTGCCAGACTATTTTTACTCTGGGAGATCTGTCACGTGTCATCTCGTCCTCAAAGTAACAAACCCACTGACATACAATCAAGATCTGCCTCTGACTTAGGGGTCTGTATGCATGAGCATAAGACCCCAAAAATGGCGAGGTACATGTACTTTGTCTGTTCTGTTGAAAGTCCAGATGCCCTTTTCTTGAAAGTCCCAAAACTCATCTCTAAAACTGATGTGTTTATTCTGAAGAGCTAGTGTTTTACTATGATTTCAAGATATGAAAGCCCAAATTTGTTGCAAAATTTAAATCCTGGACATTTTTACGACCTGTTGGAAATTATGGCACCCAAATAGTTCTGTAAGTGCACACCAGAAGTTTCTTGTAAACCTTAATTTGCTTGCACTATTTTTAATGTTGAATTTGAGATTTCTTTTGGGCTGACTATCAACTGCGGGACCGTGGTGGATGGCAGACCTGGTCCCAGTTGTTCAAAGGGTGGATAGCGCTATCCATTGGATAACTCAATAAATTTTATTGATTTTGCTGGTGTTTTTCTGTTGGAAAGTGATTTATCCTGCGGATAGCATCATCCACCATTTGAACAACCAACGCCTTGTCTTTAAGAAAAACACTCATTTTGTAATCAATACCATTCTGTGTTGTGCACACTCATTATTGAGATGTGGCAAACCAAACACTTAAGAAAATATGAGCAGCCAGCAATAAATGTGTGCATTGTGTATGTTTGGTAAAGCAAGAGCTTTGCATTTCACCATTACATAATGTACATGTTTAGTTAAACTCAATCCTCCTCATTGCTGGTCATTCGAACTTTTGTTTTGTGCACCAGTTTCACAAAGTGGAATGTGAACTGCATGTATATGAGAGACTTTCTCTTCACAACTTTAGGAACTGGGTGAAGTCATGGCCACATGAGAAGAACAAATTCCTTCCTGGATTGATTGAATGATTTGCCTATGAAGGTCTTTGATATTTTCAGCATCCACATTGTCGCTCAGGTTTTGCAGTGGTGTTCAGTCCCCCTAAAAATTGAATTGATCAAAAGCTGTTGTCGATCTTCTTGATTTATAAAACAAGCATCTTGACTTGCAAAGATTGAACTTGACATTTGATGTGCAGGTAATGGAGACCTTGAACACATGAATTGTTTGATAGATAGATAGTTTATTAAAACAATCGCTACATGGCAGTCCGTGGACTGAATTGCGTAACTGAAAAACAATTACAAGCTAAAAATATACACCAATTGAAAAAAGAAAAAAATTACTAAAAGTAATCTATATAAATTTTAAAAACTATAAAAGTAAAAGTATGTTCAAAAGCCCCCGTTAATTTGAGAAATCCATGAAAACCGTCTAAACCTCATATACATCAAATGCACATGCTTAGGATAAATGAGTTCTTAAGGAGATTCTTAGGAGGTAGTAGTGAAGAATGCTTATGCCCTGGACTTGTTGATACTGAATTGAAAAGCTTGTGACATAGTGCCACAAACTGGCGTACAGTGTGACCAGACCAAACCTGGCTAGACAGTCTGAGTATGACAACGGAGGACAGATGATAGACAGCACTCTTTTAAACTCTCTCGAAGTCCTCGTAGAGGTGTCGTGGAAGCGTGTGATGAAAAACTGGTGTGCAGTACTCCAATTTGCAATTTGCTCATTTGCTTTCCTTATGCACTCAAGAAGGTGTTCATTACATTTCAAATTTGCAGAAATTGTAATGCTTAAAATTTTGACACTGTTTGATAATGATAATTGTGAGTGTTCCTCTTTAGGTCTATGATCATCTCTTTCCATTTATCGGCATTCAGTTTCATCTTGTTCACTTGCGACCATGCCTCAACAGCAGAGAATGCGCTTTGTACATCACCTTTAGAGCCTCAAGATATAGTTTGAGCAATATTTGTTTCGTCCATGTACTTCCAGGTGAGCACATCAACCTTGGGATCGTTAATCATCAATACACCTTATTCCATAATGGCTGCCATTTTAGTATTCTTTTGTTTCCATGCAAATTGGCCCTTATGGCCTCGCTTTCAAATGGAAAATTGATAGTCAGCCCACAAGGGCCAATTTGCATGGAAACAAAAGAATACTAAAATGGTGGCCATTTTGGAATAAGGTATATAAGAACTACCAGGGACCAAGTTTTTGTCCCCTGGGGCACCCAGGTAGGGACTAGGCCCCACTCCAACAGACAGTCTGCTGATAGTTTGACTCGTTGTTTCCGGTCTGTCAGAAAGTCGAACACCCAACCAGCGACACTTCGTGGAATGTCTAGGCCTAGAATCTTCCTAACCGGTATTTTGTAGTTGATTAAGTCAAAGGCTTTGCAATAATCAAATAGCACAACCCTAACAGCCATGCTAGTGTCATTGGTGGCCTGTGACCGGTGGTGTATCATAGATATCAGAGCGTACAGAGTAGAAAATCTTGGGATACTGCCGTATTGATTAGGGTCTATTATCTACAACACCGCACAGCTGACATGTGTAGAAACCACAAAATCCTCTGCAAGCGTGGAGATGGTGGGCGTCAGCGAGATAGGACACAAGTGTTTCCTAAGATCTTCAACAGGTTTTTACTTTGGAAGGGGGACCACATCCGTGAGCTTCCATGAAGTGGGCTTTGTTCTCTGAGGCTGGCATTCAGTATGGAAGTGATGGGCTGCACTAGAATCTCTGCATATTCTCTCAGGAGCTAATTTCCAATGCAGCAGTCTGGTCTGGCCACCTTGTGTGGATTCAGTTTGGTTAGAGCAGATAGAACTGCCGTTTCAGTGATGAGTCCTCCTCGTTGATGGTGACTGCATGCAATAACTCGTGGTGTTCCATGGGCTCCAAGAACACAGCATTGATAGCGTTAGTGATTTCAAGGTTGCATGAGTGATCAAAGTGACCCTCAATGTGTAGTTTGTAGAGAAAAAACTCCGGGGCAGAGGCAGGTCTCATGCCAGCGATCCATTTAATGGCGTTCCACCACTGTAAAGGCTTAATGTTCTTTAGATTGCCTATTTGGTATGCAAAGTACTTGCTATGGAGTGATTTGTGCTCATGGGTTGGCTTCATTAGGGTGTTGGTAGCTTTCTTTGTGCTCTTGGTGGAAAGCTAGCTGGCGGAGCTTGATGAGGTTCTTAAAATGTTTGGTAACCCATGGGGCATCATGGGTGTGAATTCTAATGTGTTTTACCGGCATGATGTGACATTAATAAACTGCTAGTAATGTAATTCAGTAACTTATTCTCTATACAGCTGTTGATTCAGCACATGTGAAATTGTTCACAGCCCCAGACAAGTGCTTCCTTGTTGGTCTGTAAAATCCTGGGCTCGACATTGGACTTTGACTTGGTTTTGCAACCATCCACTCAGATCCTCCATGAACTTGTGGAGGGACTGCCCCTAAGCCTGGCAAGTTGGGTCATAATTATAATAATAATGACGATGATGTTCCCTCTGCATTCTTGTCATAGTATTCCAAGGTTTTGGCATTTCCTAAGATGGTCTAAAAGGTATCTAAAAAAAGGGTATTGCCTTGTAACTTACATGAACTGAATTTACTTGTGAACCCATAAAGTGGTTCAAGGATGCTTTGTTGGGATGAACCTGAAGCTGAAGTTCCCGAAAGCTGGCAACATCTACATGTATACCAATGAAGAATTTGATTACTAAGTCATTGAAAACATGTATATTGGAATAAATTTCAGCAAAGGCCACTCTTTAGGGAGTCTTGCATTTGACCTTCATCATAGAGAAGAAAACTGATAGACAATAGCCCACACTCCCAGTTAAACTTGTGAATGAGGCATTATGCTACTGTAAATGTGGTGGGTGATGGACTAAGAACCTTCACTGATCCCTGTCAGGAAGTCGTCAACCAAGGACAGAGAAAAATGTCTGACCTTGGTGGGAATTGAACCCACAACCTCCCGATGAGTGTTGACATCTCATAACACCTTTAGTCACAAAAAACACAAAATTTGCAATAACTCCGCACGAAAAAACATTTCAAATAATTGCTTTTTCACAAGAAAACAAATATAATGAGCTATCTTATTGTAGCTTTTTAACATTTTCCAAAATTCGAGACCGAAAAGGTTAGCAGTTACCTTAAAGTGGATGCGTATTTTCAAAGGTGGTTTAATCGGTTCTTCCTTTGTTCAGGATTTTTATTGTCAACTGGAATTAAATAACAATTATCTGTACTCTTTTGGACATGAAGAAAAAGGTGATTTGTTTGTTTGTTTGTTTTGCTCTAAAATGCGAACGAACAGTGTTTTTTTAATCAGTTTGCCTAAATGTTTTTCGATGTACCTCAACAGTGACAATAAAATTTTGCCCTTATGTTATAAATACCAAAGCGCAATGAGTTCTCATAAAATTAGGGAGAAATATCACTAACTTGTGTTTTCAGAAGTTCTTTTAAAGCTCCTACAGGTAATTTGTTAGAGTTAGTTTGTCCTTTCTTGGTTGCATTGCCCTATTTTGCCGATTCTTGTTCCAATCTCCTTTTTAGAGATAAAGTGGAATAAAGTACATCAGTAAAAGTCTTCTTTGAACTTGAACTGGCAAAGTGTTTTTTATGGCTTCTAACAATAGCGTGATTCCTATTCGCTGGCTATTGACAGTTGACTCTGAAATGGCTTTTCTCCTTTTCCATTTGCTTGCTGAGGGTGTGCTTGTTTTAAAACTCATGCGGGTCTGGAGAAAATCATTGCCAAACTGGTGAATTCCAAAGTAAATTTCACTTGAAGAACCATATTGCATTATGACAAATCGTTCGATCATGTTGAATTGCTTATCAGACACCATTGCTTGAGGAGATGGCAGAGGGGGAAAAACTTCGGTTGCTTCAGAATAGCACTTGCAGTGTCACATCCAGTTAGTGCATGGAAAAATGGTAGCCATTCACATGGTGGTGTGGTAAGAGAACTGGCCAAGTAGCGCAGGTTCTTGCCAACCCCAAGGGCAACCCACAGCTTCTCTACCTACGTTCAAATGCTATAGCCAAGACGACTACATCTGTATCGGTGGCCAATTTACATTATCAACTCTGTTGATAAAACCAAATTTTTGTATACTACTTCCCCACGGACGCAGCACCACAGTTTCTTTAGAAACTACCCCTTCATACATCTGTATCGACTGTTCTTATGAGGATCTTCTTCATACCACTTCCAGAGACATGGTTTGCGTGCCCAAAGATACGGGTATCTGGTTCTATGCACTAACAAGGTGTGATGCCCGCCTTGTCTATCGTAGTAGAACTGATTACATCCATTTCAACCGCTTGTGCTGATTACCTGTACATCAGGTTTACTCAGAGATCGAGTGCTGACTGCCAGATACTGGATTAGCTCTTCCTTGTTGTCCAGCCTCAAAAACAACTTCCAGATTAAAGGAATCGCCACATTGTCAAACACATGTCTGCGAGTTCCTGTGCCTCTGGCTTCATGAGTGCCTTGCTTGAGGCTGTTTGTAATGACCCCAAACTAAATCGATTCTTTTTTACATTTTCTGCCCAATAATTAATGGTGTATAGGAGAAAAACACTTTCTGTGTACTCCTTGAAGGGCTTGCACTTACCAGGCGAAAAGTTGACAATAGCTGTGCTATCTAGAATGACTGCATCAACCAAAGGATGCTCCAACGTTGTGTCTACTTGAACGCATGGGATCAGTTCTGATTTTTGTCCTCTCCATATCTTACCGTTAACCCAAAGTGCAGGCGGACTTGAGCTGTTTTCGTGCTTGAAGAATTCCTCAAGATATCCTTCTCTTGCTTGGCAAGCAATGTATATTCTAGAAAACAATCAGCAGTCATTCTTGAGATTAGCAACTTGATTACTAGGCTGACTTGATTACTGTTTCTCAGTTGTGCCAAGCAAGGGTAGGTTGCATCGTTGTATGGTATCTGTTGTGGGCTTGGATCGCTTATTAAGTCATTCCTCTACAAATTTGTCATCCAGTGACTGCCCCTTTACCTTGGCAGTCGAAACGGCGTCCATATCACAATTAGGCAAGATTTCCTGAGTGTCCAATACAAGAAGATCAGCACTGTCTTCAAAGAATGGGTTCCCCATTTCTTCAATTACACTGATCATGGTTTTATCGTCTTTAGCAAAGGCTTTCTGAACAGATGGGACTTGCTCGTGGTGACAGGGGTCATAAGGTTTTCGTACATCATATTCTCTCACTGCTCTTGCTATTTTGGGTGCCACTGTCATCCACTATCTTAGAGCTGCAGGACTTTCCATTAGTCCTACTGCTCCACTGTCCTCTTTAATCATCTCATTCTCCTGTTCGTGGTTCGTGGTTTTCGAGAATAGCTGCTGAGATTTCTGCAGAACCAACTTCCTTTGTTGGAACAGAGAATATACTGATGGGTGCCTGTCCTTCAGGTTGATGAGATCTCTGATGTAAATGGGAAGTCATCTTGAATAGTGGACAAATAAAGAAGAAACATCCAAGGGACAAGCTGGCTAAGAATCTGTACATGTAGGGAAATGGTGCCCTCTCTAATAGACCTGGCAAATTCTAGAACTAGTAGTTCTAGTTCAAGAGCAGTTGACCAGAAAAGAAATTGGGGATGCAATTCACAGTGCTTTCGCACCCAAGAAGTAAAATCTTCAGGTTCCCTGTTTCCATTGGTACTAGCTTTGTATGCTCTGCGCTGTTGGATATACAGTGTGCATGCACTCGCTTGATGTGCATAGTGAGATCTGGTGATGTGGGCTGCCTTCAGTATAGCATCTTCCCTTCCACGGGTTGTGAGGTCTGCCTGGACTAATGTGCTATCCCATCTGCCGTTGTTTAACTACTCAATATTAAGACTTCCCATCATTACAACATAGCTACTCTCCCCATACATATCTACTTTCTCCCACTGGATCTTTTTCCCAAGGGCGTAGAGAAGCTGGTCCATTCCAATGTTAGGTATCTGCCAGGGACTGATGTATGCAATCGCCTCCTTTACTATTTTCATAGCATGTTGGATCATTTCTTTAGTTTGCGCATATTCCTCGAAGGGGGTAAAAGTGAAGTTATAGCATTAGACCAGAGAACTCTGATTTGCAAGGAGGCAAAGTGACCTGACCATGACACAAATTCTTTCTCTTCCAACTTTTCCTTCTTTAACAGTTCTTTTAATCTATTAAGCCATTGATACTTGCATTTCATATTTTCAGTGACCAAATGTGACTGTGGTTTATTGGCATTGCACCCTCCTGGAAGACACAGTTTTCCTTTTTGGCAGGTCAGCATTTATTATAACTCGGTTTCTATCAATTCCATCAACTATATCAGTAGGGTGCCTGGTGAGAGAAAGTGCTGTTCCATGGAACGAGTCCTAGCTGTTTGTGAGCTTGGGTTGTGGTCAGTGTTGTCCACACTTTCAGTAGTAAACAGTGCGTTTTTCACTTGAAGAGACACACCACACCGTTCTCTTCAAATTGTGTAATGGAGGCTCTCTTTTCACGTGATGTCTGGTTGATGTGGCGTCAGACTGTCTATCATATATCTTGACTATCTTACCTGCTACTTGGAAGTCATCTCTCGTCAAAGCATTTTGAACAATCTAGCCATTTTCTGTCCCTAATCTCCCGGACTGTTTGTGCCTTTTTGTGGAGCACAGCTTCCAAACGTTTTCAGGCCTTCTTTTTGTGCTTACTGGCTCGCCCGTGATGCACAATGTCATCCGGGTTGTCTGTCTGAGTGAGTGTAAGATCACGTGCTTGAATCACTAAACTAATGAGGTCTTTATTCAGTTTTAACAATTGATGTCCATTTTACAGTTATTCTGTTTGCCGCCTACTTGTGGCCTTTTCCTTTCTTAATTTTCGTTTTGAAAAGAGAAATTTTTGAGAATTTACAGCACGATTTTGACAATCGCGTGATCATTTGATTTGCAAACCTGTTGGGGAAGCTGGTAGGATTTGAGCGGAAAAAGAGCTGTGAAGTCAAAATGCTCATAAAAAGTCTCCAATGAGCTTTCATGTTGATATTCCAGTAAGATGTCCGATATTTTCGAATTTCGAAACAATCTGTAAAAATCTCATCAGTTGTCATCAAAGGCAACTTGCTCTCTGACACTTGCCGACGTGATGTACATATTTTAGTTAATGTCGAAATTTTGCAGAAATTTAAAATATACATATACATAAATACTCTATTACCACTTCCCCAAAGAGGATTTTCAGAGGCAATACAGTTAAGGTAAAAATTAATTCTACAATTAAGCTAAAAATTATATATCAAACTTAAAATAGAGCAATGACTTAAATAACGGAAGTGCTAAAGTTACTTAAGAGGCGAGACCTAAGGCGGCATTTAAACACATTAACCGATTCACAGAGTTTAAAATTGTTAGATGAGGAATTCCATAAAGTAACTGCTCTATAGAAAAAGTCCTTTGGCCACTTGCTGTTCTAAAGCGAGGTGTGTTAAGCATTTGATAACTTCTCTTTCTGCGATTTGTGACATCACATGGTCTAATGAATTGTGTGGATAAATATCCAGGAGTACATCCTGTTAAACAGTTAAATGACATTACGGCATCACGGTAATAAAGATGCTCCTTCACTGGCAGCCAGCACAGTTCCTTTAAAGCTGGAGACATGTGATCGTATTCCTTCTTCCACTTACTATGCGGCAGGCAAAATTCTGGACTGTCTGTAACATTTTTAAATTTGTTAGAGAAGTATTACTCTAAACACATGAGAATAAAATAGTTTTCTGAAAACAAGTGAGTTTATAACAATGATTAAGGACTGTTTGTCAAAAGATTACTTAACTCTATTGATCTGAGCTAAACGTGACATGCACGATGAAACTGTTTCTTGAACATGATTACCCAAAGTTAAGTTTGGATCCATAATTACACAGAGGTCTTTAGCGGTTGTTGCAGGTGCAAGATCCTTCCCGAAAAGGGACAGATTAAAATCATCACTCACTTTTGCAGTGTTTTGTCTACTTCCAAAGATCATTAATTTCGTCTTGTCTGGGTTCAAAAGTAGCTGGTTATTAAAGCACCAGTTCCGTATTTTAAGCAGATCCTGATTTATTTTATCTCTGACTCCTCTCACTTCATGGAGTGCAAAGGATAACAGAAGTTTGGTGTCATCAACATAGCATTGTGGGGAGCAGTAGTGTGGGATTGACGGCAAGTCATTAACGTAAATGCTGAACAAAAGTGGGCCGAGTATACTTCCTTGAGGTATGCCGTTTCTTACTTGCATGCAATCTGACAGAGTAGAATTGATGCGCATAACTTGGTGACGTGATGACAAATAACTCCAGAACCACTGTAAAACGGTTGTAGATGCACCGATGTCCTGGAGTTTAGCCAGTAGAGTGCCGTGGTGTAAGCTATCAAAGGCCTTGCTCATATCAAGGAGGACTGTTGCAGTTAATTGCTTGTTGTCAATAGCACGCAGTATTTGATCGGTGGTGTGAATCAGTGTAGTCTCGGTTGAGTGGTGTTGTTTATTCCCACTTTGCTTTGATGTTTAACGCTCCTTTGAGACTAGATAGGTTGTGAATTGATTAAAGGCTGCTCTTTCACAAACTTTTGATAGTACTGGCAGAAGAGAAGTGGGCCTATTATTATTCGGCACCTCACGATCTCCACTTTTCAGAACTGGTGTCACCTCGGCTAGCTTTCATGCATCTGGGAATGTATTGGTGGTAAACGAGGCATTAATGATGGACTTGAGAGAAGGCAGAATTGCAGGAAGGCAATCTTTGATAACTCTTACCGGAATTTTGTCGATACCAGGCGCCTTGTTTGTTGCCATCGAGTTAACAATGGCTTGTACTTGTTTACCCTCTATAGGATTAAAGGTAAATTTTCCTAATAATGCAAATGTTTTCGGAATTAATGGATTTTAGTTGAGCTCAAAGTATACCGGTATTCTTGACGGCTAGGAGTAAACTTCATTTTGGGTGAAAATTCTTTGAGGCCTGAAAGTTGCTGAGATGGTAAAAGAACTTCAATTTGAAATTTGATAATCTAATTTTGGTAGCTAATTAAAACCAAGACCAACTAACATCAGGAAGGTCACAAAATTACCTTTAAATAATTTCCTGGGGAAAATGTTGTGATTTTCATCCAAAACATTTTCGCGGAAAAATCGACTATCAAGCGACATGCTCATAATTTGTTTTCTCTCTTTGTACATCGCCCATGATACAGAATTATTTGACAAACGTATTAAACCTTGAGCATTACCAGACTGAGTGCTCTTCTTGGGTGAAAAAATAAATAACAAATCCAAAGAAAGCAACTCTTCTGTTGACCTTGATAATTTTTCAAACAGTATCACCTACTGCCGGATTCCATCATGACTCTTTGCAAACCTCTCGACCTCTCGCCATCCTTTCCAGTGGAAATGTAATCCCTCTCCAGTGAGCTATCAAATTTATTTTTTAGCCATAAGATGGAGACATTTTCGAATTTTGAAACATTTTGTAATTTCTTCATCTGATAAACAACTTTATACTTCGACATGTGCCAATAGATGGGATGTGCATATTTTTGGGATGTCGAGATCGAGATGTTTAATGTCGAAATTTTGCAGAAATTTAAAATATAAATTCGTTACAGGTAGAAGTAAATTTCATTTTAGATAAAAATTCTTTGTAGACTGAAAGTTGCTGTGATGGTAAAAGAACTTGAAATTTAAAATTTGGTAATCTAATTTGGTAGCTAACTAAAACCTACACCAACTAACACCAGAAAGGTCACGAAATTACCTTTAAATAATTTTCCGGGAAAAAATGTTGTGATTTTCATCCAAGCCAAAATATTTTCACGGGAAAATCTGGAGATAAGAATTAACATCGCTCACGCAAATGAAGCTACCTGAGTGACGTGCTCAAAATTTGTTTTCTCTCTTTGTACATTGTCCGCGGTACAGAATTATTTGACAAACGTATTAAATGTTGAGAATTACCAGTGCTCTTCTTTAGTGAAAAAATAAAAAATAAATGCAAGAAAGGAACTCTGCATTGACCTTGATTTTCAAACAGATCACGTACTGCCGGATTCCATCGCGACTCTTTGAACACTTTACTACCTCTCGCTTATTAATTTGTTTTTTCTTCAATTTCCTTATAAATGCATCCATTATTCCTTTGAAATTCACTCAGTTTTTGTAACTGTTACAGTAGCCACATGCAGTGTTTATCTGAAAAACCTAATTGCAATGCTCTTTGTGCATTCCAAGCATTCATTGTCAACGCCCATCACAAAAACATGTCAACGATCACACAGACAATGTTAATGCTGTAACATTTGTTACCCGTAAGAATATGTCCCCCGAGGGACCTATTTTTTGTTTTAGCAGGTTTTATAAAAGGCTTGCATTATGAAGGAAAAGATTACCTGAAAGCTAACTGTTGTAAATGTGTTTTGTCTCTCGCTCTATTTCTCTCAGCGTTACGGTGTTCTGCATTGAAATTTTCTCTTCTTTTTCTTCCTCGGCTTCTCTCGAGGATTTCTTTGCTTAAACTTCCCATATTTCGTTGTGTCTTCTCTTGTTCTCTTTCCTGCTCTTTATCCTGTTGCTCATTACTGCCAGAAAAATGCAGGTTGCCAAGTGCAACGCTGGCACGCAATTTCCCGCGAAGGAAATTTGTCCAAACTCTCCCATCCCTAAAGGTTGTCCTGCCTCCCCACCTCCACTCCAGTCTGTATAGACGTGTGGGCGGACGTATTTTGACGTCATAACCAAAATTTCTTGGGGGGGATCTTACCCATGGGGCCCCAGTGTTGCGTTTTGCGCGCCTGAGCTCTGCTAATACTCTGTGTTTTGTGCAGTCACGGAAGTATGTCATTAGTGAGTTTGCAATTTACACTTAGTGCTACAGAAGAGGCGAGATGACCTTTCCTTGTGCGCTTTTGATATTCAAATTTCTAGCTAGTAGTAGTGGACACTTAGGGTAAAGTAGTTAGTTCCCTCTTCAGTTAGACGTCCTAGGTTAAGCTTTCATTCCGAGAGCCAATGCTTTTTGCTAGCTATACAATTCTGGTAGACTACCGGGTAAATATTTTGTGTTAGTTGTTACTTGGTCCAACTACATGTATTGTACCTTCATTCATATCCTATTTTTATTTTGTATTACAGGTTTTGAAGACAATACCTTGCCCGATAAGTCAAAACAGCAAGTGAATCACTGTTACTGACAAAATTTTTGCAATGCAATAATCGCTTGACAAGCACACTCAGAAAGAGATTTGAAAAAGTGCAATTAATTTGCATTATCTGCATCTTTAGCCAAAGCATGGTTCATAGTCAGGTGCCAAACAACTTCACATTTCTTCTTAAAACTTGCGCGAGGGCTCTCACAATACTTTTTACAAACATTCTGACACTCTCTGTTTGCTTTAAAAGGAGGATGTAAGGATGAAAATGTGAGCGCTTAGTTGACCGCTTCCTACAAGGGCTTTTCAGGGTCAACCGGCTCAATGGGATCGACCGAATGCATGTGAAGGTGCTCACGGCTGGCGCCATACGATCCATGTGTGATCTCAGAGCACCGCAAACCCAGCCAGATGTAATTGACTGGGAGTCAATTTTGAGGAGGGAGGAAAACCGGAGTAGCCGGAGAAAAACCTCAAAGTCAGGTTGAGATTGAATGAAACTCAGCCCACATACGATCCGAGGCCAGAGTTGAACCTGGGTGACAGAGGTGGGAGGGATGGTTTATGACCACTAAACCACCCTGACTCCCGAAGCACTGTACACAATACAGATTAAGGTTGCATAA
>NC_090876.1:30025521-30030521 GCF_036669935.1 Montipora foliosa
GGAGATCCCGGGGCAAGACCCGCTCTGACCACTCGCTGAATTTGTTCTTGGTAGTCCCTGGTTTAACTTCCCAGCTGCACTTGTAAATAGCCAAATGGTTTGCCTCCGGCCAGTTAGGATTCTTAACAGTTGCATTTGTTGTGTTTTGTTGTTTTGTTGATTGTGTTTCATTGGCCCCGAAAAGCCCCTTTGGGGAGCAGTCAATGAAGTATGTATTGTATTGTATTATTCTTTTCAGTCTATCTGCAAGGGCAGAATGCATTGGCTTACATTAGAAGCCACCCAACCATATGATTTCATAAACTTAAAAAATTCAGCAACAATGTAAAGTGATATTTCATAACATCACTCAGTTGGCACAAGTTGGAGATCTTTTATAAAATCAAATACAACTCCAAACCTATCAGATTTGGCTTTGTCTGGTGTGGCATCTACTGCGATCCTGATTTTCATGCAATAGGGTATTACACACTATGGATGAATCAGGCCATAAAAACAATCATTTAAACATGAAATCCACTGGGGGCCTGCATAGTCCGTGGACAAAAATCCCACAATCCATAGCGTTAAAACGTTTTAGAACAAATTTTTGCCAATCATGGTGTTGTCTCCGAAGAATGGTAGAAAAATCGTAAAATTTTATAGCAGGAAGGCCATCGATTATGGTAATGCAACGCTCAGTCCATTAGAATCAGTGTCTTACATGTGCAAGGTGGATTATGTGAGCTTCAGATGGAGATGAGCTGAGTTTGGGTGCTTTTACTAGTGTTGCTACCAAGTTTCACAAGGCTAAAGCATGACTGCTGCATCACAATACATTTGCGATTCAGTAAGTAATTTATTGCGATTTTCATGATTCTGTGGAATTCATCTTGGAAGTGCCAACAGCCAAACTGTCTTTTGACTTTCATCAATCAGACTTCCGACACCAACCACAGATAACTAAATCAATGGATGTGTGACATAACACACCAATCAGCATCTTTGGTTCCCGTGGTACATTCCTACATTTGAACTTGACGCCAATGGAAAGCAATGGAATCTGTACAAATCCTTTTACTGAAGAATTTCTAAAAACATATCATAATGGTGTTCGAACTGTGAACTAAACAAAAACTTTAGTTCACTCTCCAGAGGCGGAGGTGGAGCAGATTTTTTCCGGCTATGTTCGGAAATTTGATTTATTGAAGCCAAAATGCAGTTTGGCGCTTGGCGCTTGGCACTTGGCACTTGGCAGTTAAAGGTAAGATTCTGCGGAATTATGAAAATAGCAGTAAGCATTTAACACATGTTGTTTTGATGAATACTACAAAGTTATGGTTCATAAAGATTAAGCAGGAAAGGTAATGGTGTGGTGACATGATTTTAGTCGTAGATCTGTGGTAAACATGTAACATCGTAATGTCCTTTTTTTGGAAGCCATCTTGAAAGGTTTATTTGTCTTGTACACCAAGAGCAGGGGCTTCAATAAGTTATGAAGTAAGCAGCAAACCCTATTAAAGTAGGCGGCTGTAACCAGGGCTGTCACTAATTTTTCAAGTAGGTGGGGGACAAACATTTACTGGTGTTAGTATCAATGAGAAAGGGTGGGGCAGGGGGATAAGGGTTTTGGGAAACAACACAAAATTTTCCAAATATGTTTTAATTTTAATGCAACTTTTACATGAAGTAAATCAAATGCCACTACTGTCCCCTTTCTCTATGGCATTGGGAAGACTCTGACAAGTTTCCAAGAGTCATTTTCCATTCTTATATGCTTTTATCATGACAAAACAGGACTGCAACGAATTTAAACTTAACTCCTTAAAATTGATAACTCGGAGCTACTGTACTTCACTTTCACAAGAAAATTCTGAAATGTCTTGCTTAACAGTCAGTCAGTACAAAGACCACACTGTTCTAAACGCCAATACGTTTTTAACTATCTGTGTCTATAAATGCTTTATGTAAAAACATTGACAATAACTTAGCTTTACTGTAGATTCTACATGGGATCATTTAACAGTCATTCACTCATAAAACTCATCGTCTTCAAAGCCCTCATCATCAAATTCATCAACATCATCAGGGACATCAGGAAGATCACAAGCTTTATAAAGAGCCTCCATTTCTTCTCTCGCCTCGCATCTCTTCTCACAGCTGACGTGAGTCATTTCATTTATTGATTTATTCCTCACGGGAAAATTAGGGCCCACAAATGACCAGCTCCCAACATCAGTGGCTTCATAGCTCAGTTGGTTAGAGCGTCGCACCGGTATCGCGAGGTCACGTGTTTAAACCCCGTTGAAGTCCTGAATTTTTCAAGCTTCTCTACGCAATTGCTAAAATTGTGTCTATAACTGCGAGGATCATAGCTTTAATTGATTTCATGTCCGCAGTTCAGTATATGATTAATTTCATGTATTTCATTCGTGACTATTGGCATGACAAAAAAGAGACATTGAGTAAGACTGGGAACAGGTGAAAGTAGCTCGTGACCAAGAGGCAAGAGGAAAAAAACATGGCGGCAAGAACTTGTCAAGAACGTAACACATTTTCTCTTGAACCAACAGCATTGCCTTCAAAAAATAACACGTAACTCTCTGCTCTGATAAAGAGTACATGCACGAACCAAATTTCTGTCCGACAAAGCAATGACTGGAATGTATACAAGCCCTGTACGACTGATACGTATTTTTTGCATGAACAAGTGAGAGGAAGATCCAACAGGCCTTATTCACGATAGCCGCCATGTTGGTTTTCAAATTGTCATGCAAATTAGCCATGTGTTATGCTGGGGGGCAAATTGCGGAAAATCGGCTAGTTGAAATATTGAAATAACATTTCTAAAAGTACATTTTAGAATTTAGAATTAAGTCCCATTTATGATAATTTTTATATCTTTGATTGCCTTTGACATTTTGACTTTCTACTTCGTTATCTCCTCGTTTTTCACTAAAAAAAACATTGAAGTAACTTGTGTAATCATTGTATTTTACTTAAGTGAAAAACATTCAATGAATCGTCTGGGTGGCTAAGATGTTCATTAAAATCTCTCGAACTTGTGTTGTTTGCCCCCTCAGAAGTGTGTAGCTAATTTACATAATAATAGCAAATCCAACATGGCGGCCATAGTGAATAAGGTCTATTAACGTTGTAAGTTTGTAGTTAACAAATAGCCGACTTTTTTGTGCATTTCTTTTTAAAGTTCAACAACAGCAAGTCCATGTGTGACAACTACTAGGCCACATGCATCTTGCGCTATTAAAATCACTTAGGCATCATCCCAGTGGTCGATTTTAAAAAGAAATGTTGAAGCCCAAATGGTGATTTGTTCAGTTTAACATCATCTTACCTTGAAGCAGAGCAGGAAGAGGAGAAGGAATCCAGTTTTCCTTGTTTGTCCACTTCTGTCTTCCATTTCTTTGATGATATATTCATGCAGAACCAGAAACTCTGAAAACAAGAGGATCAGAGTGAAACGAACACTTCTTATAAAGCGCTCACTTACAGGAAGATGACATTGTTGAATACTACACATTTTCAGTCAGCCTCAAGGTGATTATAAAGTCACCTCACTTTACAAGGTGAAAGAGAGTTTGTATAATTAACTGTTTTTTAATTCACAGTTTTGTCATTTGATGTATTTTTACTTTTTAATGTTTTGGTTTTGTATCAAAGTACCTAGGTGGGCTCAGACTTGTAGTCCTGTGTTTTGGAATCTAGAAGCCTAGAAATGCCTTTTCCTTCATTCTGGCATCAAATTCAGTACTAAAATATTAAGTAATGACAGCATTAGTGACAACTGTATTTAGTTTTCAGGTGAAGTTCAATTTTAATAAAAAGGTAACATCAACCATGGAATACTGAATCTTGGGATTTTTTCATGACACACAGAATACAGCAACGTGAAGCATTTGCAGATGCATAGATGAAGTGCAGATGTATTACATCAAATGTAGAAGGAAAACAATGTTCAGAAATAGAATGAAAGGTTATCTTGCTTTGTTGTTGTCTTACTACCAGTCTATGGTCACTAGCATCCATTACTGATCAGTTTCCACCTGTTGCCATGACTTTTAAAAGCTACTAAAAAGTGATTGTTACCTAAAAAGGTATTTAAACTACTGCAGCATTAGATAAATGACGAACTGCTAGCCAAGGACATGTTAGCCAGGACGAAGCAATCTAACACTTTGCCACACTATTACTACAGATTAGTCGTAATCGTTGTTTGACTCAAAAGCGCTATCTGAGTCACTGTCTCCACCATCTGGTAGTTTCATCACTGCAATAGCAGCATTAAGCTCAAGTTGAAGCTGATATTTTTCCTCAATCTGAACTACTTCGTCGTCATCAATATTCTCAGCCTTTTCATCTTCAGTTTCAGAAGTCTCTACTTGAACTGCAGCATCATTCGTTGAGACTGTAGACATGTTACGATTACCAGTTGTAGTCTTCTTGGCCAGCTTTCTTCTAGGCCTCTCCTTTAACCACTGTTGGACTGATTCCTTTTCAACACGGGTGCATTCCTTTACCTTTGGACCGTTAATAGAAATCTGCATCAGTACCTCAAGCATATCATCTTTGATTCTGCTTCTCATCTGGGTCTTAATGCGTTTGATTGCTGAGGTGCCCTTTCAGGCCAAGCGTTGCATTCTAACAAAGAAAGGCACACTTCAGCAATGTGGAGCATTCCAGGACAGAAATGCTGCTAACTTGAACGTATTGAAAGCAACCACTCTAGAAGCTGCTCTGTTAGGGACTTTGTCATCATGTTGTTTGTTGGCGTAGCAATCTCAGTAGGAATGTCTTCTCTCGTTTGCAAAAAGTTATATTTCAACATTTGACATACTGGTCAGTCAGGTTAGTTAGATTTTGTTCCTGATGGGGTGAAGAAGACAAATCACAAACTGAAAGCCTGCTATCCGTGCAAAGATCTTTCTACGCCAGTAAATAGAGCAGAGGTAAGTCGATGACACGATTCTTTACGCAACTGGAACCTTTAATAAGTCTGAGTG
>NC_090876.1:30035521-30048021 GCF_036669935.1 Montipora foliosa
AGGTATAGCGTGCGCCGAACAGTCACGTCGGTTATTAAGGGGCACGTTCGCTTTAAAAGCCCAAGGAGCTTGTTGGCTTTCGCAGTAATGGCGTGAATGTGGGGTTTCCAAGAGAGCGAACTTGTGATGTGAACACCCAGATCTTTTTCGGTGGAGACGCGCTCAAGTTGAGCACTGTCCAGGGTGTACTCGTGAACCAGGGGGGATTTTTTACAGGTGACAGTAAGTGATTTACATTTAGAGGTGTTAAATTTAATGCGATTGTGCTTTGACCAGCTGTTTAGGTTGCCTAGAGTAGTTTGCAGAGACTGACAATCACAGATAGAGGTAACGCTTTTGTACAGCTTGGTGTCGTCAGCATACAAGGCTACCCTGACCCCGCCTACGACTTCCTCCGGTAGATCGTTAATAAAAATTGTGAACAGTAGCGGCCCTAACAGACTCCCTTGTGGGACACTGGAAGTAACCGGCGCCCACTTTGATGCATCACCTTCCACAACCACTCTTTGGGCGCGACCAGTTAAGTAGTCCGTGAACCATGCAAATAGTGGTCCCGAAACACCATACGCCTTCAACTTGGCCAGGAGGATTGAGTGATCTACGGAATCGAATGCTTTGGCAAAATCCAGGTAGATTAAGTCAGACTGAATGTTCTTGTCCAGAGCTTCGCTTATGGAGTGCGACACCGACAATAGCTGGGTGACACACAACCAGTGTTGTGAAAGGCTGATTAAGTGTTTCATGTGATCGCAAAAAACGGGTGGCCACGCAATGTTCCAAGATCTTACTGATAATAGTAAGGAGTGAGATGGGCCGATAGTTTTCGGCGGGTTCTTTTGAGTCTTTCTTGTGAAGAGGTGTAATATCCGCAGTTTTCCACTCATAGGATAGCTTACCCCGACTCAAAGAGAAATTGAAAAGCGCACAAAGACTAGGAGCAATTTGCTCAGAGCATTCTTTCAAAAGGCGCGCTGGGATGTCATCAGGTCCGCATGCTTTTGAAATGTCCAAGTTACTCAAGCATTCCCTGACTTCATTAACCGTCACTTCTATATGAGAAATTTCCATATCGGTTAGTGAATTATGCGATGGCGTGATGTTTACATCAGGGGTAGCCGGGAGAAATACGGAGCAAAAATAGTTGTTAAGAAGCTCTGCTTTCTGTTCTGGTTTTTCAGCAGCTACACCATTATAAGAGTTTACTGAGTTCGCACCTGATCGCCTGCCGAGAAAAGCTTTGTGATAGCTCCAAAAGATCTTGGGATTGTCCTTGAATGACATTTCAAATTTTGCATCGTATAACGTACTTGAGGTTTTGACTGAGAGCACATAGTTTTTGTTTCCGTGCGTCAGTCTTGTGCTGTCGATATTTCCTCAAAGCAGCGTACTTTTTTCGAATTAGGTGCCGCACTCCGCCATCAATCCAGGGTGGAGAGTTTGTGTCACGAACTGTTTTTGTTGGGACATGATCTTTTACGGCTGAGAAAAACAAATCCTTCCAATTAGACCAGTACTCGTCAATGTCCTCGGAGGCAGCAATTTGGAAAGGTGTTCTTGAGAGGGATTCCCGCAAAGCGTTGAGGTTTCCGTTTTTAAAATCAAACAATTGCCATGTGGATCCCTTAGATCTCTTGAATCTTAATGTAATTGTGAATGTTATAACGTAATGACCCGAGGGAAAACAGCCATCTTGGGGGTGAAAAGTTGAAACATTCTCAATAACGTTGGGCCAGTTGGACAGCAGTAGGTCAAGTTTATTGCCGGAGATATGAGTGGGACCAGAGATACACTGTTGGAGAAAGTTATCCCCCATTAAATCACAGAAAACGTTGTGGTCCGCTCAGCCCCCATTGTTTATAGGGGCAGACATGTCTTCTGACCAATGCAATTCCGGTAGGTTGAAATCACCCCCGAGTATTAAGCGGGATGATTCACCATTTTCCTGAAGCGCAGAGTTCAGTTGAGTGAGTGGTTCAGGTGCAATGTCGGGATGGTAGAAACAGTAAAGAAGCACAGGTTTGTCGTGTCCGTTTCTAAGTTCTACGACAACAAGCTTGGTGCTTTCCCTTTTGAAGGTCATTACGTCTCGCAGACTGAACATCACGTTTAATAGCTACCAACACTCCGCCAGCACGCTCGCCTCTTTCTTTTCTATAGATTGTGTAGCCAGGAAGGATTTCGGTGTCAAAAATGGTGGCGTTCAGCCATGTTTCGGTTATCAGAACAACATTGAAGTCCCCACCATAGACAAGACGCTGGAGTAAAGTTATTTTGCAAAACTTTTTAGCGTCGTCTACTGACTTGACAAAAGCTTTTAGGCTTCTTGCGTTCAGGTATAAAGCGCGAAGCGAGTCACTCCAACAGGTCGGTCCTGGATTCGGATGAATCCCGACGAGATAAACTTCGCAGGGATTGAAAGTAGCCGCCCGATTTGGGCCATACAAGATGGTGCACTTTAAGTCCTAGTTATCCTGCATAAAAAATGAAAGAAATCACCATCCCCATCCCCTTTGACTCCTGAATGTTCCCAACTTGAAGAAGTACAAGATGACACCATTTGCCATTTCTCCCCACCAGGCCAAAACACAAACACTGATCCATTTTCGCAAGCCAGCATCGTCTCATCTTCATCAATTTCCGCGCAATCTTCTCTGTAAATTTTTTACGTCCTCTATCGATATTCCAAGTTTTCTTTTTCCTGAGCACAGAATTATTTCAAAGCTCAAGACCTGCATGCATATGAAAACACCTTCAGAAGATTTTTTATCCATTTGTCTTTTAAAAACAACCGAAGCTCCAGAGTTCAATTGACCGAATTTTCACTCTCTGACATGTGAGTTCTTCAACCCATGACTAATAAATCCTTACTTCGTAGTTATTGGTCAACGAACATCACATAGAAAGCATGTAAACACACAAGAAAAAGCAGTCCTCATAAAATAAGCTTCAATAGATGTAAATAGTGATAATAACAAACATAACTTAAAGCTCTATTTGTGATAATTAAATAGGTCATAGGTCAAAACCAGTTGGGTCGGTACATTTCGCTGACAAAATGTACCAAACCAAACCAGTTGCCCGTTACATAAAAAATGCATACATGAGATTTTGAATACAAGAACATGCAATTGATTTTCATAACAAAAGAGTGAAAAATTTTGGGTTAAAAGGACATGCATACCGGAACAATTCTTTCAATCTTCATTCGCGAACATTGGACTCAAGCGGAACGATTCATTCGAGAACAATGAGTCCAGAGCATACAATATCATTAAAAATGTGCCTACCTTTGTCGATCAAACTTTCAAGATTTTCGGCTACTACAGCCTTCTTCGGGTCATGGCTATCAGAAACTTTACAAAGCATTATCCAGACTGGAATCCACGATCGAGTTTGTCAAGAGAGCGACAATGATGTATGCCAAATTACTATGAGGCGCAAAAATGAAGACCGCTGACCAAGGAGTGACTGCCCCGCCTAATTTCCCCTGTATGGGATGCGAAGACCGTGACATCCAGCAAATTCCCCGCCTACCGGGGAACCAAAATGGAGTGTATATGAGGTGAAAGTCGCCGCAATCCCCCGCTAAGGCCCGAATGGGGGGGAGGGGGGGGGGGGGTTTCAATGACTGGTGCATAAGTGCCACAAGTTTACAGTGTTCTTCATTGCCGGTAGGATAGTGCTGCTTGACGTTTTTATTCGTAACTGAGTTTGATGTACTGTGTTCGAATTTCTTTTGGTATATATCTGTTGCAGTTAATTTTTCATATCAGTTAATTTCTTTTTCTAACCAGTTAAATTTTTTTAACTAGGTAAATTTTTTAACCAGGTTTTTTTAATCAACTGTCTAAAAAAGGGATTTTCCTTTTTTAGGGGTGTAGTTAAAAAACAGGGGCTTGGTTTTTTAGGGGGTATGAAAAAAGAACGAAACTCTGCTCCTCTCAGTTCTACTTGTCCTACCCGTCCCTCATCTTCCCCCATTATCCCTATCCTACCCCATCCTTTCTTCACGGATCTATCCCCCCTTACCTTCCAGTTACCTTCCCCCTTGGATATCCCTTATGCCCACCCCCTTCTACAGCACTTCTTACAGACAATCCATACTTGTCAAGACTTTTTTTTTTCACTCACCCGAACTTGAACTTGAACCCCTATCTCTGGATCTGCTGTCCACTCTCTTATCCACTTGACCACACAAGCAACTCAAGCAAACCTCTCATCATAATTTATCATTAAATATTTTATTATTCATCCCAGGCCACTCTCGGTCCAAACTTTAATTTATTCACATTTGGACAGCAGAGCCATGCACATGTTGTAAATCTTGTAGCACTGATGAAATGGATTCTATGGAGAAATACAGGAATTGAAAAGATTTGCAAATTACTTGTCATTCAAAAGATGATTTTTACAGGAAGGGCAAACGTTTCTTGAAAGAAAAACAGAGAAGAAACCCGGCCTGTCAGGAAACGAAGATCGATCTGAGCAGAAACAATTAACAAACTGGGAACATCAGATGATACCTTAAAAGAAATGGGCTTACAGCAACGGCAAACATCAAGAAAGTAGCTCTAAAATGGGAACTGTTTCAAATCTTGTCCCAAGTACATAGTCGAATTTCTCACAGAGGACACAAGTGTGAAAAACAGTAGTTGCTTTTAGGAAAAGTAACTGATATTAAAAAAAAAACATTCTGCCCGAGTAGTGACCAAGTTTGGAAAACTCCAATCACTTATTTCTCCCACTAGATTGGATCTGTAGCATGTAAACAGGCCATTTTGCAAAATGAGTAAACAAATTTTCTTTCAAGGTAAATTGAAGTTTATTCATATTGTAGCAGTACCAAATAATAATACCATTGTAACGTTATTGTAATGTAGTTACTTTCCGGTAGTATACTGCTCTTGTTAATTGAAAATCTGAGAGAGAAATATTTATCAATCTTGTATTAAATTAAACAAGTTATATTTCCAAAGGAATCATGAAAAAATATCACTATTTTTTCATATCTAAAATTGTCCTACTATGTGAAAGACAAAAGAAGGGTCTAGCTCTGAGGAACGGCTAACAATCAAAATGCCAGCTTTCAAATTTCTTCACAGTGGTCAATTTCCCATATCAACTTCACTTGATAAACCCTTTCTTTTACTTCACTTTCCCACTGACACAGCACCACAGCTTCTTTACAATCTAACCCCTTTATCCTACAAGTGAAAGAATGCTTTACTTCCAATAACCAGGGACCAATGTTCTTAACCCAATGACCAAGACAACGGTTGTTTTAGACTAAACACTTCAGATAATTGATTACTCCAATCACTACAATACATGCCAATCCCACGCATGGAATGCAGTGTCTCGCACTTGTACACTGACTGCAGACTAATCCTAACTCAGTTATTGAAAGCTAACTATTTTAAAATGGTTGCTTAGACTTAAATACTGCTTATCAGCGCTAATCAAATGGGTGCTTAGACTTAAATACTGTTTAATATCAGCAATATTTATAGACAGTCTGCAGTTGTCATACGCCTCCTGGTATGCTAACTGATTCAAATAAAATGGTGTGTAACCCTAATCACTAAATTGAAAGCTTAACCCTAATTCCTAAAATGCAGGCAGTCTCCCTAACCTTACATGAAAGCTAATCATTCAAAATAAGTGCTCAGTAACCCAAATCACTCAGCTGAGCATTTGACCTTAATCATTTTTCACGAGAAAAAAAACGTTTACCCAGTTTTTGAAAATTTTACCTAGTTAAAAAAATATTACCTATAAAATCACCTAGTTAGAAAAAAACAAACTAGTTGGAAATAAAATCACCTAGTTAAAAACAAAAAAACTAAGTAGTTGAAAATAGAAATTAACTGAAAACAAAAATTAACTGCAACATATCCACAATGATAAAATAAGCGAAATTGTTCAGATTTAGCCAAGAAGAGAGTCATAATCTGAAATGTGGTTTTTCTTGCTGCCATTGATAGCGTGACAAGGGCACGAGCGTATTTGTTTTATCTCGCATTGAAAGGTTTTCTCTTCGTAAGGTAGCTAAAATGCACTACATTTCTCCTAAAAGCGCCTCGCGATTAATCAGTGACATTTTCCTGGAATGAACAGGATATACAAAGGTTTAACAGCTAAGAGAAACCTATTCAGCCGTTGTTTAACACAAGACGTCCATGGAAGTTGCGTTAAAGAAGGCAAGGGAGACCCACAAGAGCGAAGAAGACAGCGTTTCTACAGTTGTTGTATCTGCGAGAAAAGTTTGTTGCTTTCTGACTTCTAAAGAATATTACGACTATGGCGTTCCATTCCCGCCAAAATTCAATGTTGCATTTTACATTGTACTTTTCACATTTTACCCCACATTTGTTGTTTGACATCGGAGTTTACACTTTCGTCATTCAACTTTCCTCGTGTAACATTAAAGTTTTGCCTGGTACATTCACCTTTTCGTACACAATATTCAAGCTCACGTTCAAGTTGAGCGGGTTTTACTTCCAAGTTTTCACATTTGATGTTGAGCATTTGCCAATGAAGTCTTTGCTTTCAACATTTGACTTTACGTATTTCACTTGCAAGTTTGCTGCATTGTACATTCAACTTTTTAAATTGTACTTTCATCCGCTGGTCATCCACCTATGGTAATCGTGGACTCAAATGACCCAGTCCACCCCCGCTAACATTATTCGTGGCACTTCTTGTCAAACATGGCGGATCACCAGCCAACTTCGAGTTCCAGACCTGCCGTGCCCGCGGCTAGTTTGAGCAAGGTGACCATAATTAGTTTAATGTTCTTAAAAGTGCTTAATATAGTCTTGAATAGCAGTGGCTTTTTATTTAAGCCTAATTTTTAGTGAACAAATGTTAACTTGTTTATGACAAAATTAAGCTTAAACTTAAACTAACCTTTAGGCTTATAGCTATGCATGCAATTTTGGTTTATCCTTATTGACCATGGCCATTCATCTTAATTGTTGAGGTTGATTATGTATTTAATGAATTTATTCAACAGATGTCAGATGACATACCTTACTTGCTTGATATCATCAGTGCTATTGATAGATTATCTCGAGATCCCTCAATAGGTTTTCAACCAATAGTTTTCAAGCTCGATTTTTCGCAAAGAATAACTGTTAGCCTTGATGTAGATGGCATAGTAACAGAACTAGTTGGACTTGCTTACAGTATGTTGGTTGAGATGGATCAAAGAAACCATGTTGATTGTGCACTTGATTTTTTAAAGAACGAACTTCGCATGGACAATGCCGATAGGTTTGAATTCCAGAGGGTCCATCGAATTGGAAAGCGCAACTCTTCTGAAGGAAAGCCGAGGCAGATCATTGCTAGTTTCTTATGATATCCAGACCAAGAGAGTGTCATGTCCAGAGTGAAGGAATTAAAAGGCAAAGAGTTCTTCATTTCAGCGAATTATCCTAAAGTAATCATTGATCGTAGCGAAAAGAAAATGCATTTATGGAAGAAAGCGAAGAAACAGGGTAAGACTGCTTTTTTTAGTAGGGCAGAACCGGATAAACTGTACATAGATGGTGTTTTAGTATCGTGATCCGTATTACTCCCAATCAAAAGGCCATATCATCTACAAACAATGTGTTGTTAATATTTTGCTTCCAAAAAACCGGAGCGGTATGTAAATGTATGTGCATGTTATAATGAATGCAAGACCCGTTTTGTTAGAAGCGTCATTAACAGCTTTTGCTGGCTACTGTCTTATTTTTTTAATTAAGTGTTGTAATCTTGTCCAGTTGTTTTTGTCTTTTATTGTAGTTTTGGTATGCTTATTAAGCAGTGGTTTTGTTTGAGGGACGTGTGGGATTCATATGAGCGCTTTCATATTGGCAATATTTCTTCACATGTTTATCAATCCTTGTTATTTATTGCATTGTTCATCACAGTGTATGAAACGTAATCTTAATTTTAAAATGTTATTGTTGAATGCTTGAGGGATCCGTTCTTTCGAAAAAAGAGAAGGTGCTTTTTCATTGGTTAGCAAAAGACAAATCCGATATAATTTTTTTGCAAGAAACGTACAGCACTCCTGAAGTCGAAAATATATGGAAGTCACAGTGGAGGGGAGATATTTACTTCAGTCATGGTTCGGAACATAGCAGAGGAGTTATGATTTTTGTAAAAGAGGTTTTTGACTGTGAATTTAAGGTTTGTTGCGAGCATACACAGGGTAGATTAATTATACTCAAAGGCTTTATTCAGGGTCACGAGTTTGTCCTTGCCAATATTTATGCACCAAATAGAACTAATGATCAATGTATTTTCTTTGAAGAAATTCAAACTCATCTTGATGATGTGGAAATAGAAACAAATTGTGAGATGGTCATTGGCGAAGATTTTAATGTGATTCTCAACACTAGTATGGATGGGGTTGGTGGTAAACCTAAACTAAAAGAGTCACGCGAAAAGATCGAAAATTTGAGTTCTTCCTTTGACGTGATCGATATATGGAGGATAAGAAATCCAGAAGTTCAACATCAACTTTTCAATTCACTTTTTGGAGGAGGAGAAATTTGTCTTAACCGCTCATAATTTGGGCTTCCTAATTTACAACGAAAAGAAATACACTATGCAGTCATTTCATAACCACAGAAATAAATAACATCATTTTACTCTGGTCAACTTCAGAAAAACAGCTGACCTCGATAAGGTCTAACTTGAGCCCGCTATATAGTCATGTGATACTGGTCAGCGGATACCTTGTTTTGACAAGTGTCAATTGACCATAACATTGATGTCCAATATCAAAGATGTATGCTGTAAACTAGTTAGTGTCAAATGTAGTATTGCCTCCTGGATGAGCTCTAAACTTTAATAGCGTGGCGCACAAATTCTAAAAATAGATTTTGTCTCATGAGACCCCCCGCGAGACTCAGACAAACATTGCAGTCCGCCATAAGAGAATGTATGCGAGGGAGCGTCAATATGTAAAGAAAACATGCGAAACATTTGGTAAATCGGAGTGTATGCTTTCTCAAAGGGCCAAGAATGGTTAGTACAAAGCATTGCTGCCATGGTGAGTGCAGAACTGACTCAAGGTATCGTGAATATACCCTAAGATAAATTTTGTCCATTGCCTAGTTTTTCAGAACATAAGAAGAGGAAAATAAAATACCAAATATTATATTTGCATTACATCTACACATCATCTACGTTAGAAAAATCATCTTCAATATTCTGAATATCTGGTTCAAGAGAACTTGGCTGTTGGGCAGCATGATTCCTCTTTGCTTTGGAAAACAAGATATCAATGGTTCTGGATCCAGATGCACTTTTTTTCAGCCTCTCATATTTTTCCCAGCATTTCTCAAAGTGACCTAAATAGCAGAAAACAGATGAATAAGAATCTATAAAATCTCATAGAGTTTTAATCTTATTATGAGTAAAGTGTCTATATGTTGATTGCGTCTGAATTTGTAACGTTTTTTTTTAGAAAACCTACTTTTGAGGAAGTGCTGTACTTTTCCAGAAACAGTACGGTCTCCAGCAATCACTTTTATTCCTTTACACACCCCACATTTTACATTCAACTCGTCTATGGCACTACTACCAGCAAGCTTATTCAACTCTGCAAAAAAAGAGCACAAACAAACGCAAATCAAACAAATCTTAAGCAAGAAAAAGAAAAAAAAACAGAAAAGATCAGAAAAGGGGAATCCTGCCTATATTAAAAACTGCCAGCTCTTTCTTCTGACGTTCATTTCGAGAAACTGTTTCTGCTTTGCGGATTTTCTCTTTAATGGCTTTGTCCTCGCTTGCTTCCATCTCCCTTTTCCTGTCTTTCCTCTGGACCATTGCAGGCGTATCATTGCAATGGGGAGTCTTTGACTGAATTGGTTGACTTGACTTATCACCACTTTTTCTTCCCTTATGGGACTTATGGACCTCAACAACAATAGTCTTAGATCCCAAAGTTGTAATCTTTTCAACAACATGAACTACAATCAGAAAGCATTAAACAATGTAAATGTCAAAATATTTTAAGCAATTTTTCTGATAGACAAGATGCATGATTATCAAATTGAAGTGAAACTCAAAATAATAACTTACTAAGAAAGTCCAAGAAAGCAAAGCAACAAAAAATTAATAATAGTCATAATAAGCCAGAAATAAACAGGGATTGGTACGACTGAGGAATATTAAAACAGATCGCGGTGGACAAACTTTCAATATGTGCTCTCTGCACGTAACGTTGCTGCTTTAAGTCCTTCAAATGTCTTACAGCCTTATGAGTCTAATGGACAGAATTAATGTAAAAAATCGTTTACTTACTGTTCAGTTCACTCCCAGAACTTTCGAGGCGTAGTGGCCTCTCCAGATCCCACTGTTCTTGAGTATAAATGGCATAATTTTGGCAGTCATTTGCCCCTGTCGACTTCGTCAAACGAAACAACTTCAACTCAAAGCTATTAACTCCAAGCTCCCTTGCTTTGTCCTTGAGGCCTAGAAAATTTTCCAGGTGGCGTTTGAACATAGTCAAACTTTTCAACTCATCTCGAAACGAAATTCTCGATCAAAAACGTTCAATCACTGCTGAACTCCTGTAGAAAGAAACAATGGCACCAATGGCAGCCATATTTTATCTGTACGGTCTGCAAAAGTAAACTGCAGGAAGAGCGCAGGCTCGGATGACCTCGATCTCTCACGAAAAATTATTGTAACCGAGGGTCTCCAGAGGTGTTAAAACGAAGTTAAAGTTTACTGAAATTTAGTTTCCATCTCAAAAATGTAGTCATTTATCTTAGAAAGTCTACATCCTTTAGGCCGCAGTCAGTTAAGTCAGTTAATATTTTGAAGTTTATACGGTTACAATACCACAAAACCATCATTATACGCTAAACAGTTAACCCCATTGAGACCCTCTTGTCACCACAGGCGACCCAAGCAAATAAATTTGAATTCTCAGTCAACGTAACAGTTTGTAGGGTTTATATGGGAAACATGAATTGTACCAAAAAAAATGGCTAATCCTAGTTTACAGCGAGGAAAATAAATAAAATAAACTTACTCTTACTTCACCTTTTGTCCTTGTGTCGATTTGAGGCGTTCTAGGCTAGTTTTGAAATTTGCTCCTATCCTTCCTTACAAGAAGACAAGGCTAGAAACTCGGAACCTCTGAAGGCACTGATCACTCCGCGATTGAGGACAATTTAATCCCAAAAATCGGCTTCATCCGGCTTTTTGTCCACTCTCACGTGAAGATGGATAACAAATGACTTAGCATAAAGGCCCAGGGTCCCAAAATGCACATTCTTAGAGAACAAGCCAGTTATCAGGAAGAACCCCCCGTATTCTCCAGCCTGAAGAAGCGTTAGCCTTTCAAACAGGACACGACCATTGGCCTGGTGACACTTTTACTTCTCTCTAATGGTATGGATCCAAGATCAATCTTCTCTCATCTGGATCTTTCTCACATCCCCATGGGCTTTTGACATCTAAACCGTTTTTTCTCGAATAACCAATCACGTTGCTCAGATATGTGGAAACGTGCAAATATTACTATTGAGAGTTTTCCCACAGAAAAATATTACTTTCTCCATGCTGTTCTGCCGTGTTTCGAAGCTGAAAGGAACAGAACTCAACGAGTCGTCCTCAGCTGAAAGCAAGGGAAAAAATCAATTTAATCCGGCCTATTCCTTGCAGATAATAGCTTTAGAGTGCTAATAATCCGGTGTGTTGACCATGTTTAGAACATTGCTCTCAGGTTGGCAGAGAAACGAATCAAATTTTATTGTTGTTATTATTAACTTCGCTTTTAATCAATCTTTGTTCTTACAACTAAACAGTTTTGACTGCTGGTCATTTAAGTCATCGTTACACTGTGAAATGTTTCATAACAACTTGTCCCGCCACAATGTCACCGAAACATTGCAAGGCAAGTATGAGTTTTTTCAGTCATTTTATTCTTGACCATCAGTTATAGTTATTGCAAACTACAAACCTTTACTACAAGTTGTCAATGGATCAGGTATTACTTTTGAAATCACCGATAATGAAACCATCTCATTGGCAATAACAACAGACAGACAACATACAAATGGCATTCTGAAAAACTCGTCAGCTGTAAACATTGAAGAAAAGATGACCTTAGTAAGAGCGAAGATTGTTGTGACAGAAATTATTTCCAATGCTCATCTGTTAAAATCGTGCTTAGTTTGGCAAGGAGTTGTTGGTGTTCGTGGCAATTTTCGAAATGTAACTCTGTTTTAAACCACCAGATTTTGCTTGCCTTTCCTTCAGGAAGTTTAACAAATAAGGTCAACAGCAGGAAAAACAAAGCGTCTCAGCACCCAACTAAACTAAATTGGGAAGCAAACATTTGGATAAAACATTTAAGCATTTTTTAGTCCAAACCAATTTAAGGTGCAAAGTGAATTCACGGTGTGTGGAAACAAAAGATTTGAAAGAAATTCAAGAAGAGATGCGAATTTTTCTTAGACTTTTCTTGGAATAATCGGAGAAATAAGACA
>NC_090876.1:30050521-30053021 GCF_036669935.1 Montipora foliosa
ACAAGATTGATGTGGCATAACGGCAAGTTTGAACCTGCAATTTTCTCTGCCATTCCCTTGCTTACGACCTTGGCTACAATAAGGGGTTGTAGGGTGTGCATGTTTGTAGCCCTGTTAACACAATATTTGGTACTCTCCAGTGCATAATCTACAGTGAAGCTTGATTCAGAAATTTCCTTGCTATTGACATTTGCATGTGAACCAAGCTTCTAAAGAGCTCTTATGTCTTCGAGGGAGTCATGGGCCCCATAAGAAACGCCCAACAAATCTGTGACCAAGCTTTCCTGGGAATATGTTTTCCTTTCTTGAAGAACATTTTTGAACAGCAACAATGTATCAACAAATCCTACCACACACACTCTAAAGGGATTGAGAAGGTTCCACCTTGTTAATGTGTAAATTATTCACTTTGAATCAAATGCATTTGCACTACCTGCAAAAAGAACTACTTTCTTATTTTTGGCCTTAAGCCAGTTCACAAAAATTTCTGAAGTGCATCTTTCATTTCAACAGCATCCACAGGTTTTCCCATGTGGTACAACTTTCCTTTCCTCACAGTAAGCTGAGTAACTCTTGATGCTCCTGCACTGATTGGCTTTGTAGGTACGATGTAGCTGCTGAAGTCATGTTTGCCATCAGTTGCTGAAGTTTGTGTTATGTCTGCATCAAGAGCTGGAATGAAGCATGTCATAAGTATGCCGAATTTTTGTAGAAGAATCTCCATGGTAGAAGCATCTTTACCAGAGATTCAAAAGAATGAGCTCTGTAAAGCCATAACAGCAATCAAAATGTCACACACTGTCTGTAGTAAAATTAGATAATCAGTTAATGGGATCAGTAAAAAATTACATTCCCTCCCAGACATAAGAAACAGACATGTTGGCACCATGGAGTCTAGCCATGTTGGCGGAGCCAAAAATCATTCTCTTCGCGAACTATTCGCGTGCACAAAAGATTTAAAAGTGTTTGGAATAAAAACTCGCAAGCTCTATTGGAAAAGATTGGGTTATGGTGAAATGGGCCTTATGCGTGATGACGTCTGACTAGCTAATTTCACCACCAAGCCTTGTTTGCACAAAATTATTCACGTTATTTGGACATGCAATAATGTTCGCACGTGGGGTTTCTTTTCAAGTTTTCTCCTTTGGGATTTAGCTCATGCTAAAGTTTACAAGTTTGATTTTCGAATTCGAGGCTTGGTGGTGAAATTAGCTAGTCAGACATCATCACACATAAGGGCTATTGCGACATAATGCATGGCATGGCGCTTTCCCCTGGCTTTGGGTGGGAAAATCGCCCTGGGGACGAGGTTGGTTCAAGCCTTCCCCCCTCCAAGAAAAAAAAGAAAAACCCTATGGCTGAAAATCATTTATTATAGTCATATCAGATAACTGAATGAATTCGCCAAATAGGGGAGTTTTGTTCCCATGCTATTGGGTTAGTACTGTTAGTCGTTATGCACCCGCGAGCGGGGAAATGCGGGGCGTACACTTCATACTCACTCTATTTTGGTCCCCCGATTAACGGGTACTACAGCGGGAGTAACAGAACCCCCATCCTGTACCTAAGTGTTTTTCTCAGCGCCTAACAATTGTCAATAGAAGTATTCCACGTTTATCTTTGTCTTTGTGTTTCATTGTCAACTTGAACTGAACTATGAAAATACCTACAAAAATTTGATTTTATCAACTGACTTGATAATGTAAATTGGCCACCGTACAGAGATTCTAAAAGCTGACGTTTCGAGTGTTAGCCCTTCGTCAGAGCGAATCCTTCGTCAGAGTGAATCCTTCGATTTGCTCTGACAAAGGATTCGCTCTGACGAAGGGCTAACGCTCGAAACGTCAGCTTTTAGAATCTCTGTATGGTGGCCAATTTACATTATCAACTCCGTTGATAAAACCAAATTTTTGTATACTACTTCCCCACCGACGCAGCATCACAGTTTCTTTAGAAACTACCCCTTCATTCATATAAAAATACCTAGTGCATTTAGGAAGCTTTGCAATTGTTGCACTGGCTGCCCGAAATCAATGTTTTAGCTTCATGGCTACCAACAATACAGAAATTCACCAAAACTGGTAAGTCATACTTGGACAATTTCGGTAAACATTTCCATAATATATGTACATGCCGTCCGAAAAAGATTAGTATTTCACTTGATCTATTTCAGTCATGTTAACAAACCAGTGTAAATGTATGAAAAAACCACCAGCAAAATAACCGATTTTGCAATTCTTTTGGGCTTTGAAGACAGGGGGTAGAATTTACTTTTTCCTGAGCTTAATAACAAATCAGAAATTTCTTTACAATGTGACATTTTCCAGGCGTGAATATTCAGGAATGAAAATTCTTCTTCTTCTTGGCGTTGATCAGCTTTCACAGCTCTATCGTACCCTGCGATCAGGCATTCTTTTTGTCCTGAGTGCCAGTAGATTATTATCATGGTGTGACTGATTTTTGAACAATCTGATCAGTTTCACGCCTTGAACATTATTTT
>NC_090876.1:30058021-30063021 GCF_036669935.1 Montipora foliosa
AAGGGTAACCCCTTTTTGGTCAAGGCTAAGTAGTCACCGGAGACTTACGGATCGAAAGCAGAAATTCAGTTAGAAATTAGAAGCCACGGCAAGCGAATGTTTTTACGATCATTGTGTCACTAGTGATTACTTACTAGGCTCATATACTGCATAAATAACTGGATTAAGAAAAGTTCTGGATGCTTTCAAGTGTATCCCGAAGAAAGTTCACGTGTAAGTCAAAGCAATTCTCCTTTGTTTCCAACATACGCACACATTATCCCAATTAGCATAACTGGGACTCTGGGACATCCATACATCTAGTTGATTTGCATTTTATGGTCAGTATGAAACGAAATGACTTGTACCCAGTCGTCTCTTATTTATTTATTTATTTATTTAACCATGGGCAATTCATCAGCTATTTATAGAAAGATAAAAACTAAAACTACTCAACTATAACCAGTGTTCGACACTAACGCTTGCCCGATTGCCTGGGGCAAGCAAAATTTTATCCGTGGGCAAGTAAAACAACTCTAAGGCTTGCCCGATCGGGCAATCAGAATTTTTGTTTGACTAATATTTTGCGAAACAATTTGATTTGCAATTAAGAAAGTGACGAGTAATGTAATGTAGTCACAGCAAACACTATTAAAAAATAACGTTACATCTCTTTGCGGCATTAATTTCTCTGTTTAAATATATTGTTACAAATCACAAAATAGATTGGAAGCTGCTTTTCGTGAATGCCATGCCTCATAGAGCTTTGCTGAATTCGCGTTTAAATGACCTGAGGGATTCTACGCACCTCGTCCAGGAAACAAATCTTAGACATACTGTAGAATTTTTGTGAGCAATTCAAGCGAAGAACAAATTTTGCGAGCACTTTTAAATTGAAAGGGACCATTTAATACCCCTATTTTTCCTCTTTAACTTAACTTAACACAAAGACCACCTGGTTTGAGAGTAAAACAGAGAAGGTTAATGCGATTTATTTAAACACCAGCACCGGGATGTTAGCCAATTAGAGGGAAGTTCTTTACCACAGTGAACCTTTTGTTCTTACACGTACTAAACAATAGTCTTACCAAGATGTGATAAAATGTGAGCATAGTTATTATGTATGATGTGAGCAAGCATCCTCTAACTGAAAACGGTATTTTTTGGTTTTGTTTCTCATAATTTGTGGATTTGTTTACAGAGATTGTCAGCAGGGACAATACACGTTACATTGATGTGTGGTTTAATTACGCATGGTTTAATTTAAAAAGGTATTCATCCGGACCGGGTTGTTCAAAGCCCTATTAAACTAACCCAAGGTTAGCGAGAATTTTCATTTCAATTTTGTAACTTTTTGGTGACGTTTTCTGTTGATGTTTATTTGTTTATTCTTCAGTTTTAACTTTGACTAATCTCAGTCTACACAAAACATAAGCAATGAAAAACATTTTGATACCAGAAAATCAACTCTTCAGTTAACTCTTAATCCTGGGTTAGCGTTAACCGGCTTCTGAACAACTCGGCCCAGAGCTTCCATTTTAGTCTGTTTAGGTTTAACTTAGCTTTTCGTTTCCCTAGAGCAAAACAATAGCCTCTCACTGCCTTAACGCGAAAACACAATCAAACAAAGAAAACATGCTTGAGTTTTATTTTTGGATAACTGTTAAACCGTTCAGTGTCGTGTGAATGAAAAATAACTAAGAATAAAAATCGTGCTTGTTCGACACTGGTTCGATTTGATGGAAAAACTACAAAGTTGCGACAAGGAGGAGGAGGCTGTCAGCATGCGTGTGTCGGCATGCGTGTGGTCTTACCTGAACATTTTACCTTCAGTGCAAGCAAAACAATAAACCTCTTATTAACGCTAAAGCAAGCAGTTTGCCGTTACCATGAGAGCTATGTTTCATAAGGAATGTCCAAGCGGAAACTAGAAAAAGCTTGGAAAACGTTGGAGGAGTAGAAAGATAATTTTTAATACCGTTCAACATGCTAAAAAAAACATGTCCCGTAGGTTAAGAGAATAATGCGATACCGCAATTGTCCAATACCGCAGTACCGCAAACCCCAATGTCCCCTTCCTTATAATAATTGAAAGCGAATTTCTCTGTATACTACTGGCGGGCACACTAGGCGAATACGCAACTCTCTAACCCAGTCAAACTTTAGCTAATATCGCGAATGAATGCTGCGATTTTAAGATTTCTACGAGAAAAGTTTAATTTCGATGTTTGTGATGAAATGAGGAGAGAGAGTCCAAACTTAAAACATTTAAAATTTTAATGAAAATATTTACTCCTCATTTAAAGCTATTTCTGTTTATAATGCAAAGCACAATGTATATAACAAGTGTTTTTAATTCAAAGATAAAAAGGGAATTCGCAGATAAGTAAAACTTAAGTGACAAGTCGTCTAAACAACTTCGGGCGCAACAAGATCCTCTGTACCTGGACGGCAAAATTCCTGAATTTCCTTAAAAAGGTATTCAGCCCTTTCTCGACTCAGTCCAATAGGATTAATCACAGGTGGTAATCGTCCCACCGCCAGCACGTTCCTTTCACTTTTAAGAATGTTCAGGGCTCTTTCCTCAGTGTGACCAGTACTGTTTGCAGAACACCCTCCTGGGAAAATCTTTATCAAAACGGAAGTGATGGTAGGTTTTTAGCTGTGGGATCCTCTTAAAAAATGTGTTGAGATATGACATCCAGTCATACGTTGGAATTAACACTCTTCCATTGTGCAGGCCAACGAGCTCTGCTGTATTGACAGTCGCGGAATCTTCAACTGCCCTTGCTATATCAAACAGCGATGAAATAAACGTTCTACGAGTTTTTTGTTTCATTAGTCCAAAACACCAGTCTGGGGCGAATTTAGTATGTCGCGCTAAGAAAAAGCTGTAGTCGATGGTGTGGTGTAGTCCAGTCATGACTCTCCATAGGTAGTACCACATGAAAGAGTTGTTTTTATTCTGTGCCCCACATTTATCAGCGTGTATTTGAGCAAATGTCTCACCAAGTCTGTGACGCTTGAAAAAGTAGTGGACATATGAAATGGTACTGTTTGCGCCTTTCCCAGTCAGAACCACCTCATCGATCAAAAAGTTCACTTGCCTCGGTATGGTCTCTTAGCAAACTCCAAACAAACCGCACTTGCGCGGGGTCTTAAAATAAATCGGACCAGGCTGGTAAAGGTCAGCTGGGTAGTGAAGTTGTTGGGCGTAATCGTATGAATAGTGAACTCTTCCTTCTAGACTACAAGTTACATGTTTCTCCGAAAAGTCAACTCCTTTTAAGTGATCGACGATGGCATCCTTTGTTGTTTTGCAGCAGCTTTTGTAAAAAAATCTCTCTCCTCTGCAGCCAATTTTAAGTGAGTCTCGTGTTGTTTTACAGCTTCCGCTTTTCGGGTTTCTGGCAAGTTTGCTGACTTAAGTATTTGATTATTGTTCTTTTGGCAAGTCCAGCAGAGATCTGAAGCTGGTCTCATGATCACAATGAATGGACAAAGCTGCTTCCATAGGTCGCAGAATCTCGAGTAACAAACGGCTACATGGCCAGCAGCAGTGGACGCATCGTGGTACATTTTCCAAAGCTTACACTTTGTTAATGAGCTTGGTAGCAATTTAACATCAATCCGTTTGAAGCCAGGGACACGGCCGGGAAGTAAAAGGGCTTGGTCTTCTGCCACGTTCATTATAAACTTTACAACGCGTTCCACTGTCTCAACACTGAAAGCAGAGCTCGGTAGCCATTTCGTATTTCCGTGCGTTCGCAGCGTTAGTCCATTCTTTTGGTAATGCTTTACCAAACTGTACAATCGGGTCTTGTGCAGACGATGCATGAACAGAAAAGTTTTAAGACAGATTCGGTGCCCGTGAAAAGAGAGAGTTACCCTGCTCCGCTGCTGCTTTCTCTCTTTTCTTCCCGAGCTGCTGACCTCATCACAGCTTATAGCACTTTGAACTATTCCCAGAATTACTAAATCCAGTTCAGATGATTCAAGTTCCGCACAGTTGTTTCTGCAGTCAATAATGTCCTCCAGGTGAAAAGTTGAGCTGCACGGCTTTTCTTCATCACCAAGGGTACATCCACATGTTTTGCGAATAAATGCCTCCACTCTCGATCGTTCAGATGAGTCCAATTCAGAAAACTCGAAGTCAATATCAAACCCAGTCTCGTCATCGCTGCTGTCGTCAGAAAAGTCGTCCCCATTAACTTCTTCCTCAGCGAGTCTAGGATTGAAATATTCTTCTTGAACAGACTCTAAATCGTTTTCTCGCAACAGAACGCAGGGAAATTCGTGACCTTGTGTGTTCTCCATGGTTTACTTTTAAGAAAGACTGAACAACAGCAACAACGGCTTTTGATTTTGTAACTAAGCAACGAGTGAGGACCCTGGGCTGTGGTCGCAAAGTCAATTCAAGACCTTACCAAGCTAAATTCTTGGAGTCTTTGAGGTCTCATGGGTTTTTATTTTTTATTGTATACACCTCTATTACAATTCGAAATTACAGTCTAGCAGGTAAAACAGGTTGACATGAAACACCGTCACTCGAGGCGACGAATCCACTTCATCACTCGTAAGTCTTGTACGCTCGCAGGGAAGTAAGTTAAGTAAACTTGTATGTTCATTTATAATAATTAACAAATGAAAAACATATGCTGTCTACCATGTGTTTCTCGACTCGTACCAGGAAAAATGGGTCTTGTCACGTTAAAAGGCTCGAACTGGAAAGGTGGCTGTTTTGGGAAGCGTGTCTTAACGCACGTGCTATATCGCACGCGTGTCTTTTGGCACATCAAGCGTGTCAAATAGCTCACTGCTTTGGACAAAAGCTTTAGCATGCAAAACAATACCTACCATGACACTCTTTGTTTTGCTTATTACATATGTGCATATCTGAAAGAGAAGTGACACGCTTAGCGTGCTGTGTCATCGCACGCGTGCCCGTGCGTTCACCTTTTTCCCTGCTTTCCCATGGAGAGTCACATTTACTGGCACCCCAATCATGATGTAAGGGAATT
>NC_090876.1:30078021-30085521 GCF_036669935.1 Montipora foliosa
TTTAACCTATTGTTACTTGTCATACATAATTTGACAAAGATAGTCATGACTCCCGGTCTTACAGGCAAGCACACTTCCCCAACAACTCTCAAGGTATGCCTTGCTTTAATACTGCTGCCATTGTGTTCACAGAGCTACAAATGTCTAAAATTGTTTGAAGCTGATTGTAAGGCCCATCCAGCGTACATCCTGCTAATTTATTCAAGGAATCGACTGTGATATGATGTTTGGATTATCTTACTACACTGTATCTTGCCCTTCACGTACATTTGGGGTGGGAAATGTGTGGGAGATAATATCCACGTGTAATAAGAAACATTTTTTTCTTACCGTCCAGAGTCATAAATTTTTGAATGTGCATGATTGGCTGAATTCCGTGCAGAGTAGATGGCTGTATTATCCCTAAGGGATAATCAATTACTTCTCCAGAAAACGTTTCAGTGTAAATATTAAAAGAAGTGACTTGCGTGTGCAGTTATGGATTTAGATCATTAAATTGATAATAGGGGTAGCAAATTTTACTACCTTGAGGAGAACATAAGCTTGCTTACAGACAAAGAAAACATTGCCGGCAACAAAGCCGACGAAATCAGCTGTTCATATACTGTTCCCAAATTTCCCATGCACACAGAAAACATGAAAACGTTATTTGCCGGCCTTGGTCAGTCCATATTGGGAAAATTGTGGCCTCAGTCTTGTGTACGGACCACGACCGCATATGGAAGACCTTGGGCACAAGTTTAACCAATACGGACCTCATGGCGGGGGAATAACTTTTATGTCCCAATTGCCAACGCCAGGCTTCAAGCTGGTGGAGATAAAGTGCAAGTGTTTCTTTCAGGCGACAGCTATGTGGAGAACCTTTGAAATTTAAGCGAATTTGCTAGTCCCTTTTCAGCGTTCTCTTATATAGAGTGTTAAAGTTGCTTGCGACTCACTCCTTTAATTAACTCTTTTAATAAACAATTAAAAAACGAACTGAAACATCAACAAGAAAACACTTTTAGTGTTTAGCCATGATTTAGTTTAGTTTTAGTTTAGTGTTCAGCCAAGGACTTGACAAAACTAACAAGTCAGACGTAAAAGCAAAATAAAAGTAAAGGGCCTGTCTGGAAGAAAAACATATAAACAACAGTGATGATGGCTCTTTGTATTATATTTTTGATTTAGTGAGACGTATCAGGTCTTTCTTTATGGTTGAACTTTCAGCAACCTTAAGTTGGTTTACACATGATGCGTAAAATTTGCTACCCTTTACGTTAAGTTTACACAACTTTGTGCTAGTTTAATAATCACGGGTAAAGTTCTCTGTGCAGGTTAAAGAAACTTTACGCTTGCAATAAATTTGTGTAAAGTTACCATTTTGTGCTGTGTTACATTGATGACATTTTCTATGGTCTTGATGGCCTTTGCAAGAAGTCCTTGAAAACTATGGTCTGCTCCACTCTCGGGGTGCATGTCATCATCTGGCGGAGAATAAGTGTGGCAATGCTGCATGGAAACAGGGATAGGCAGCATCTGTTTGGGAGAGCCAGTTGGAGTAAAAGACAATAGTGGGATATTGTCTTCAAAGTCAGAACCCTCATCTGTGGAATTGTCACCAGCAGAAACCTTGCCTGGGGTCTCCTCAGCCAAGAAGATCTGAAGAAAAATAAAACAACCGAAGAAAAATGAGAAAAGAACAAAAACAAAGTAGTATGGGTGACATTTCTTTCAACATGTCGCGCAATTCAATGGACTAACTGCATGCCAGATAGAGTAGACAGTGACTGGAACGTAAGCAGGTGAGGGACACAAATCCTTACAAATTTAAGAACGGCTGACTGTTAGAATCGAGTACCACTGGTCAACGGCCCATTTGGCAAATCACTCATATTTTGCCCAAAGATACCCTTGGGTGACCTATTTCTAAAAATCATATTAAAAGGTTCCAGCGAATTTTAATTTTCGAAAAATTCGGGAAAATTTAAAAACGCTGTCAAAGTGCAGTTTTTCACTCAATAAAATGCCCAAAATAAGGTGCGAGGACGAAGGGCTGCTAAAGTCTTAAAATATATTCAATTGGCTTCAAACTTCACACAAATATAGAAAAATCATTCTAATTCATTTTTCATCTCAAACTTAACTCAGATATGTTGTTATAGTGGTTTTGCGAACCATTTTAAAAACACCTCTGAAGTGTGTTAAGCATGGCGGCAAAATTTAGGTCATGTTTAACAACATAAAAATGCATCTGGTACCTCACTTTTCGATTATTTTACTTTACAGCCTAAAAATATCATTATTAAACATTTACCATGCCAAGTTTCATGCTCGAACTCCGAACGCTTCCTACTGAGAAATTCGAGAATCTACATAACATACTTAGCTCAAATGACCCTTGAAATATTTATCTACCAACTTAAATTGGCGCGATGAAAATATATAGAAATCTATAATTAAGCTAAAGCTTGTCATTTTATATCTTAGACCTTTAAAAAGATCCTCTGTAATCACCAATGTGATTTACTGAAGCTTGGAATTCCTCTAGAGAGTATCGCAAGGACTTAAAATTATGTAAATCCATTGACAACATGAGCGCAAACTTTTCAAAGCAAATTTACTTAATCCTTGCCCAGTTGCCTTAATAACATTTTAAACACAATAATGGAATAAACGTAATACTGTGTAAGTTTGAAGCGGTTTTTAAAAGAGGTTTAAACTACCTTAAGGTGACTTGCAAACATGAACTTGTGGAAACTATTTATCGCCTTACCCTGCTTTATGCCCTAATTACACGGCTGGTTGGTCGCGTTGGTCAGAATGTGGAAGGCAAGACAATTTAGTAAGACAATGTACTTCTAGCTAAAATCTAGCGGACGCTCAAAATAGTACCGTTATAGCATGGATAAAACTTTCGAACAAATACCCCCGGCGATACACGATTGCGAGTGGAAAACATATTGCAAAATTGCAAACAAATTACGGTATTCATGCATGATATTCATTACATGCTTATTACCGTTTTATGAAATAACAAGAGACATACCCAGATACCGTGCATCCATCATACTGCTACACCACAATATCAGGGACCAATTCCTGAATCATTTACAGACAATATTTCTGATATACATATTTTGACATTTGAGAATTCGAAAAACATGTCACGCAATGCCACCCCCAATTTTATCTTCCTTGAAGGAAGATGGGCGAGGGGGAGGGAATAGTTGTCGGGTGTGGGGGAGGATAAATTCCTTCGCGCTTTTATTTAAAAAAAAAGTCTAAAAAATCACAAGTTACTCAGCTGATTCTTCGTGGTTCGCAGTTCGCGAGATCTATGTATTCAGATGTGTTGCGGACAGTGCCGGAACGAAAGTAGATCATCAATTCTCAGTTCATATTAATCGCTATTTAATTAATTAATCGCTGCAGCAAATTTGGAAAAGCCGACAATTCGGATGTGTAAGCCCCTCGTCAGAGCTGATATTATTTTCCTCCAAAGGATATTTCCTCCTCCTTTCCCTCTTTCCCAAATATAACAGTCCCTCCCCCGTCAAGAAAGGATTGCTAAATAAGCTAGGACGAGGCAAAACACTGACAATTCTTGAGATTTACTTCCGGCCCGTGAATTTGTTTGTAATGTCCTCCAGAAGGATTAAGTATGGAGCCTCTCTTCATACGTGTGGGTGAGCTACATCTAGCCCCAGGTCTTCACACGCGCTGTAGCATAGGCAGCTTCAGGTTCTTTAGATTCCCTTCCAAGTGCAAGTTGGCCAAAGTGATGCGATATCTTGTCAGACCAGGTATGAAGCCTGAGATAGCCTTGAAGGTGGCAACACCAGACATGATAGACAGGATCTGCCTTCTCGTATCCCAACCGTGAGCATGGCTGTATGCCTTGGTTAGGGCCTGGAGATAATCCTTCGCCATTTTTGGTAATTCATCCAATTCAAGAGCTTTGTTCATGGCTGGGGACGAGACTATTGGTTGCCAAAGAGAACCTGGGTCACTAGGACTGAGAGTATGAAGGACTGACGAAACGATCTCTACAGTTTGTTTAGTGTATCTTGTACTTGACACGAGGCTTCCAGTATCTGGACTGAGAAACGTCTCAGCTTAGTTTCAAGGCCATTGGATGAAACGTCGGTGTCAGTCGTTTGCGCAGTTGAAGGGCCTGTTTCCATGTGCTCCTACAAGGTAAAAGATATAAATATGGGTCATTGACCAAGCTTGTTTGGTGAAGATGGCTGGATACTGGCCTCGGTTTTTTTTGGATTGTTTATGGACCAAGACGAAGTCTTGCTGGACACGACGGGTAATCTCGAGTGGTTAAGATGGCTCCTTTCTGTGAGCTTGGGTGGCCAATCTCAGGGTACGATTTGACTCACCTTGTCCGCACAGAGCTAGCCATTAGGGATCACCAAGTCAGTTAATAAGAAATATGAGTTTGTTCCAAATATCTGTTCTTATGATATTAATCGGTGTGGAGTCAAAAGAACCCCTAAAAGGTTAGCCCCCCCTCACACACTGATGCTCTTTGGGTCTAATCTCGTGCCATGTCTCGCGCTGGGGGGACAATTCCATCAAGTGTCTGCGTGGGAGCCTACAAGTACAACTTAGTCTGTGACAAACAGTATCAGGTCAGTATACTCTTCGAAAAAACCATTGTCATTTTCTGCTCTAATATATTGAAAAGAACCATAACAAGAAACTTTTTCCATTGAACTCCATCACTTTATTAAGAGAGTTCCAGCAGGCGGACAGGAAATTAAACAAAAACACGCAAGGTTTCTAAACTACTTCTAAAAACGGTTTCCTTGTAGTGGACATTATGTTCCAATGCCAGCAGTGAATTGACGTGATTTCAATCAATGTTAGCATTTTATACGAACCATTCAAATTGATTAGTCACATTGGAACCCTAGTTTATGCATATTAATACTGTGTCGATTTCGCCTAATATTGATACAGATTTTCGTTTTCCTCAGAGGGAAATACTGCGAGTTCGAGCATGAAACTTGGCATGGTAAATTTTTAGGCTGTAGAGTAAAATAATCGAAAATTGAGGTACCAGATGCATTTTTATGCTGTTACATACGACCTAAATTTTGCCGCCATTTTTAAAATGGTTCGCAAAACCACTATAACAACATATCTGAGATAAGTTTGAGATGAAGAATAAATTAGAATAATTTTTGTAGATTTGTGTGAAGTTTGAAGCCCTTCGTCCTCCCACGTTTGACCGCGTTTTCAAATTTTCCCGAAATTCTCGAAAATTAAAATTCACTGGAACCTTTTAATATGATTTTTAGAAATAGGTCACCAAAGGGTATCTTTGGGCAAAATATAAGCGATTTGCCAAATGGGCCGTTGACCAGTGGTTCTCAATCCTAATGGTCAGCTATTCTTAATTCTACGAGTTAAAGAATATAGGTCACCACGAATTTTTAAAATCGATTTGTGAAGGCTAAAGTAGTAGGTACATGTACGGGCAACAGTTTCTATCAACTTGTCAGTCACACAACAGCAAGACCGCAGATACAGACCTTGGCTTTTGCTTTCTCCTTACATTTCATTTTCTCCTTTGGTTTTGCTTTAGTTGACTCCTTTCCTCTTTTTACCCGTTTAACTTTGTCAGGGATCTCAGTTGTGTGAGGTATCTACAATTAAGGTAAAGAAGTGGTTTTACAGTGCAGCTACACTAACCAGGGTCACTTAAACAAAACTGACCAATCACAGTGCAGGACACGAACAGCGAATTCAAACTAAAGTCGTTTAGAATCAGTGTTTAGAACCAAAACAAGCAGCTATAACAAAGTTTGCAAAGAACAAAAACATAGAATTAGGCTTTTAATTTTTGGGAATATTTCGAGTTGGCGTAAAGAAGCATTCGAAAGACAACAAAAGAAGTATTGTAAAAATGGAAAAGCCAGTCTGGTGTGATGGCCTTCACACAGACTGTGGCGTGTTTCGCCTATCTGTATTGCTACTTAGTGCTTAAAAAAATCGCCGGAACGTAGGCCAAGCCAGTTTGAATTCTATCCTTTCATAGATCAGGGCTCTAGGAAACCTAAGATTAGCAATTGATAATCCCACTGCATTAAAAACAATCAACTTTTCTGGCACTACGTGTGTTATTTGCCAGATTAGCTGTTTGGAAGCGCACGCCGAAAATTCTTCCCGTAATCGATAGCAGTTATGCGCTTTGGAAAAGTAATTCAACTCCAGGAAAAAACTCACCTGTTTTATTTCATACATCATGTATATTTTATACAGTGGAGATATTACATGCACGGAATAAATTATGGAAAATTCATAACTCATTCTCAACAGTTATGATACTTCCGGCGGCAAGAACAACTTTAAAATTGTCATAAACTACTCTTACTAGCTTTTTCCCTTGCCACCTTGAAGTTCAGGAATTCGCTCTTTGATTTTTCAGACCATTTTTCTAGGTCTTTTATGAGGCCTTGTAGCTCAGCAATTTCAGCTTTGATCTCTGGGTGTTTACATTGTAGTCTGCACTGACAAACCCCAGGACAAGTCGGGTTTTTACAATGTCTCTTTTGATGCCCAGTCAGACGGCAATTTGAGCAGGTCTTTGCTTGTTTGGGGGCCCTATGTTCATAGTCACTGGCTTGCTGTGGCAACCGCGTGTACTCTTATTTGGCACTTGCAATTTGCGCTTCAAGGAATTGGATATCATCAGAAAAGTGTTCCTCTTTTTTTGCAAGGAAACCCGTCGATGACTGCACACTATCGGTGATATGTGCGGTGGATTGAGTTTTAGTACCACCAAAAGGCTCTTGTGTGCTGTCTTTGTTCGACAGCTGTTCAATTTCCTTTAGCAGAATTTTCTTTTTCGCATAAGACAGTTCAAGCGGGGATGGAAACAAAACATCTAGGTCAGAACTATCGATGTATTTTAGTGATTCTTTTGTCGTAAAAGAAAAGAATATTTTCTAACTCATGAAAAACGTTACAACCTAGGCAGACTAACTACGAGAGGGAAGTCACATATGCACTTAACTCCTTTTACGAAGAAAGCCTGTAAGGCAACCTTTTCACACAATGAGTTTTGGTTCCTTTTATTTTTACTCTTCCATTGCACATACACTCCCTCTACTGTATCGACTAAAAGGAGAAAAAAACTTGAAAAAACTAATCTCCACAGCATAATTGAAAATAAAAACACTCAAATGTATCTCAGACTATTCGATTAACCTAGAAGGCAATAGATGGGCAGCAAAACTTAAGTATACATTTCAATCACTGCAAATAACCACAATGCCTGAAGTATGCAGAAGAGGTTTCCACTGTTATTTCACGAGATGCGTCCAAAATTGCAATTTCGGTTTGCTGTTGAGCAAGAAGCTTCTTGCGTTTCAGGAAGCACTTTATTTGATGAAAAGACAGCTCGCATGTATTCAGGTGTGGTGAGTAAGGAGGCTGGAACAAGAGACGTAGACCGTACTCTGCAACATATCAGTTAACAGAAGCTCCACAAAATGTCCATGG
>NC_090876.1:30095521-30108021 GCF_036669935.1 Montipora foliosa
GACAATGTCACTCTGCCTAACACCAGCTCTTTTCAGTAAAACTAAGAATTACAAACAAGGAAAGGTTACGTTTATACAAACGTTGGCCGTGTAGCACTTATATTTTAAACAGAGTTAACCTCTAGTTAACCTCTAGTTAAACAGAGTTAACCTCTAGTTAACCTCTAGAGTTAACCCTCTAATCAGTTAACTCTGTTTAAGAATTACAAACGCTTATTTGCCTTTTTTATCACTTGGTTTACATGATTATTCCACTTAAGATCGTTCGATATTGTGACTCCTAGGATCTTAGCGCTATCTACAGTTGAGAGTTCCTTCCCAGCAACAACCACAGGACTAAAGGTATGCTTGCTCCTCTTGAAGTCAATGATCAGTTCCTTGCACTTGGTAGCGTTAAGTTGCATACTCTGCATCTGTGACCAGCCCTCGACAATATCCACTGCACCCTGAATGTCACCCTGGAGACCACAAGGAACGATTTCAGCCACGGTAGTGTCATCCATGTACTTCCATGTACAGACCCGTCAGTAGCCTCCCCCCACTGATGAACCATGGACGTCAGAGCTAGAAGAGTTGAAGACTTAGGGATGCCACCGAACTGGTCGGGATCAATCACCTCTAAAACAGCTGGGCCAACATAGCGAGAAACATCTAAGTCCTCTGCAAGTTTAGAGATTATTGGGGTGAGCGATATTGGGCAGAGGTGTTTGTAGTAGGAAGCAAGGATTGACAGGCCTACACAACTCCTTAACAATAGAGATTTTTGTACCGTATTTCCGGTTTTTGAAGTTACACTCTCACATGAGGCTATTGTATTGTATTTTTTGGTCTTTGACCTCTTTAAAGTTTCACTCTCACAAGCACGTCCTTGAGAGATTTTCCTCGTTTGAAGGATATGAGTGGTGGCTCTTTGAAAATTTGCCGTAGAGAAGGCTGATTTTGTATCAAGTGCCATTTTTCTATTAAAACTTTTTTAAGGTGTGGCACTCCCGGATGATACTGTGTCACAAAGGGCAAGATATCCTTTGGGTCTTCATTTTTTTGTTTCAGCGCTGATTCCCTTTCTGTAAATTTAATGCCCGATAGAAGTGTCTCAATCAGACGTTTCGGATAACCTCTAGCAAGGAGACGTGATTTAAATTTGTTAATGTTCTCTTCAAAAGTTGTTTTTGAAGAGTTAGTGCGTAGGAGTCTTAGGGCTTCGCCCTTCACGAATCCTTTTTTGACACCTGGTGGGTGGCAGGAGGAAAAATGGGTGTACTGAAAGGTTTCAGTTGGCTTGAAGTGTGTTTTTACATCCAGAGTGGATTGATTTTGAAAACGTTTGCCTTTGTATACAACAGTGTCTAGAAATGTGGCTTCAGTGTTTGAGATCTCAGCCGTAAATTTTATTGTAGGGTGGTGTGAGTTTACTTGTGTGATGAACTTGTCTATATCCTGTTTGCTGACATCCCACAACGAAAAAATGTCGTCAATGTATCATTTCCAAATCAGTGGCCTTATGACACTTTTGCTAAGAATTTCTGTCTCGATGTAGGCCATGAAGATGTTTGCGAAAGCAAGGGCCATTTTCGTACCCATAGCGGTACCGTGAATTTGAAGATAGTTCTTTCCGTTGAATTGGAAAGAGTTTTCTTTAAGTATAAGTCTTAGCATTTCTTTGATATAGTTAGTGGGAATTGGAGGGTTATTTTTGTGAAAATTTTCGTACGCATTGCATACTGTAGTGATTCCCTCTTCTTGCGGTATATTTGTATATAGACTTGTGACGTCCATCGTTACAATGAAAGTTCGTTTTCCCATCTTCGTCTTTTCAATGAAGTTGATAAAATCTGTGGAGTCTTTCAGATAAGACGTTTGTGATGTGGAAATAGGCTGAAGTAATGTGTCAACAAATGCTGATATTCTTTCTGTAGGCCCGTTACAACCAGAGATTATTGGTCTCCCTACAAGAGTAGGCTTGTGGATTTTAGTAAGGGTATAGAATTCAGGTATTCACGGTGGATTTGGTGTTTGAGACAACCATTTTTTAGTCATGTCATCGATATAGTTGTTACGGCTTAATTCTGAGATCAAGCGTGACACTTTCGTATGTGTTTCTTTCACTATGGGTTTGTCAAGAGGCTTGTAGTTATTTAGGTCATTGATTTGGACTTGGCCCTCTTGTATTTTATCATTTTTATTCATGACAACAAGTGTGGTTCCCTTGTTCGCCTTTTTAAAATTTAGATCTTTGTTTTGTTTCAAAGCGTTCAGTGCTTTTCGTTCTTTGCGTGACAAGTTGTGTTTTGGTCTGGTTATTTTTATCTCCGCAATTTGAAGTTTGACCTCTTCCAGGTAGTGTTCTAATGTTACTGATGGTTGAACTGGCGGTTCCCAATTCGATTTTACATAGAAGGGATGGATTGATTTGTTTTGCCCACGAAAAATGTATTTTAAACGCATTCTTCTTGCAAAGGCTTTATAGTCCTGCAAGAGCTGGCGCTTTATTTTGTTTTTCTTTACTGTGGCAGTGGGTATAAATTTTAGGCCCTTCGTCAATAAGCTAATTTGGGTGTCAGTTAAAACCTCCTCAGAGAGGTTTTTTATAAAATTCCCATTGTTGTTTGTAAGGGACTTGTTTGATACTTTTCTGCGTTCATTGCGCTTTTTTGTTTTCATTTGTTTCTTTGTCAGTTTATGTTTTCCCTTCTTTGCGCTGTCTTTGTGGGTAGTGTTATTACATGACTCAGTGAAAAGACGTGTACTTTTCAACATTTTTATTGTTTACAGCTGCTTGTAATGTTGACAGTAGTGTTGGCACCTTCTCGGAATCCATTCCTAGAAGAGCTGCTAGGCTTTTGACACTGATATCCGCCGACAGCGGTTGGTTTTGTAATTTGTTTAAGCTTGTATTAGAGCCTCTCTTAGCAGTGCCTTTTCGGACAGTTTTTCCTTTCTCCTTACGAAGCCTAGTCTTTTGTTTTTCAAGGCGGCGGTGGTTAAATCTAGTTAGCACTGAGAGGAAACCTTGCTCTGCTTTTAGTTTAACCGCCTGAATGTCTTTTTTAAACTGTTCGTCCGGCGGGATATTTGCCCGCACAGTGTAACATAACGACTTCGGACAAGTTTTATTGTCCAAGTGTTTTTGTAGTTTTTCAATGGACTCCTCAGTTCTCTTGATTTTTGCTTCCAAAGAGTAAAGATTGTCTGATTCTGCTTTTCTTTTCCTGTTGTCTTTCTGTCTTTGCTTTGCTGATCCGTCAGGCTGTTTCGTTTGGTGCTGGTAGCTCGGTATTTCTTCCTCGGACTCTTCCATCTCGGTATCTTTGGAGCTTCCAGGTAAAGTAATTTCGTTCAATGCTGTATTTAATGGGCTCGTTCTAGGCAATAGAGCAACACTGTAGTCGTCTGTGGAGTCCATTAGTGAAGCAATAATTCAGTGTGGTTTTCAGCAAGACCACGGTTTCGAATCTTCACGATTCTCGTCAGTTGCAATTTCAACTATTTTTCTTGGGGAACAGTAGAGTGTTTAACTCAATTCTATTCCGCCGAAAAACGTACTGGTAAGTGGATTTTATAGCCACAGTAATATGAGATTAAGATCGAAAAAGGCGCATTCCAATTGGTCCTTGCCAGTCAATTAGTTAGCTGTATTTTCGATCCGTTTAGCTGTCAAGCTGTGGGTTGTGTTTTCTCAGAGGACTGAAAATGGAGTTTTATCGATGTAACAGAGTTTTTTACATTTTTGTACTACCCAAGGTTGGAACACACTATGAGCTGAACATTTTAGTTAACTTTCATTGTAATAAGTTCAGCATAGTTGCGTGTATTTCAAAGAATGTTCATTCATTTTAGTGCAGTACATGATTAGTAATATGAGTGTTTTATTTAGGTCTCACGTGTAAGGACGGGGCTCTGTCTGGAAAAAGTCACAGTAGTAGGTAGCAAGGATTGACCGGCCTACACAACTCCTTAACAATAGAGATTTTTGTACCGTATTTCCGGTTTTTGAAGTTACACTCTCACATGAGGCTATTGTATTGTATTTTTTGGTCTTTGACCTCTTTAAAGTTTCGCTCTCACAAGCACGTCCTTGAGAGATTTTCCTCGTTTGAAGGATATGAGTGGTGGCTCTTTGAAAATTTGCCGTAGAGAAGGCTGATTTTGTATCAAGTGCCATTTTGCTAATAAACCTTTTTTAAGGTGTGGCACTCCCGGATGATACTGTGTCACAAAGGGCAAGATCAGTGATTGGTTTCTCTTTGGGTATGGGTACCACGTCAGCCATCTTCCAGGATGATGGACATCTGTGCTTTACGAAACTGCTGTTAGGGATGGTAGTAGTGGATGTAGCGAGGATATCTGCATACTCTTTCAAAATCCAGCTAAGTATCCAATCAGGCCCTGTGGCCTTCAGGGGATTTAGCTTAGACAAAGCAGATAGGATAGCAAGCTCGGAGACGATCAGTGGTGCTACGTCTTCACTGTTGGGAGGTATACACTCAAACCTCGAAAATGATGCCATTGGATCAAGAAATGCAGAGTTGATCCTGTTGGCAATGTCTTGCTCAGAAAGACCATCAAAGCCCTCAACCTGTAAGCTGGACAACAGGGACTCCGCGCTGGATGCAGGGGTCATGGCCATGATATGTTTCACAGCATTCACCACTGGCTGGGCTTCGTGTCCTTGAGATGCTTGACTTTAGCAGCTTAATATTAGGAACACAGCACTTTACATTGACAGTTGACCATTTTACGGTAATGTGTAAAGTGTTCAGTGTCTCCAGTGTTAAATGCATGTTGTCTTTCTTTGATAAGGTTCTTAAACTCAGGCGTCACCCATGGGGGATCATTAACATGGACGCGAGACTTGTTCAGAGGCATGATATATAGTTTCCAGTCCGATCATGATGTAGTCCGTAAGTAACTGAAGTTTTTCATTACAGTCCTCTGTGCACCGGACAAGCGACCCGTCGATTGAACAGAGGTATTGGCCCAGCTCCTGTTTCCTACTTGGGCAGGTGTCTCTCCTGAGAATAGTTTTCCTGCTAGTACCATCATGTGAACCACCATTTAAGTCGCCACACAGGAGAAAACCGCAGCAGGAATATTCACTCTCTATAGATGTTAGAGTCACAATTAAGTGGTCCAGCATCGCTGAATTGTTGACGGTTTACGGGTGGTAAATAGTACCGGCCATTAGGCATGTAATTCCCCGCGGTAATCTGGGCAGTCTAAGCCACGACTACATGGTCTCGAAGTCAGGATCGTGTAGGTGTTCAAGAGGTCTAAATTTGATATGATTCTTGATGTACAGACTAACCCCTCCATGAATATGGTGCTACATCGAGAATCACACTTCTTTAGGAGTTAGGGACATGGTATTAGCGAGGAGTAATCTAACTCCGTGTTTGGTAGGTGCATTACATCGCCCATGCGATAACCACTTCACTGCTGCAAAATTGGAAAAGTTATGCCCGCGCGCCCCAGAGGTACACACTGAGGTCGCCGAGTAATCTTGCACGTGGATTCGGGATACAACCACTGGGATGGAATGACTGTCAGCATTTCCAGTGTGAGAGGTGTCGATTTGAATATTTAATGTGCAAAATGGTGTAATATGCAAATCGTCCTCTTCTGGCGAATCTCTCGCAGATAAATTCGACATAAAAACGCTGTTGTTAGATTCAAGAGTGATTTCCCTGCTATGAGCCAGTCTCAATCTTCGTCGTCGTGTTCCTCCTCTTAAGCCTCAGCGCGTGGGTTTTACGTGTGAAACCCCAAGAGTAGTCAAACGTCGCCATAGGTTTGAAGTGAGGAGATTCTTGTTCAAAAAAGTTGACAATAAACTTCTCAAAAACAATCTTGTGTAGGTTATGGCCATTCGGGACAGATATGAAATAACGCGATAGTATAGTTAGCCAGAGAGAGTGTAAAAGCAGCGAAAAACTCTAGATTGAAAGGAGCGAATTTTGACATGTGCTGCCAGTCAGACGCTCTGTTATGTCGGCCTACGTACGTCTACATACATCTTTAATATTGGACATCCATCTTTTGATCAATTGACACCTGTTAAAACGAGGTAACCGCTGACCAGTATCACATGACCATATCACAAGAGCTCACCGAGGTCAGCTGTTTTTTTCTTTTAAAGTTGACTGCTGACCAGGTACGGGTTTTTCGATTGGATTGCAGGCTATGTATGGGTTAACTCACCTTAACGTAAGCAAGTCTTCATTTATTGCACGTTCTCTGTGGCTCGAGACGGCTACACAGCCATACTATGTCAACTGTAGTTCTTACACAGTCAACGCTTTTCGTGTTCAGGTGGAAAACGGTTTGGAAACTATTTTATTTCTGCATTTTTCACTGGTTTCAATCCAGTGTGACATATCATGATAACTGTGGTCCACACTGGCGGCTACGCAGTTATTCAAGTCAAGCATCGGAGGAATATAAACTTAAAGCTTAGTGTTTATTTTTAATTTGCGTAGAGCTTCTTTTTTCTCTTTATTGTTATTTTTGGATAGCGTTACATGATGCCTGGAGACCCATGACTAGAACAGAAATGAAAGGAGAGCGAAAGAGAATGACAACAACAATAACGACACAACAGAATACCTGTAATAGCTCATACTTGGTGGAAGAAGTTACTCCACAAATTCTTTCCTTGGGCACTAAACCGTTTGTTATTTTCAAAAAGTGGTTGAATCGATTTTTCCCTTGTTCAGGAATGAAAATCGAATTTTTATTGTCAACTGAAATTAAATAACAAGTATCTGTACTCTTTTGGACATAGAGAAAAAGTTGATTTGTTTGTTTGTTTTGCTCTAAAATGGGAGTGAACAAGTGCTTTGTAATCCGTTTGCACAACTGGTTTTCGATCTGCTTCGACAGTGACAAGAAAATTTTGCCCTTATGTTATAAACACGTAAACACAATGAGTTTCTCGTAAAATTAGGGGAAAATTTCACTAGCTGGTGTTTTCAGTTTCTTTATAGCACCTAAACGTTATTTAAGCATTGGAGCGGATCTTGTTTGAAGTTCGTCCTTTCTTTGTTGCATTGCCGTATTTTGCCGATTCTTGTTCCAAGCCAACCTGGCATGTTTCAATGAAATACATCAAAATGTGAATGATCTCGTTTTCAGAGATAAAGTGGAATAAAGTACTTCTAATTTTAGGGTGATTCCTATTCGCTGGCTATTGACAGTTGACTCTAAAATGGCTTTTTCCTTTTGCGTTCACTCGCTTAAGGTGTGCTTGTTTTCCTTTAAAACTCATGTGATTAAAGAAAAATTCATTGCCAAACTGGTGAATTTCAAAGTTAATTTCACTCCAAAAACCAATATCGTACTCATCGCTTCGTGATTCACTCCATATAGGTTTTAGCGTAAAATGCACCGTGGAATTCACTAGTTAGGCAATGAATTTTCTATAGAAGGAAGCAAAGAAAATGATTTAATTATGAAAGCAGCAACTGGAAACATCAAAACGCGGACAAATCGAAACCTTTTATTTTCACTAACCCTACAGCACTAAGAATAAATAACCAGGGAGCCCCACTTTTAGGCTTGGCTAAATCTATATATTACTACCGTGAAAAGTTAGTGGGATCCAAATCTGTACAAGTTCATTGGCTTCCATTTTTCCTATTCTTATGTTAACATCATTATTCAGTATTAAATTCTGACTTCATTGTTTAGGGTGTGCCTTTCTGCTAAGTTTTCTTTTCTTTTTCTGAAGTGAAAATTAACACTTATGCAAACTTCCCCTTTTTAAGTAAATTCTCACATATTTGTTGTCGGAGATAAAAGTAATGTAAGCGTCCTTTTTTGTGAGGTTTTTTTTTCTCCTGTTTTGAAGTGGAAATTAACTTTTACCCAAACTGCGCTTTTTTGAATGAATTCTCATGTCTTTCTCTAGTCAGAAACACAGAGAATTCAATTTTGCTTGTTTAGATAAATCCTGACAATATGATTTACTTGGGGACTCAAAATGAAAAAAACAAAACGTTGCATCCCACTGTAATTCTTGAAAGTGAATTCTTAAGGTTATGTTGCTTAGGTTGGTTTAAATTTGTTACGAACAATTGCATGTTTTTAAAAGTAGACAATTTATGATGCAACAATTGCTGTGACAAAAAAAGAAGACTATGCCAATGCGTGCAACATAAGTTAAGGGGCGATTAAAACCAAATCAATTGAGAACTATTTTATGGGAGGGCTTTTTACTTGTTGAGGGTGAACTCGAGCAGAAAAGTGTATTCAAGCATGACGCTTTTTGTTATCTTTATTGGTCATTGGCTTTTCTCAGATTTGGTGGCTCCTAAAGGTGCTTTTTGGGTAAAGAAGAACTTTTAAAATTTGGTTGGTGTTCCATGCGTTTCAATAACTGCCGGAATGGCTTTGTACAAGACATGATCTATGTATTTCCCACACTTGGCTGCAAGGACCTTCTTTCTCCAGAACTTCTTAATACCATCTATCAGCTCCTGTTTTGGATGAGGCTTGACTTTTGTTCAGCTCCAGCCAAAGGTTTTCAATGGGATTTAAATTTGGGCTTTCCCGGTGAGTTCTCCACCAGTTGATCTTGTTCTCTTCAAAGAAGGTTGCAGCAAATTTGGCGTATGCTTGGGATCATTATATTGCATGAAGTGGTGATTTGGAAGTTTCTTGTCGATGAATGGCTTCTCGGAATGTCACAGAAGAGGTGACAAAGCATGATTCCTTCAAAGATGCAAATCTTTGCTGCGCCATGTCTGCTTATTCCAGCCCACACATGCACTTTTAAGGGCTGACTGAGTTAAAGCAAATAAGTTATCTCTAAATGTTAAGAAATTGAGCTATGATGAAATGTATGTGAAATGAATCATATGTGAACTGCGGATATAAAATCAAGTGAAGCTATGATCCTCGCAGTTATGAACACGCCGGGCTGGGGCGCGCCCAAAATTGGCAAGTTTTCTGTCAGCGGTGTTTCAGGTTTCAAATTTCAAAATGGCCGCCCTTTAGTCTGCATAGATTTGCATCGATTTGCATACTTAAAAGCTGAATATCTTATAACATGGACCGCTATGATCTGTGGGACGGAGGAAAGCACATGGTAATTTTGATGTTGACAGGTCGGCCATTTTCCGATTGTCATTCAGTCAAACCGTGGAGAATACTTTGGCATTTTTCGTTGACTGTGTGGTACCGAGCTGAGGTAAGTCCATTTCTTCGTATTTGATAAACTTGAGCCGTTCATTAATTTCCTTCATTTTTTCCGAGGAATTCAAAACGATAGATACCTCATAAAATTATTTGTGTATTGAATTCTAAAATTCTTTCTTGCTTTACAGGTGTCCTGCCTCAAAAAAATGGAACCGCATGCTAGGCTGTACGTGGGATTGAAATCGGCACGCTCGTTAGACCGCAGTAACTACTTTTGATCAGCGAATCAAACAACCATAAACAGCAATGGGGGAAAAGGGAAGGCAAAACAACAGAAGCACAAAAACTAGTGCGAAGTACCGCTTCCCGATTGGCAAATTAGCGACTAGAAGAAAGGAACTACGAGAAGTTTACCTTGACAACTGCCAAAGCCTTCAAGAAGAAAAAAGAAAAGTCGATCGTGTGAGCAAGAGAGTAAGTTTTGCCTTGATAAGCTTAGTAAATATTAAAAATATCACTAACTTAATTTGTTAGACTGGTTGATTATTGTTTGAGTGCCACTAATTTTGATTGCCTTGAATTTAGTTGTTGGCCCTACACCAGGGCTAGTTATATTGATAATCATTTAGTTTGGCCTCTGTTGTCAGATGTAGGCAGCCTTATGAAAATGTGACTAGATCTGCAAAGTATTTGAATCTGACAAATAATCATTGTGGGACCATGTGTACTAAAGGCTTCCGCAGTCAAGTGTCCATCGATACCCTCAATCAATACTCTTGATCGGTACTCGACTGACACCACAATGACGCTTCAGTTGACACTCGACTGACATCTTGGTTGACAGTCAGTGGGGAGTCCACTACCAGCAATTTTTGATCAATGCACCGTAGACGGTTGACACTCGCCCGACTATCCACCACCTATTGATCAAATATTGACTGTGTGTTGATCAAGTGTCAAATAGAATGTCAACCAAGTATCCATTGGGATGTTGATCAAGGGTATTGATCGAGGGTATCGATCGACACTGGATCATGGGTGCCTTTTAATACACATGATCTGCAATGGGTTACAAAATTGGTGGAGGTAAGAGTTTCCTCAGTTGCTGACCAGAAAAATTATTTTACCATACTCTTGTAAGGATTACTTATTTTCAATTTTTTTTTGCCAGATAATGTATTAAATATTCATCAAAAAACAAGTTAATTGCATGATTTTAATTTTCAGATCAAAAGGTGCCAATCCAAGGTATCAGAACTTGAATTAGTGAGGGTCCCCTCAAGACAAGCTCTTTCTGAGACGAAAAGGAAGAGACGAATGAAGCTAAGAAGAAAGGCACCTTCACTGATCCAGCCAGGAAACTCAGAGCAGCTTCAAGATATAATTCATGCTTTCAGTTAAGAATGAAGTTGGTGCATCTAGACTATATAAGAAGCTAAACAAGTGGCTCAAGGAAGGCAGAAAAAAGAAATTTGAATATCGTTTCACTGGGAAAGAAACCAAATGCTTTTGCCACAAATTTATGTTCCTTATTGATTCCCTAAGCAGAGAAAATGACACTGGGCCTGAATTACTTCGACTTGTTTCCATTGCATTTGCTGCCCTTCAACTGCGTGACGCAGTGTCAAAATTCAGTAGAGTTGAAACTGATGAAGCAATTTGCCAAGAGCTAGAGGTTCACTGCCAGTTATTCTTTAATACCTGTTCCCTTTTACTGAAATCAGTTAATCCTACAGTTTGGACTGTGGGATATGCAATTCCATTTCACAACAAAGCATTATTTAAAGAATTTGGATTGGGATTAGGCATTAACACAATGCAAGGCCGCGAGGCTAAACATGTAACCCTGTCATCATTTGCACGGCACGCTACCCTCACAACTCGCTGGAGGTTAGTTATGCGCCATGAGTACATTAGCTCTATCTGGCTTAGAAAAACAGACCCATTCCACTTTCGTTATGTCAAGTGCAAGGACAAGTACACACCTAAAGAGGCTCACCTCCCTGGGTTTTGTTACTGTGGTTTTGAAATGGGTGAAAACCAAGCAAAATGTGTTTATTGTTCATCAAGCCTTTATAAGGCTGTTTACAGATCTGCACACAATGCAGAACTTGATAAAGAAATCTGCAACATGCTCAGTGTATTTTTCTAGCGATTTCAGCCTCACGTTCTGCTTTCCAAGGAGATTTGCAGCATGCTTATTGCGAAACTTCTTGTAAAACCTCACTAGACTTTTTATTCTTACATTTGTATTTTTGGGAGCAACATTATGAGACAGAATTGTCAATTTCACTCATTGTTGAACACAACTTATAAATTATTAGTGTTGGAGCTTAATTAATAATAACATATTTCATTGCTTTCTTGGTTTGACAACCGATGTAAACATTATAACATGTCAATTATGAAACTTTTGATCAATATTCTTTCAGAATGTTCATGGATTGTTTCTTATCAATAAACTTTGTTGTAAAGAAAAAGTCTGTCTATGATTAATTTACTCAGGAAAGCAATGTAGCTCTCATCATTTATTGGCAGGGTGGGCTGGGAGCAACATTATGAGACAGAATTGTCAATTTCACTCATTGTTGAACACAACTTATAAATTATTAGTGTTTGAGCTTAACATATTTCATTGCTTTCTTGGTTTAACAACTGATGTAAACATTATAACATGTCAATTATGAAACTTTTGATCAATATTCTTTCAGAATGTTCATGGATTGTTTCTTATCAATAAACTTTGTTGTAAAGAAAAAGTCTGTTTATGATTAATTTACTTAGGAAAGCAATGTAGCTCTCATCACTTATTGGCAGGGAGGGCTGGGAGCAACATTATGAGACAGAATTGTCAATTTCACTCATTCAATGTTGAACACAACTTGTAAATTATTAGTGTTGGAGCTTAACATACAATTGTATTTCATTGCTTTCTTGGTTTCAGTAGAGTTGAAACTGATGAAGCAATTTGCCAAGAGCTAGAGGTTCACTGCCAGTTATAAGTTATAATTCTGTTTATGATTAATTTACTTAGAAAAGCAATGTAGTTCACATCATTTATTGGCAGGGAGGGCTGGTAAATGAAGAAAATTAGGACTGAGAACATTTTTGTGGGCAATAAACATTTCTTAACCCCATTCAATTTAGTAGATAGGCTGATAGTAAAAAAATATTGTGCAAAGTATACCTGACTGACTATTTACCCTCTTAGAAACATAATCACAAAAGTTAAGAATTAGCAGGATGAAAATAAAGGACTTTTTTTTTTGTCCTTACAGACCTTAAAAAGAGGCCCTAAATAACTCCAGGCAGTATATTAAAATCAAACATTATACTGATGCCACAGACTAAATCCCTATATAGCA
>NC_090876.1:30123021-30130521 GCF_036669935.1 Montipora foliosa
AAAAATAATTCTTGTAAGCTTATGAACTTAAAAACGGCTACTTTCCTGGCGTGAAACTTACAGCCCATTTGTTGACGACATTTTTGCTCAGTTTCAACATGCCTCGTTTTTTTATCTTTTCACATAATAAGTCGAAAAGTTTAGAGTACGTGCAAACTTTTCGGAAGCATGTAGTGCAGATTCGAGAGGAAAGAGCAGTGCCCTTCAATAGAATAATACCGGCACGAGTTAACAAATCAGCGACAACTAACTGTTGGAAATCCTCTCTCTTGCAAGCTTTGATCTTCTCACTTGAATGAACAGTTTCTCCGAAAAGTCATTTCCGCTTACACCTGATTGGTTCATTTCACTTTGATGATTTGACAGATCAGTTGTGGGCAGAACTGAAAAACTCGAGAGATCGCTGGAGGCTCTTCCTCTCTTGACTAGTTACCAAGCCCTTATATTTCGACCACGCCATTTTCAACGGAAGAGCCTGCCCGCTGGCTACCTTCGGCATGACTGTTCACTAGTTAATCTTTCTTGGCTCATCAGCAGTTGCTATGCTTATGCAAACATTTGCATCATAACACATGGAGACAGAGTCCCAAGAGAATATTGGCGTACGTAATAAGCGTGATTAAAAATAAAACCACAACTACAGTTGAAGTTCTCAGTAAGTGACCAGGTCAAGTTACGACCACCAAAGTAAAACCCCGTTAAAAATGCCAATTTAACTCTGATTGAAAGCTCTCATAAGTGACCATTCCTGGAAACTACCGTGACCAGCTTTGAGATTACCCAACTAGACTTTACCATTTTTGTCACGCTCCCATAACGCAACTACTGAAAGTGTCATCTCTTTATGTCAACACTTTAATAAAAATACAACACACAGAATTTTAATTTCCCAGAGACTTTTGCCGAAGGCTCTCGTAAGCAACCACCCTCTATTGTTTATAATTCTGGTCGCTTACGAGAATCAGCTCACATTCCCAGGGTGGTCGCTTATAAGGGCTTTGACTGGCCTTTGTCGAACATTAACTTAAATGCAAAAGGCAAATGCTCACTGCGGACTTTCAACAAAGATTCTTGAAATTTCGTTCGAATATTTGCGCGGCTGTTGGGAAAGTTTTGTGCATTTTCGTTTTGACTGAAACAATAGGCGTTTTAAAAATTCGACGAAGTTCGAACCAAAACTCGTTGTGCCCGAAATTTTGCTATATCTCATCGAAAAGTGGCAAAAAGCACAAAATTCGTTTGCATTCTTTTTACACAGAACTGTAAGTGGTGTATGAACTGCATTGTAAGTAATACAAGTAGTGTAAGCCTTTGTATTGTAAGTGATGGAATTATAAAAAAAAAAGGAAATGGTATTATTACAGGGAAAGTGAGAAAAATGCTCATTGCTGGGAAATTCTCAATTTGGAACAGAGAATCAAAATTACAGATTGTAATGGGAAGTGCTTTCCTATCCTGAAAAATAAATTTTCTCTTTTCTCCAATCATGAATGCATTCAAATCAACATCAATGGTTAGTGAAGAAATTCAGACACTTTTTTGCCCTCATTTGCCAACCTGACCCATCAAAAGTAACAACAAATGACACAAATATTTATCGTTTTTAAAACTTAAAATATCTGACTTGAATAAATATCCAGTCCCTATCACTGTCATAACCATGTTAGGTTTGTAGATTATTGTATTTATGGAGCTCCCCTATCAGCAGGATATTTGTATGAAACTGATCAAGATTCAGCATCCCATGCTTCACCTAGTATCTTACAAGGTGATGCCCTTTTTCGCTATGAGGTGGTTTCCCGAGAATTCATTGAACAAATTGCCCATAATTGAAATTTGAAAGCTGAAATCCGGATTTTGCAGTATTATTTATTGCAAACATAGCTGGTCTATCTCCTCATGAGCAAGGAAGCAAGCCCTCCATTTCATTCTCACTTCTTCTGAACTTTTGACAGTCTCCATAGCATCATCAACATGCAGCTTGCTTTCATTTACATTGTCAACTCTCATGCACTCAAGTTTAAGGAAATATTCATAAGCAGCATCCTCTATATGACTCAAACCCCTGGATCTATATTGTCTCTTCTTTGACTATCAATGCATCCAGGTGTTTTGATGTCTGTTGCAGCTGCGAGAAGTTTACGATTACATATTCTCCAAGCACACCATTCATTGCCAGAGACTTCCTCACTAATACCTGGGTTGTTTGAATCCGAGATGTCATATGTTATTAATTTAAATTCGCATGAAATAGGAACAGCCCAGGCACCAACATGTCTGATTTTCGCCCTCCCTTCAATGGGCATTTCCCTGACATTGATTATTACAGCATTTCCCAGTTCTACACTCCTCACCCTCTCAGCAATTTTCCCAACTATTTCTCCATACACAGAAATAATGATCTTGTTGCCAACTGCAACCTGAAGATCTGACATTTCAGCGGTGCCAAAGAATAACTTCAAAAGTTACAAGAAATTTGCAGATCTCTTTAGCATCATATACAGTTGTCTAGTATATAAAGACCATTGCTTTCAAGAGATGTAATCATGCGAATCATCTGCTAGCAGAGATTCTTCTCTAAGATTATTTGGCATGCCTTACACCATAACACCTTGCCAAAAGCAGCTTTGGTTTCATTTTTATCTAACAGCTCTTCAATCAATCTGTTTTTGTTGCCAGCATACTTACTGAGAGGCTCAGCAACCTTCATTGACTCCAACATGGCCCTCACCTAAAACTGTCAGGAGGGGTGAGTAGAAAATAGCGTGAAGTCTCATCTGCCAAAACAGCATAAACAGTCTGTAAGTTCAGCATCAGGTCATCAGGTTCTCCCCTTTCAAAAAAGGATGCCACAATTTGTTCAGTCTTCTCATTCAGCTCATCCATTGCATAATCTCTGGCTGCTTGAGAATCATCATTTGTGTCTTCATTGACCTCAAGGCTTTGGGCTGGAAGAATTGTGTGTCTGCAACAGCTGAGGTCACACTCATCTCTTCCTGGTTTGGGTCAGAGATATTAACACATTCCAGCACAGGTGGGATAATTTGATGCCGGTGAAAGTTCAAGACCTGTACATGTTGGGAACTTTTCACGTGGGTGAAAAGAACATACAGAAGGCCTGGAGTGAACTCTTTACAACTGTGTACAACAACAGATTTAAGGGCTACACCCTGACCTTTGTGGCAGGTCGTTGCATACATTAGAATCACAGGGAATGGAGTACGGGTCCCAACAACTTCACCATGCTTTTCCCTTTTCTCCCACCTTCTCTCCTACCTTCTCTCCTACCATGGCATACTCTACTACAATATCACTACCATGCTTTCCTACATAAATTCCAATACTTCCATTTCTCAACTCATCACTTTTGTTCCAGATCAACATTATTTTGCAATCAGGCTTCAGGACTAAGATCTCTTTTGCAGGACAGTCAATGTTATCAGTGTTTTCATTGTCAACAGCTTCAAACTGGTCTTCGTCAGTTGCAAGTTGGCTTAGCTTGGTAAGGTTAAAGAGCCGGGCCGGTACCTTCCAAAAAAAAATTGCGTAGCTTTTTTGTCCAATTCTTTGGGCAGCTCCCTCTTTAATCCTTGGATGAGAATCTCAAACTCTTTACTGCCAGTTCCGGCTCTCAATTCATCCAGGCAAGCCAGCAACTCCTTTTCAGATTCATCTTGATGCATTGACTGAGTAAGCTTGAATCGATGTGGAGTGGCTTGCGTGAAGACTGGAGATTGAATGATCAACTGGTCTAAGCTGGTAGTGGCCTAAGCTGCTGAAAATCCTCTACCAAGACGAGTTGTATGCCATCAAATGACAATGGATTATGCATAATTTTTCCAAGAAGATCGCATGCCACCATTAACATCTAATGCCAACCTGAATTACCAATGCTGAATTATTTTCCTGTATCTTGTTGCGTTGCACTGATTTGTCTCTTGTGGAATAAAAAAGAAATGCGTACCATTACTAATTTGACCATTTAAGATCTTCTCTCCAGTTTTGTATCAGAAATTTCCTTACATCCTCTGTATATGTGTTTTGGCAAACATGTTTGAAAAAGAACAAAGACGGTGCAAGGAAATCCCACATTCTATCCATCTTGGTGTCTGATTGGCTGTTGGGTAAGAATGGATTCAGGGTAATATTCCCGAGGGTGCAGCTGGACGGTGAGTTTTATCTTTGAGCAATGTGGGACTCCCTTCCCCATAGTGGTCACCAGGTGGCCGAGCTCAGTGTCATTTTCGAATTGGACCAATAAATTGTGATCCTAACGGCTTCAGGCCGCCATTTTGGTTGGTTAACTTACAAGTTCTATGGAGCCTGCTGGGGGAGGGGGTGAGGGAGAGGTACAGGCACTTCTGTAACATTTTAAGAGTGGATGTCTGTAAAAATCAAACAGCAGATGGCAAACCTTGAAAAATCGATTTCGGTCATACTTCCAAGTTTGAAAGAGTAACGTGTACCAAGAAGCATGGTATAGTTAGTTTGGGTTATTACTGATTTATTTTGGAGAAAAATGCAAATTACCGAACACCGCCAAAAATGCCGCTCGGACATGCGATTTGTCTCTTTATTTTGAGGGTCTTGTAAGGTCAACTGAAGCATCCCTCATAAAATATTCCTCCTTATCCTAACTGAGCAATCTCTTAATTATCGTTTGGCCAAGTTTGAGTGCATTTAAGACATTCTATAATTTTTAAATAATTTTATTCTTGGCGCCTATATTTTATGTCACTAAAACTGAGTCTTACGAAATATCTTACAGAGAATGTGTTCTACCTTTAAACCCTTTGAAACATCGGCCATCGAATGTTGAAATTTTCGTCTGATAGAGAGAAATCTCTGGGCAATTACTTTTGCGTGACGCCTCAAGCGCTGAAAATGTCGTTAAAATGCATTCTTGTGACCTTTCGGGTCAGAACACAGCAGGACGATATTCGTCTTTGGTTTGATATGAAAATAGATGAGACGGCTTTAAATAAAGTGCAGAAAGTAAAAGAATACCATTTTAATCCATACCTGTTTTTCAGTGAGAAGTGGGAGCTTTAAGAATGTATCAAACTATACATAGGTAAACGGCAACTGCAGAATAAAACTTTAAACTTTGTCAACACAACAATCACAGGGTACCCAATGGCAGACCAAAGTGTTTTCACCAACATGATGTCATCAATTAATATGTTAGTAAGCATAATTTGAAGTCGGAAAAGTTGCGTTCCTCAAAGAAAATGTTATCTTCCTGTGGAGGAAACACAAAGCATGCGAGGGCTCTCAATCGATATCGTTGCGTGAAAGAGATGGTCGCCACGTTTGGAGTTGGAGAAGTTACCTAATAAAATAACCATCAAAACAGTGTTTAATACACAAGGGACAAAACTGATTTTGACAAAACAGTCGAATAGTCCTTACTGATTGGCAAGTTAATAAAATTAACTGACTCCCTTGAATCACTTTGTTGAATACGGTTTATTAAACTAGGTATCAGTTTGAGAGCCGCTCTTTATAGTTATGGAGGTCTGCTGTTCATTCAAGACGGTAACTAGGAAGAAAGATATCCAGGTTGTTCCATTGAGTGCGTGTTCAAAAGATATTGAAAATCATCTCTCGTCATACTCGTTTACTGGCAGTAATATTGTGTTGAGCAACAATTTTCAAAATGCCAGGCAATTTAGAAAGCATGACCGTATGTCCGCGCCATCGTGGAAAGCTGGGGATTGGATGGACAAGAGGAGCTACAAGATGCAGAATACCCCTTGATTTATCCAACCACGGATAAGGCCGCAATAAAACCTGGCCAAAAGGAGACGTCTAGCTGCTAAGAAATCAGTGCAAGTCAGTTCATCAACCTCGTTTCTCGCTGACGAAGATGATCGTGACGACTTGCTGTCTGCAATGCCGGAACAAGAGCTTGAAGAGATGCGTACACGTTGGAATGAATGTGAAAATATTCACATATCATCCACTTCCCTTTGTCTTTGTCCTCACTGCCTCACTATCAATGTGAATTTTAATACATCGAAAAAGGGCTATTAAGAGGCGACACATATTTAGTTTATCAAGACTTCTCACAATTCTCAGTAAAAAGAAGGCTTAACTAATTGTTGACAGTTTTGAAATAGAAAAAGTGAGAATTTGGAGCAAAATACACCAGCTTTCCGACGAGACCTGGCGTTTATTTTTAGGACAGCACCTAATGGAGTAAATCAGGAGCCATGGGCTCCTGAGTAAATACAGCAAAATACCATGTTACTCTTTGTTTGTCCCTCCAAATTTTGCATAAGTATTTTTTCCAGTTTCTATTGGGACCATTATAATTCCCAAGTGGAAATAAAAACAATTCCTATGCAAACTTTTGGAGGGTAGTAGCCAAAACGCGGGGCTGGGGTCGGGGTCGGGGTCGGGGTCGGGGTTAGGGTGTATTTTTTTTCAAAGTTTTTTGTTTCAACTTTTGTCGTTGTACTCCTGTAATCTTATATTCGAATGTTCGGTAACTTTCTTTCATTTATGGTGGGAATTAGTCAAAAAAAATATATGGAAAATACAGAAGCTACGAAAGAGACATCTTTGGTTTTCGAAATTAAGAGAATTTCAGACTGAAATTGGAGTTTTTAAAAGCATATTTTAATGTTCTCCACAATATAATTAACACGAAACAGAACATAGCCACAGTTCCATGATAATCGTCACACAGGGTTCTCTTTGCTTGTTTTCACAAAATTGTGTTCAATGTTGTTGTGTTTCTTATCGTGATATTTGAATTGACTAGCAAGTTTCTGTGCGACTCTGGCTTTACTACAACCCGTTTGTAGTAAAGACAGACAAGATGACATCAACACGAACAAACAAGAAAACAAGAACGTTGCGTGACTGCGTGTCGATCATCGTGGACTGCGAATGTTTTTTTTTTTTTCCCTCAAGAAGTATACATTACAATAATGCTATTTTAAAGTGTGGAGCTCAGTGAGTCTTCAGTGTTTCTGGCAGTTGGCGTATATTTCATAAACTCCAATTTCAGCATTTTCGGAAATAACAAACTCCGATTTTCTGAAAGACTTAGTCAGATGCTCGCAAAAAAAAAAAAAAGTCCGATTTCGAGGAAAAAAACTGAGATATTCCTTAAGAACTTTCATACCTTCCGTAAGATCCTTAATATTTTTGACTAATTTCCACCATAAATGAAGGAAAAATACCGAACATTCGGATATAACATTACAGGAGAATAACGACAAAAATTGAAGCAAGCACTGGAGACGCTAACTTGAAGGGGGTTCCGTGAAGGAAATTCTCCGCCAGAAAATTTTGAAATCTTGAAGCTCCGAATGCTCGGAAATGGTACTTTTTGCTTCTGTTACTTTTCTCTTTTTATGCTTTATGATTTTTTTTTGCCCTCAATTTTTTCTTCATGGGCAGCCCCCTGGCTCCGCCGTCCCTGAGAAAAAGGAGCACTTCAGTCTACCATTGGGTATCCTGTGGTTGTTGTGTTGACAAACTTTCGCC
>NC_090876.1:30140521-30160521 GCF_036669935.1 Montipora foliosa
TTTGGTCTGGCCATGGAGACTGTCGCCGTCAGTCCACACAGCTACTGCCTGACAATAGTCTTAAAAAATCTCCTCGCTTGGCACAAATGTTTCATTGCTCCCCTGTTTTACGGCCAGGCTGACAAATCGCCTTAAAAAAGGGCATTTTGTGCTGCGTTTTTGTTTTAAAATAACTTGCCTCATATTTGCGAACTTCGGCATTTTGAGTTAGTCCTTCTGGAACGAAAGGTAAATCCCAAATGATTCCACGTTTTTTTAGGTCACGCTTTCTAATTTTCCGATCATCGCAAATTAAAACTTGCGGTTATGGCTCAGCCCGAAAATTTTCCCACGGTTCGAAAGTAGCCAACATGCTTCTCTCAGGAACCAATCCATGGGGCAGGAGAGCATTTTCTCAAACTTGCAAGCAAAAATGCGACACAAGTACTGTTCAAGTTTTTAATTCTTATTTCTTCTTTTTCTTTTTCTTTTATTAGCTTTTCCCTGAGTTTGTAGCGCCTTGTACTCTTATTAATGGGGGAAGTAGATCTTGTTGTCGTTTTGTGAGTACTTCAAAGGGTGTCAACGCCACAGCGGGAACAACATGAACATCTAGCCAATGGAATTACAGAACAATAATTTGCATGTTTTTCCCACAGAAATGTGCACTTAAAATGCCTTTCCTGTCACTAGTTCCTTTTGTATTAACCTTTCTCGTTGATAATCGAATTTTTTAAGAGTTTGTTTCTTATATTCTTTGAAGTGAAGGCAAGTCTGCGTTTAAAACAGTGATGATGGAGATGATGATCAGCATTTCATTATAATCCCGGTATGTTATCTGAAATTGCTAATATGCTGAAAAATTACCTGGAATGAAAGACCAGTTCTATTTTACTGTTGCACATAAATTGTTATCCCTGATGCAGCATTTTTGCCCAAACTTGAATGTTTGGTATGTTGTGTAACCAATTAAAAATTCAAATACGAGTTAATTGTGTGCAATCAGGGTGTCAATGTTGTGTGTGTTGAGGCAAGTACTTTCAAACAATAGGGAACAAATTAACCCTAACCGTAACTACAGGAACAAAAGACCTTTTGTTTCGACAGCCAATGAGGCTCTGGTTGGCACATCAATAGGGAGCTTAAGCTTGTGCGTTTTTGAGATGCGGACGGCAACCGGAAGAGAAAAGTTTGCGTGCCAGGACAGTGCTGTCTCACAGATTTTTATACTAATCATCTCTAATGGAGAAAACATACTTAGAAATGGAACTGTGTTTGTGGGAAGACAAGTTAAAAGGGAAAACAACTCACTTCCGCTTGCCGTCTGCGTCTCAAAAACACGTGTGCTTAAGCTCCCTAATGACAATAGGTGACGCCAACGGATCTTCGCTATTCGGGCAACCCTGTTCAGATTTTCCATCTTCAGTTTTTTAAAGGCCAATCAACGGTCAATGCTCAATTTCAAAGTTAACAAGCGTGGCTGCACACTGTTTTACCGTTATACTGAATAATGTCATTTTTGTAACAGACACTTTTTAACGAACATGCAATTGCAACCTATAACGATAACCGGTGGACTTTGGAAACGCCTCAAAATTAAAAGAAGGCGTGTGCTTTTTTGGTTAACCCATGTACAATTACGCATATTTTGCGGTTATGCCAAAGGATCGGTGAGTGAAATGGGTAACAACTCTGAAAGTACAAATCTTGATTTGTAATCATTAATGGCGGTGGATGGACTCACAAGCACCCTAACCCTGCAACTAGATTTTTTCTCTTTAAACACCCAAAGTTCCTGCTCAAGACGCATACTACTCTGCGAGGGTTAGGACGCATTTACTGGGAATATACTGTGCAAACAACGGAAAGATATACTGTTTTTTTTATGACAAGACCACTGGTACCACAGGACCAAACGAGGTTTTCTCTCCTTCATTACTTAATTAACCGGCTGCAAAATGAACTTGGAAGGCATGACCATTTGATAATTTGGTCTGACAATGCCCCGGGACAATTCAAGGATTGTTATCTTTTGTTTTATTTGGACTACATTGTTCGGCTAGGACAATTTCTTCGGGCCGATTTCAAGTTTTTGTTGGAGGGTCACACCTACTTTGTTGGTGATAGACGATTTGGAACTATACACATGTTATTTAAAAAACGTGAAATCATTGCCATCCCTAGACAGTGGGCGACCGTTTTGGAGGAAAGTAATCTATCAAATGTGGAAGTTTGCTGGGTAACTTTAGCCATGATTAAAGACTTCAAGTCTTTCCTTCGACTTTGATACGTAAGCCAAAACGAGGACATAGAGAAGCAACGTTTTGAAGTAAAAAACATTGCATGGCTCAATTTTGGTTACGGAGAAGAAGTGGACAATAACGAGGAGCTCCAATTGGTACCCCACCCTGAGAGCGTTTTCGTTGGATTTCAGATTAATCCGAAGGAAGTACCTTGGAAAGTTTCATTTGTCAAGAAAAAGCAAGCCACAGAACTAAGGCCAGAATTCACTACTCTGAGAGAAGAGAGAAAGCCAGTTCACGAGGATGTTAAAAGCTCTTGTGTTCGGTTAGCACAAAAATACTTGTCACTAAACGCTGTTTGTTTTTTACCAATCTCTCCTGTCGACGGATGAAATGCCGTGAAGAACTGTTTCAGTGAAAAAGTGTGTTAAGAAAACACATTACTGATCAGCTGAGAGAACTTTGTTTCTTTCGTTCATGTAAATTAAAGAATTCTGAAAAAAAGGGCCAATTAGAGAAAAACATTTACGTAGGAAATATAATCATAAGATGTATCATAATATGCCTCTCAGTTGTCATTCCCGATAAAAGATTCAACTTCTTTAAGAGGCTGATCATTCTTTATGGACAGGGCCTTCCTCAAACTGAGTTTTCAGTGCTGGATTCGTCACTTCAAAAGATCTCTTTTCGCCATTTTAACTGAGATTTTTGGGAATATTTCATTATATTCTTGTTGTATAACGTATCCAAAAATCCACGTAAATTTGGTCAGTTCACGTTGATATTTTGCAGATACGGCAAAAAAAAATGCCATACCTACCGCACTACCCATTTTTCATCTCTTCGCCAAACAAAATTTTCAAAAAACACGCAAAGGTGGTATAAGTATCTCTTATTGGTCGATTCACTATTCACTATTAGTTTAGTTTAGGAGCTTGGGTACTGAAAGGTTGCCATAAGGCAAAAAGGTCCAGACACAGTGCAAAAGTTTTATTTAATTTTTTTGTTCTTGTCATGAGTGACATTCTCATTGATTTCAAATAATAAATTAGTAGCTATGGTTCTAATAGCTTCCTATGCAGTAATTGTTGAAATTATCTCTGTTTATTAGATAGAACATTCATGTCATATTTCATCGAAGCAAACCTTTCTTCACTTTCCCTGCAATGAGCGAAATGCGCTTCTCTTAGTTCGTTTAATTCTGCTCTTCGCCTTGGGTTTCCAAGTGACTGACTCAAGATGTTAATTTTGTTTAGAGTTTCGTCACAAAATTAGCAAGTGTTGACCCTTGCCTTTCGAAAACTGAATAAGTCACTTAAATCTTCGTGAAATACATTTTTCTCATCGATTCATTACTGTTAAAATACTTCTTTTGAGTTCATGCTCTTCTGTAGTGTGACTCAGTCGCATGTTTCGAAACTATGAAGTCTGTGACTGCCCTTTGTGCTTCGGGCAAAAGTCTAATTGCGTTGTTTCTATGCCTTCCTCTCATGTCTTGTTCAATAGAAACACCATCGGCTTGTATTTTCCGAAGGAGGACCTTAATTTTGGCATTAAAAAAAAAACCGTAAAATTTCTTAAATGCCCCTCAGCAAACCACTCCTATTGAGGGTACCTTGTATTTTACTCTTCTGCGGCCACTGGCACAAAGTTTGACCTCCAGTTGCCGGAAAAGAATGTAATTTTGTTTGTTGTGGCTCTTTGTGTAAAAGGTCTAACTTTGCAAACGAATCAGTTCAAAAGATTCGATTGCTGGTCTCCTTATTAAACAGCCACTGTCGCATGAGCACAGCGAGATCTATTTTTGCGTGCAGTTATTCTTTTCAGTTCGTGGTGGTAGATCTTTTTTAACTTGGGGCGACGTTGCTTTCGACTTCTTTCCACGGCGCTAGCCAGAGTGGAAATACACCCATGGTGTTTGAGGATTAAAATGGTAAACCAAATTTTGCAGGTTTCATTCAATACTTTATTTCAAAATAACATACAAATATATAGTTATTGAGAAAAAGGAAACCCCGAGGTTAGCCCTATATCAAGGGTCTCCTAAAGAAAAGAGGTCATTTGAAGTCACTACAAAAAACTAGTTAATAGAAATATGAAAAAATCAGATAAGAGACAGATAATTATCATAAATAAATATAAAATGGCTGTTCAATAAATATTCATATGATTCTTCAGTCTTAATTTAAACTTACTAACGTTAGGGCTATCGCGAAAATTGAATACATTAATAGGAAGATCGTTCCAAGGTTTGATCATTCTGACAAAGAAAGAATTTTTATAACAATTCAATTTTGCGAGTTTGGTTAGTAACTTATATGGATGGTTTGATCTGGACTTAGTGCTCCTGCACAATTCAAAATAGTCATTGAATTTTAATCCATTCAGATTCATTACGATCTTATAGCATTCCACCAGGGAAAGAAAATCCCTCCTTTTTACTAAAGAGTTCCATTTAAGAATTTTATAACTCTCCTCGTACGCCATCTCTTGTCTTCTTTGGTCTAAGGCGATTCGCGAAGCTCTTCGTTGTACCTTCTCAATTTCATGGATGTCTTTGACTAAGTGTGGTGACCACACCGGGCAAGCGTATTCCAAGATTGGACGAACCTAGGTTTTGTACAAAATTGAGACAATGTCTTTATTTTTGCCGCCTACTGTGCACTTAAGTAACCCAAGTAGCCTGTTTGCTTTATGGACTATTTGTTCAACATGTTTTGACCATTTCAGGTCACTCGTCATAATAACTCCAAAATCTTTATAATTAGATACATTGCGTAACTCGGTACCCAATATATTGTACCGTGTGGATCTTTTGTCGTTATGTGAAATTCTCATGACTTCACATTTGGTAGAATTAAATTTCACCTCCCAACGATCCGCCCATAGGTCGAGGGTGGTCAGATCTATCTGCAAAGCAATAGAACCTTCCGCGTTATTTATCTGTTGATAGATTTTGGTGTCATCAGCAAATAATTTGGCAGTAGACGTGATTATGTCAGGTATGTCATTCACGTAAATAAGGAACATAACCGGCCCCAGTATTGAGCCCTGAGGGACACCAGATATAACAGGCGACCAATGCGAGTACAATCCACGTATCAGAACTCTTTGTTTTCGATTGCTTAAAAAGTTCCTAAACCACAGGTGTAGTTGCCCATCTATACCATACCTGTTGAGTTTAAAAAGTAGGCGCTCATGGGGGACACAGTCGAACGCTTTTGAAAAGTCCAGAAATGTTACATCAGATACTTTTGACGAATTTCTTGTTAAGCACCAGTCGTTATAAGAGCAACTGTCTGTAAAAATCGTGCAAAATCGAAATTTCGCGGCCACAGTCAAAAAATCGTTTTCGCTCATATCTTGTCCATAGTAAGGTGTTAGCAAGTAACTAAACGTGGTGTAGTTTGTTTTTGAAAGGACCACTTCGATTACGAGAAAATCGACAAAATCAGTTTTCGAGGTCGGTGACTTGAAAACAATCAAAAATTGAGGCAAAATGAGGCCTTGTCAAAAGTTCGCTCGCAAGCCAAAAGGAAGCAAGCGTGGTAAGATATTCACTACTAAATCAATTTGTAAAGGGTTTTACTGCTAGTTTGGTGGTGATTTCTTATCTTAGCTATAATCTGGAAGATAAACAATTGTATTTTAGTTTGGATACTTTTTCAACTGACCGAAGTTTAGATTTAGGCTGTAAGTTGCGTTTTAAATTATAGGCATGTGCTACACCTTGGTTTTACCTGAAACTCAAGCTATAAGCTATTTAAACATTGTGCTAAAACATATGTAAGAACTGGCTTGGGTAATTTAATTTGTACTTCACACGAACCTTCTAAAGATGAATTAATTTCGCTTGAAATATGAGACTTTGCAATGATCGCGGGATCGTCGCTTTGTTATTGCGCGACAAGTCACGAAAGCTTTACGCCTCCACTAGAAAGTTAACTCACAATTCCACTTGTATTTAAGAAATCTGTACTGAACATTTTTTTACCTCGATGGTTTTCCCGTTCTGGTTAACTTACATCTTGTTTTCTGCTGATTGTCAGTCCCCAAGTCGAGAATCCTGTTGCTTGAAAGTAACCTCAGACGGAACTATTATATTCACAGTATTGCAATCCTTTCTTTTCAGTCGATCGAAATTTCACATCCATTGCCCATGACATATTTTTAGGTCTCACAAAAACTTCAATTTTGATAGCGAACTTTCGGGCTGCCCATATACCTTTGGTCTTAAAACGTGATCAAAAGAGTTGTGTGACATTGGCACCTGAAGGATAAACACAGACTTCCCAAACTAATTAAGGAGGAGATAAACAGATAAGGGACCAGTGGTTATAACATTGCGTCAGATGGAAAAATAATTCAATCTGGGTGATAGGATTAATAGACTGTTAAGGAACAAAAGATACAAAATTGTATATAAATTTATTAAATGTTTGTAATAACTTTTTTTCATTACAACTGAAAGGTTTCGAAAAGTCATCCACTAGCTGTTTACCGTGCTTGATTTAATTTTACGACGTCATCAGTTTTTGACACCTGTTTAAATATGAAAGTTAACAGAATTTAAAACCAGTTAGTTGCAATCCGTCGAAAAACTATCATGGAAAGTGATTGTTCGTTTGTATCGATTGTGGGAGGCCACTGTGGTCATGATAGGAGAGACAGAAACAAAGCAACGGGATGCATTCCTGTACTTAGTTGTCAGCGAGATATTAACGGGCATAAAGCAATGTTTGCGTTTCATGGCATAGTCGATGAAATTGAGCTTATTCTGGCGAGGGCATCCATCTTTTCCTCTCCACGAAATATTGACCAAATGACCATATGTCTAGCTCATCGAGCATCTCTGGGTACTGGATGGACACGCCGAGTTCCGGACAAATGCAGAATACCATCAATATTAGCATGTCATAGTAAGGACGTGAGCAAAAAGCCAAAAGCGGATAGAGGTCTAAGCAAAGCAGGTTCACAAACAGTGCTACAACAGAGTGGGATATTTCTTCCTGTTGGGTCAGGTTTGTATCCCTTTTGTAACTCTAAAAAATAAAGGAACTAACGCTAATGTACTTCAAAAAAAGTTACTTAAAAAAAAAAACGTCTTTACAAAGGAAAATAATTTAGCTGAAATAAATCAAATTAATTTCAATTTATCTGCAGAATTCATTTTCACTGATTTATTTTAAAAAAGGCGTCAATACGCCTGTTTGGTTTTAAACTTCGGGCAATGTCAAAAAAATAATGTTCAAGACATCGTTTTTTTTTTTTTTTACTTGAATGTGCAATCCTAATTAAAATAGCGTGCTTACTGATATTTGTAATCTCTTAGGGGTATGCCCTAACTGCAGAAAAATGTTGGCTGGGAACTGGAAACCTGACACAGAAACTGCAGAAGTTGCGTTTGACGATTGCGAAGTAACATTTCAAATGGCGGAGATGTCTTTGGTAGGATAATCTTTCTCGACCTACAAATTATTGTCACACAGACGGAACAATGTAGATACATGAGAGACGTCGAAAGTTGTGTTGAAGTCAGGGAAAAAAGGAAGCGAGGGTTGTTAAGTATCTCTCTTCCCTTCCACCCCTTTATGCATTTGGCACACAGGCTTACTAGTAACTGTCTCCAAGTCACTTTTTCCTAGGAAAGGGGTTGAGCAGCCTCGTCCCCAATCCCTCTCAAAGATAGACCCTGATGGGAACAAGGTTCTTTTTTGCATTTACAGAATACATGGAAACTATTGTCGATTGCGTAAGCAAATAGCGGCACTTTCAACCTCTTCCTCATCCTGCCAGCAGTACTCAAGAAAGACCCTGCAAGAATCAAGTAAGATCTTTGTTGAGCTTGCGCGGAATGTTGCTAGGATTTAGTTTCGAATCCAGGCCTAAAAGCCGTGCGCTTGCAACAGCGGGCTCAGTTATGACGATCAGTTTATCAAAAAACAGGTGCTCGCACTCGAAAAAAAAAAGTTTTACAAGAGAAAACAAGACTGATTAGTCCAGAAGTATGGGCTGTGGTGACTTCAAAGGTTTGACGGGATTTAGGCAGACCTTCCTTGTCTCCTTCTCGATCAAGAAGGCAAAAGGAGGCTCTGTTCGCAGGGTGCCCCTACCTCCCCTGCTCATTTTATAATTTCAACACAAGCTAATCTGTATTATAATCAAAACAACTCTGACTCTCGAAGACTTATCACTTTATGATACCTCCAATTTTCACATGCCAAGTGCGTATATAAAGTATATGATATGCAGACCGAATTGTATCTTTCATTAATATGAAAAGAGGATTGAATTAATGCATTCTGTTTTTTTGGTTGATTGATCACTTGATTCATATTATTATCTGTACTTAATCTACAAGACTAACATGTATTTTTATAATGTGGGTCAACAGTCTAATCAATCAATCCATCAATTCGTCTGCAGGATCAAACAAGTGACACAGTAGGTCAAGTGGCAGAAAGCACACCATCGTCCTTACCCTACCTTGGACTACAGACTCCAGCAACAAGTATCTACTCGCCAAACGAGGCAAGTGAACATGACAAACGGGAGTGTAAACCACTTGAAATGCTAAACACCTTTCTGAAAACCCGAGACATAAGTCCGGTGCGATTTCCTTTGACGACGTTATGGGAGGAGGCTAGTGAACGAACGAGGCGTCGTCACTTACGCAAAGCAAATCAAGCAGTTGATGCTGTACTAGAAGAAGTAGCACCAAATCAGAGTGGACAGCTTTGAAAATCACTTGTTGCATCCAAATCTTCCGATGAAAACCCTAGTGGTAACGAGCGTGAGCCTGTAGATGAAGTGCTTATGGAGGCGTTGGCTGAGTGCTACAGGAATGCGAGTAACTGGCAAACCAGGAGACAAATATTGTCTATAATGGCAGACAAGGTTTCATTCAAGACACTTAAGAAATGGATTCCCAATCTCACGAGGTATCAATTCAGTGAAGCAAGGAAGCATATCCTGGTCAAAGGTAGAGGTGTAGCACTATCACTGCAGTCATCCCAGACACGAATGGCGGTATCCCAAACTCAACTTGATCATTTCTTGGACTTTATAACGAGCACCCATGTCATTCAGGATCTTCCCTTCGGGCAGAAATCAATAAAACTGTCAACAAAGGAAGTCATCACAGTGCCTAATGTTATTCGTATGATGGTGCCAGAGTCCATTGTCAAGCAGTACTTGGCTTATTCAAGTGAAAGTGGCTTCACAACACTGAGCCGAAGTACTCTCTTGAGAATTCTCAATGTCTGTTCTGCCTCTGTGAGGAAGTCTCTACAGGGTCTAGATTATATAAGTTGTGCTGGTAGTCAAGCCTTCGACGATCTCCATGACGTAGTAACTAGATTGGGCAATTCATTTATGGGAATGACTTGGGCAAGGAAACAAAAGGAGCGGCTCAAGTCTGCAAAGAGTTATCTAAAGGGCGACTTTAAGGTAAACTTCAAAATAACTTTAGTCTGTGTATATAAGAAAAATCGCAATAACACTAGACTTCACAATTAACAAGCTGAAGCTAGCGATTGTGCCAGTCAAAGATACCAAAAATGTCTTTGAGTCACGTTCCCAAGATTCTCTGGGGAACGAGCAGGAGAGGATTTTGGTGATGATTCAAGCAGCTATGTTTTTATGTGCTTAATTGGCGCTAGTTGAAAAAGCTCGCTCGTGCAGACGTTCACTTAAGCTTAACGCGATTTGTCGTTCCTACGCAGTTTCAATTTAGGAGAAATGTAAAAATAGCCTAGTGAAATAAAACGGTGCGCAGAACCAGTTGAGGTGATCGTTTGGTTAAAAAAAGTCGAGTTGCATTTTTGCTTAATGTTAATACTTCAATTCCCTAGTATTAAAAAAAGAACTGAACATAACATGCATGGATTTGTGGAGTGGAAGTTACTGTGCTCATTTTAACTGTAACATGCTGACGGATATGAATATTTAGGCAAATGAACTGTGCGCATGACAAAAGTCAACAAGTAAGCACGCTTCTTTTCAATAAAGCTGGCGATAGTGCACAGAATTTTACTTTGTTCAACCTACGGCTAACGAAAAATGCCGTTGGAAAGACCGGTAAGGGACACTGTGCTCGTTTTTGAGGTAGAGCTTCGAAAGGGCTCATCACCTGGATTCCTTCCGTCTTTAAGCGAGGACTGGGGCGAGCTTCAAAATGGCAAGAACGTGGAAGGTGGATCAAAACCTTGGAAAAACTTTAATGGATTTCTTTTCTCTTTGATCGAATTCATTTTATTGCTACTGTAAGCTCTCTTTCACAGCGGGTGTCTTGTTATGCCAAGTGAGAGTTGTCCAGTGCAAAACCAGCGAGTCACCTTAACCGTAACATTGGATCTAGGGGTCTGAGTAATTTTGTTTATTAATGTCTTCAGAGGTGCATGTTTCTAAGCAATCCAACGTTCCAGATCATTGCAGAGCTTATGCACTAAGCGACCCTAGGGACAAGGATTATCAGATCATTTGCCCACACGATCATCTAGAAACCTGTGATCGCTGTTACCTACTTTCTTCAGTTCTTGCTGAAATACATGACGCAATCGAAAAGATGTCTGATAGCAACGTCTCTAGTGACGTGGTAGAAGAGGTGAACTTCATTGAAGGGCAAGCTAAGCAAAACACCTGGGCTTGGAAAGCTCATCTACTTCGCTGTGTGAATCAGGATGAAGCCCGAATAGAGGTGATTGATGCTCTCGATGAAAATTCCGTACTCCTGGTTCAGGACTGGGCCATGAAGTTCTTGCCAAGAAAGTTTAGAGAAAGCCAAAGTGATTGGTTTGCGAAGCGGGGTATGTCTTGGCACATTACTGTAGCTACTCGACGAGCGGAAAACCACGAATTGGAGATGATGACATTTGTGCATGTTTGCCAAACCTGCAACCAAGACAGCCGTGCGGTGCTTTCCATTATGAAGGATGTTATTGGAAAGTTAAAGTCGCAGCTGCCTCATCTGAAAACTGTCTTTTACAGACAGGACAATGCCGGCTGTTACCACTGCGGGGCTACGATAGTGGAGGCCAGCTTTACAGGCTGTGCTAGTGGAGTGACTGTCAAACGCTTGGACTTTTCAGACGCACAGAGCGGTAAAGGCCTGTGTGATAGGAAGGCGGTTTCAATTAAGTCACACATGAAAATCCACCTTATTCAAGGGTCTAACATCGAGACTGCCAAGGAAATGGTAGACGCTATCCAGTCATCGGGAGGTGTTCCTGGAGTTGACGCTTCCTGCATCCCAGCGCAAGACCCAGCACCGTCCTTGAATGTAAAGATTGCAGGAGTGAGTTTGATTTCCAACATTGTATACAACAACGGAAGTCTGACCGTCTGGAGAGCGTATGGAATAGGGCCTGGTAAGTGCATACGCCTCAAGGACCTCGGTATTCCACAGTTGGTGCAGATTCCAGACCTCGTGAAATGTGATGAGGGTACAGCCACAACAATGCCGAATGCACACTTTATTAAAGTTAAATCCAGGCGTCAACCTTGCTCAGATAATTCCCAGCAATGCTCAGATACTGAAGAAGAGACTGTGACTGAGACGTCACCCGCTGTTCATATATTTTCCTGTCCCGAGGAAGGATGCATGAAAGTTTATCAAAGATTTTCTTCTTTACAGCACCATCTGGACCTCGGAAAACACGAATGTGCTTTGGAGCATGAAACACTCCTTGACAGAGCAGTGCTTGGTTACGCAGAGAGGCTACAAGGTCAGTCTGGTAGTGTACCACTGATTGAACAAGTGAGAAAGCAGCTTAACCTCTCGAATCAGCCTTTTTTACCAATGGGTTTGGCCCTTAAGTCTAGTCGCGTAAAGCGGACACGATTCACAGAGAAGGAGAGAGACTACTTATCCAGTAAATTTCGTATTGGCGAGTCAACCGGCCAGAAAGCAGATGCAGCCTCGGTATCCAAGTCAATGATGACTGCTAGAGACAGTAATGGAAATCGCCTTTTTAGCAGTTCTGAATTTCTGACCAGTCAGCAAGTTTCAAGTTTCTTTTCAAGACTGTCCTCAAAGCGCAAACTTGAAGATGACGAAATGACGGAAAGCGACTTTGAAGAAAACCAGAACGTTGAAAATGAGAAAGCCTTTGACGAGTTGAGAAGTGAAGTTCTTCAAGCGGTTGCCCTTACTCATCCAATATGCTATGACAGGTATAACATCTGCGAACTAATTGCAGATTCAAAGCTATCAATCTTTGCAATTCAAATGCTTAAGGATATCTGTGAGCACTTTGATATACCAATAACGGACATCAAAGTAAAGAGAAAACCCCTTACATTGACAAGCTGGTCGCCTTTGGAAAAAACTGCACTTGTCAGAAATAATTAAGATCTGTTTGGTTAAAAAGGCATTGTAACAGCATTTGCGGGGGAAACCTGGAAGGCTTGCATATGAAGGAAGAAGCACGAACTTGACTTGGTATAGTGGCCATACATTCAGCGAGCAATGACCCAGTTGTGAGCAGTGAAAACCCGACTCATTCAAAGTGTTTTTGTTGTGGACAGTTTATTTTTGTCTTTGATGGTACTGTGATATCAAAGACTTTGCAATCTAGAACACTGAACTTACAATAGCAAGATCTTTGACGATTGACAAACAGTCTTATTTTAAGAAATATTACAAGTTTTGGCTTCGTTTTCGCGCATCTGTTTCCCTACCAGTCAGTGTAAAACGCAGACTGCGGACCAGGGGTAAAATGCAGACTGTGTGTAAAATGCAGACTGCAGACTAAGAGTAAAACGCAGGCTGGGGTAAAATGCAGACCAAGCGTAAACTGTAGTCGTGGAAGGGTTTAAGGGAAAAAAAATCCCGCTAATACGTGTAAACGAACACTTACTTGACGACATCTGCTTTCGCAAATCCATTCCTTTCTTCTCTGGAACGTCGTCGACGACCCGAAAACATAATCGCAATCTTGAACCTTTTTTCCGTCCGAGAGACTTCACGCTTCAACTTTAGATGCGAAGTTTTCGATATACGTGACCAGGGACCGTGAACTGGTACAACACGACGATGTTTACGCTTAAATGAAAGCTGCTGACCCAAAATACTGTGCAGGAAGAAATATGGCGATGAAAAAGGGAGTAAATCATTCCAACAACAAAGAAAGATGTTCAGCAGGAAATTTGGATGACCTGCTATGAAAGTATTGCAAATCAAGGTACGCAGACTTAAGCTGTTCGGATGTTCATTGAAACCTCTGGCGAATGGGCAATGCACTTCGACTAGGAAGCGAACTGTGTAACTGATACCGGCTAGCTATTTCACCGATTTGGAGAAGAAGGAGTACAAATGTTTAAAAGTCTACAGTCTTTATTCTGCATTTTGCACCCAGCCTGCGTTTTACTCTCAGTCTGCAGTCTGCATTTTACACTCAGTCTACATTTTACCCTTGGTCCGCAGTCTTCAGTCTGCAGTCCGCAGTCGACGTTTTACACTGACCGGTTTCCCTACCTTCTCCAGGTGCGAATGATTTTGATCTGTCACGCAACACTAAAAGGGGTAAAGCATGAAGAGGACACCTGCCTAGCAGTTATTAAGAGGGGTCTATCAAAATTTCAGCTGTTTTAAGGCCTAGGATTTTTCAAGTGCAAGGAGTATTAAGGTTGGATAAAGAAAGATATGCTGAGTTCAGTCAGAGGTTTTGAAATAATTCTCTTGTTTTCCCGAGTTCGTAGGTTGCCAGCCGATCCGGCACAGAGTGATCAGTTGAGAATAACACCAAATGAGGTATAAAAAGTGGCTTAAAGTTACTCAGAAAAGAAGAACACTCTGGGGTAATAAATATTCTAATACAACGCTTTGAACAAGTGCAATTGCGAGTAAAGATTCTCTTGAAGGGCGTCAAGCTTTTGTGACTTGTCGAGCAACAACAAACCGACAGTCATGAAAAAGTCTCATATTTCAGGCGAAATTTATTCAACTTCAGAAGGTTCGTTTGAAGTACAAATTAAATTACCCAAGCCAGTTCTTACATATGTTTTAGTACAATGTTTAAATAGCTTATAGCTTGAGTTTCAGGTAAAACCAAGGTGTAGCACATGCCTAAAATTTAAAACGCAACTTTCAGCCTAAATTTAAAACACGGTCAGTTGAAAAAGAACCCAAACTAAATTAAAATTGTTTATCTTCCAGATTATCGCTAAGATAAGAAATCACCACCAAACTGGCAGTAAAACCCTTAACAAATTGATTTATCGGTGAATATTTTACCCCACTTGCTTCCTTTTGGCGTGCGAGCGAAGTTTTGAGAACGCCTCATTTTGCCTCAAAATTTGGTTGTTTTCAAGTCGCCGACCTCGAAAACTGATTTTGTCGATTTTCTCCTAATCGAAGCGGTCTTTTCAAAAGCAAACTACACCACATTTAGTTACTTGCTAATACCTTACTATGAACAAGATATGAGCGAATTTTAATTTTTGACCGTGGCCGCCGTTTGCTCGATATTTACAGACATCTGCTCATAACAGCTTAAGAGTTGCGGCACTGTCGATCTGCCTTCCAAGTAGCCAAATTGGCTTGGGTTTAGTAGTTTATGTTCAGTCCAGAATGAGACAACTCTTGATGTTACAATCTTCTCAGCTGTTTTGCTAATGATGGATGTTAGCGAGATTTGGCGATAGGTTTCCTTTTGGTGTTTTGGTCCCTTTTTATGGACTGGAATAATATGTGCAATTTTCCAGTCAATGGGCAGCGAGCCAGATTGAAACAACTTGTTAAATAGATTACAAAGTGATGTAGATAGTTCTAGTGCGCATTCCTTTAGGATACGAGGCAATAATTTATCAGGACCTGGGGACTTGTGTATGTTTAGGGTTTTCAGATGTTTTTCCACTTCGCTAGGTGTACATGATACGTTGCATAACTTTTCATCGAGAACATGATCGGATTCCGGAAGAGTCTTTTGTTCATGTGTGAATACCGATGCAAAATATGTGTTCATGCATTGTGCAATCTCTTGATCACCTGTGATTTCTGCACTTCCTTCTTTTAGGAACACTAGGTCGCTAGTACCTTTTCTTAATGATTTCATATAGTTCCAAAAAGGCTTGGAATTATTCTCTACTTGTAATTTATCAGCGAGTGCTTTAAAATGGCTCCATTTGGCTAGGTTAAGAAAACGGAATGTTACCTGGTTCAATCCCCCCGTTCGATGCGAGAGTCAAGACCAACTTAGGGTAAGAAGTGTTGCGGATCATCAATGAGTGTTTCCCAAGGGGCCACGCCCTAAGGCCAATCTTCAATCGTAGTCCACTCAAGCTCTCATACAGTTGCATGCCTAACGTAAAAAGTTTAATAGATTAAAAAAATAAGCGCCTACTACTACAATCAGGAGCAGAAACACGCAAAGAAAGGCTATGCAACTGCAGGAAAAAAGAGGTGTGCCCACTCGACAACCAGTGCCTTGCAAAGGGCATTGTGTACCAGGCGTCTGTCACATCTAGCGAGGGGACTGAGCACCATGTAGGGCTCACGGACACGGAATTTAAGGTGTGGTTCGCCAACCACAAGCAATCTTTTAGGACAGAAAAATACAGTAATCGAACTGAGCTAAGCAAATATGTATGGTGCTCAAACAAAGCAAAAACAGAGTATAAGATTACTTGGAAAATTCTAGGCAGAGCGCGTGCGTATTGTAACACTACTAAAAGATGTAACCTATGCACACTTGAGAAATATTACATAATTTGCCACCCGGAGCTCGCCACACTAAACAAAAGGTCAGAGTTAGCTAGCAGCTGTTGACATGGAAGTAAGTTTTTACTAAATAACGTGTAATTAAGAACCAAACAATATGTAAGCAAGTGTGATGAAAAAATGAATGCATAAATACCAAGTTTATGTAAATAGAATTATAAGATCCTGAAGAGTGGGAGCGCCCGGCTCCTACGAAACAAGCTTGTCGATTTGCAATGAAAAAGTAGTCCACTCTTCTCTGTATATATAACCAGCTCCAACTCCTTTGTTGTTGAGCACTCTCTGAGGGCTAGTATTGGAATTTAAAGTACTAAATATATATATATATATATATATATATATATAGCTTGCACAAAAGAGTATTGTCTTCCAATAAAAAGCACTTTATTCTAAACCCAACGCGTTTTGGCTTCTGCCTTCATCAGGGGTTTCTGCTATGTATTTCATTAATTACATTTGATAAGTGCTATTTACAGTGACGTAGTAAATAGTGCGATTTGTAATTGTACGTCAATTAGTTGCTGATGTCAAATGAGAATAGTTTTCCCATAAAGCACGTGACTTGTAGGCCTAGAGTGGAGCGCCCTTTATGACTTACGTTTTAAAACATTATTATTGTACGGTTCCCGCTTTATAAAGGTGTTTGTGCGTCTGCCAAACTCTAGCCTATTCTTTTATTTAGTCCATTAGGCTGTAGAATATTTAGCCTTTTTTGCCAGAATATTTCCCGTCTTCGAAGTATTTCCCTTTTCTTTTCCATAACCATTTCATCTCGTTTTATTTGTTCGATGATCGTAATTGTCACGTCATTATCGAAGTTATGGCTTCTGGTGTTGTAAAGAAAATGCTCGTTGAGTTCACAGCTACTGACTCCTTTTTTAATGTGGTTCCTGTGATTGTTGAGACGGATGTTAAAGGGTGTCTCGCTCTTTCCAACATACTGTAACTTGCAAATATTGCATTCAATGATGTAAATGACCCAAGAAGAATGACAATCCACTGAGTGGAGTATATCGAAGACCTTGCAATTTTTTATCCCTGCAAAGGTTGATGCCTTGTTTATGTGATTACACCAGCTGCACCTTGGTTTGTTGCAAGGACCACACCCGCCAGTTATGCTGGAGCAATTATCAGGTGCTTTTCTTTTCAAGGTGGTACTCACAAGTGTATCTTGGAGACTTTTGGGTCGTCTATATGCAATCAAAGGTCGTTCACGAAAAATATGGGCCAATCTTTCTTTTGATTGAAGAAAGTGCCAGTGTCTGTTTGCTACTCCAGCAATGAACATGGTGTGGGGGTTGTATGTTGTTACTAGGGGAATGCGACTTATGGTTTCTCTTTCCCTGGCGCGTAAACTCTCTTCTTGTGTTAGCGACATTACTTTTCTATTTTCTGTCAAGACCTTGTATCTCTTATAGCCACACGTGACAAAATACTTGGAATATTCCATTATCCTTTGCTCAAGTATGTCTGTTGATGAGCAAATCCTCCTAAGCCTTAAGGCCTGGCTGTAAGGGATACTGTGTTTTAAATGGGGTGGGTGTGCTGAGGTCCAGTGTAGATATGGGTGAGTATCGGTGGGTTTCTGGTACACGTCCGTACTGATGCGACCACTTGCATCCTTGATTATTGTAGTGTCCAGAAAGTTCAATGAATCACTGGAGATTTCGTGTGTAAATTTGATAGATGGTACAACGCTATTTAGATAACCTATGAAGGAGGTCAAAGAGTCCATAGTACCTTTCCAAATAAGAAATATGTCGTTGATGAAACGTACCCAGTCAATAATATATCTAGACCAATCGGTTTGGTAGACAAATTTGTCTTCTAGTCGGCCCATATATATATTTGCAAAGTTAGGAGCAGCTCTAGTACCCATTGCTGTACCCTTAACTTGTATAAAATTCTCGCCATTAAATGTGAAATTGTTCAATTTAAGTACTTTCTCAAGGAGGCACGTTAATGTTTTCGCTGAAGGTGACGCCGAAGATGTTTTTTCAAGTTCCTCCTCCACTATCTTCAGTCCTTCGTCTGTGTCTATATTTGTGTATAAACTGGAGACGTCCAATGTAACTAAGATACAACTACCAGGTACTCTGCCTAGTCTTTTCAATCTTATGATAAAGTCTGTAGTGTCTTTTATGTGTGACGTTAGATTTTCTGCCAACAGCCTGAGGAATCGTCCACATAAGCTGATAATTTTTCAGTATGGCTGTTAACTGAAGAGACGACTGGCCGTCCTGGGTTGTTGGGTTTATGGATTTTAGGGAGCAAATAAAAGATCGGGGTCCTAGAATTTGTTGGTCTTAGAAGCTGACCTGTTCGTTTGTCTAAATCCCTGTTGTTTATCAATTTGTCGATACACTGATTGATCAGCTGTTCATGAGCTGGAGTGAGATCTTTTTCTACTTCTTTGTAATACTCCTCATTATTGAGTTGACGTATTGCTTCGGAAATATAATCATTCGTATTAAGAGTCACTGTAGCTCCTCCCTTGTCTGCCAGTTTAATGACTATATCTCTATTGTTACTTAGTCTCTTTAAGGCTGCTCTCTCGCTTCTGTTTAGATTGTCCCGTATAAATCGGTGGCCTTGTTGTATTTCTTTCTTGATGTCCTGTTTTAAGCTCTCTACGTAGGAATTTAAGTATGGTTCTCTTGAAGGTTTATTATGACATTCCTCGCGGTCTCTTTGGTTTAGCTTTTCTAGTGTAGAGGGTTGGTACATTGGTTGTTATCCAAGTTCACTAATGTCGGCAGAAGAGTAGTACTCCCTAAGGTTAAGTCTTCTGGCGAAGGCCTCAATGTCGTTATCAACACTATCTGGTTTCGGTGGTGGTGGTGTGGGACAAAAGTTCAATCCCCTTCGAAGTAAATCAGTTTCAGACTGGGTCAATACATGGGAAGATAAATTAACTATTCTCCTGTTGAGAATTTCTTCTTTCGTCAAAGGCTCCTTGTGTTTGTATTCTATTCGTTTTCCATTATTCATAGTCCATTTCCGTTCCAAAGTGTCGGCCTCAATATTCTTAATTCGTGCACTAAATGCAGTGTTTAGTCTTTGTATTTGCTTCTTGGGAATGGGCCTCGGGTTAAAAAACGGTCCTTTGGTCTTACTCTTCCCCCTTCCTGTTGTCGGCGATACCTTTCTTGTTGCTTGTCGCCTCGGTTAAACCAGGCGTTTTCCGTACGTCCGGCTCCTCTGTAAATTGGTTCAGTGTTTTGATTATGGTAGTTCCATGGCTTATTCCATCCATTCTGGTTGGTCCTTTTTCTTTCTCGCTGTGACCATGCAGCCTTCATAGGAATTTTGTCAGAACCCTAACTTTCAACCATACCCAATATTATAGAAACTGTTATTTCTGTAATACAGTAGAGGTCAGCTTTGTTTGAGACTCTGCTTTTCAAATGTTGAACTTTTTTTAAAAGTAAAAACTGGAGTAAGCCTGAACAGCCAGTTCAATAAGATACAAATGATCTTGTACAGTAAGCACTCAGTGCAAACTTTCTGTCATGCATTAAAAAAATGGGTAGAATAAAATCACTTAAGAGGTGTAAAAGTTGAGGCTGTCACAAAGTTTCTGACGGTGTGAGACTTATCTGAAATTGAAGATGTACTGGCAACAGAATTTTAGAACTCTCATTCAAATCATCTTTGCAAAGCATGAAAACATTCAATTATCCCCATTCTTTACAATTAGGAATTAACAGGTCGGTGTTGAAAAAAACAAACAAACCTAGAGCTGCAAAAGAATCACATGGTACGTGAGGCAAAAAATAATAATTAAGCTCCAATTAATGCTAAAGCAATACAGTTAGGCTTTCAAAAACCACTTCTACTCGTAAAAGGGAACCTCAAATGTGAAAACTCAAATCTGCTACACAGAAACAAACTTAAGAGTTTGTTTGTCATTAAGTCTCTGCTTGCACTGTACATCATTGTTTGAAGTGATACACTGTAAGTGGGTATTTGTTGTGTCCAAACACAGTGCATCGTAACCACCTGACCCCAGCCAAAGGGAGCAGCTGATGGAAACCTGAAACCAATCACAACAAAAG
>NC_090876.1:30173021-30178021 GCF_036669935.1 Montipora foliosa
CCAGAAATCGTGTGCAAGATATTGTACTTGTCTCCATCTGCAGGGTGTGAGGGAATCTTCTTTCTGGAATATGCAAGGTGGCAGCTGCGGTGCTGGTCTCAAGAGAAGCAGGTGGATAGGCGTCAAGACCTCTGGGTCACATGGATCAGGAGAGACTGCTGTGAGAGGTCGCCCTTTTAATATGCTCTCAACTTCACATAGGGAAGTAGCGAAGCTTTCGTCATTGATAGTTTGTGTGCCAAGAAGTGCTTTGAGGATTTTGCGTATGGTGCATATACAACGTTCCCACATGCCTCGGAAATGAGATCCATTTGACGTTTTTCTGCAGAAGACTTGCGTGGATCTTGCTATGATTCCATGAATTTATAGATTATTTAAGCTCTTGTTCACCGTCTGTGAAGTTGGTAGCGTTATGAGGTCTGATTTCTTTAACCTGGTCTCGTCTAGCTATAAATCTTCTCAGTGCCATTAGAAAAGAATCGGTATCCAAGCTATATGCGATCTCCAGATTCAACGTGCGGATAGCCAGGCACGTAAAGATGACCCCATATCTCTTCATGAGAGCACAGCCGCGGCGTACCTGGAAAGGACCAAACCATCTACGCCATCCGAAGTGAAAGGTGGCTCTTCAGGAATGATGCGGTCTGCTGGCAAATCAGCCATCTTCCAAAGGACACAGGATTTTGAGGCCAATCCGTTTCAGGTCTCCAAAGAAACTCAGGCCCCATTAACCACCGCTCGCTGCTCACCAATGTTTCTGCAGATAATGGTCTTGACGCTAAGTTGCCAGGGTTAGTGGATCCATCAACTTATTGCCACTGACTCGAAGTGGAACCGTCACGTATCACAGACACACGATTCGCCACAAACGTGTGAAAACGCTTTGTCTCATTCTTCACATAACGTAACACGGACATACTATCAGACCAGAACATTTTTTGACAGTTAAGTGGAATTTCCAACTGTCTTTTCAGCATTTTGTCATGGTGCACAGACAGTGTAGCGGCAGACAGCTCCAAACAGGGAATTGATATCGTTTTCAGGGGAGCAACACAAGACTTAGCAAACAGAAACGCACAGTATATCTTGCCCTCTTCGTTGACTGATTGAATATACGACACACATCCATAACCAGCTTCAGAAGCATCTGAGAAATGATAGAGTTGACTTGATGTAGTTTGGCCAAATTTTGAAGGTGTCAGGCAACGACGCATTGTGAATAATAAAAGCTTAGGGAGATCGTTGAGCCAGGATTCCCAGCATTGGCCATACCGTGGGGGAATCTCCTCATCTCAGCCTAACTTGATTTTACACAGATCTTGAAGAATTTGCTTTGCTGTCAAAATGAATGGTGCTAGAAAGCCCAAAGGATCGAAAACGGTACCAGTAGCTGAAAGAACACCTGTTCTTGTTGGAGGTCGAGGCTTTCTGCATATGTTGAAGCAGAACAGGTCTGTACTGACACACCACTGGATTCCAAGAGCGCGCTGAACTGGCAACTCATCCTCGTTCACGTCGATCCGTTTGATTTGTCTATCTCTCCGAGCCAGGAATAACCTCATTGACACTTGCGCAGTTGCTAAGCCATTTCGTTAATCTAAAACCACCTCTAGAAAGTTAATGCCGTAGGCTCTCCACCTGTGCAACTGCTATACTTTCAGGAGGAAGAGACTTTAAACAGTCATCTACACAAAAGTTGCGTTTAAAGTGCTACTACGATCAAAATAGCATGTCACGTTTTACACTTTTATGGGTTCCTTACGGTTTGTTGGACTTGGCTGTTCCTGCTAATGTCTCTGAAATAAAGCTTAGACCCCGCAAAGTGAAAATATTGGGCCTCAAAAAGTGTTATTTTCGAGTCCGCCATTACGGATTTGCGTTCCGATGAGCCCGCGGTATAAAAGCGATACGAGTGCATTGTTTTGTGTTGTGACGTCATTTTCTCAAGTCGCATCGAAGGAGATAAACAACACAAGCCACGATTACTACAGATATAGCACAAAAACGCTTCGTTTCCTTGTCCAGCACAATGGCCAATTCATTTTCCAGCGACGAATTCCAGAGCTTCAGTGAAAACAGTGACTCGGAAAGCTCATCTGGATCGTCTGCCAACGAAGAAATTGTGAACTACGACGATTCAATAGAACCAGTTCCGACGGAAGAAGAGGCCGCTGCTTACTTGGAACAGCTAACTCTCGAGGAGGAGGAAGAGCAGACTTTGTTGAGTCGTTTTTCTGGCAAAAATGATCGTACAGATTGGTATGTAGCTGTCTTGTTTACTGTATTACTACAACAGGTATGCTATGCAAGTGTGATGCTCGAGAATCCGCCTCGATTTTTGTCCTTACCTTCTAATTGTCACTTCCCTGCGCTTACATGTATTTCAATTTTCTCGATGAAACCGAAAAGATACTTTGCTGTGTTTATCTTAACAGCGGCATAGCAGAGAGATTTTGCAGTCTAATTTTAGTTCCGAATGTTTTTTTTTTCTGTGTGCATTATAAAGATTGGAAACGCTTTAAAAGTAAGAAATCAAAATTGCAACTTGCACGTGGAACAAAGGAGTGAGGCTCAGGTGATCGTTCCGTTCTTATTGATGCTAAGTTTCTTCTCAATTTCAATGTCTTTTCAGGTGCAAATGCTCAAATTGTTCCCTTGATTTAATAGCCAAGCCAGAAGAATGTTGGTGCTGCACAGACATCGACAGGTGCGGTGAGAAAATGTACGAGGTGGAAAAGGAAGGGGAATGTATCACCGAGCATCCAGGCTATGCTGCATGTTGCCTGAACACGTGGGTACTTTCTACGGCTGCCATAGGCCTGAAGACTAAAGCTAAGAAGTCTTACTCGACTACAAAAACTGCAAGAAATGCAGCCGAATCAGAGTAAGTGTAGTTTTAAATAGTGTTTTTGATATTTCTTAATCATTTTACTGATAAACATATGTCAACTAATATATGATTTCCAGTCTAAGGGGTGTTGAAAATTTCTCTACTCTATTCAATTTTGCATAGTTTCAATTTCATTATAGGTCTGTTGGAAAACAACCACAATAAATATAGTTTGAAAAAAATTAGTTCATGTTATGTCTTTTATTCCAAACTGAATATAGTCAGGCAACGGTGTCCTGTTTGATTCTACCAAAATTAATAACAACCACCAATGTTAGCTTTCATTTGTCAGTGTGACTCTTAGTATAGCCATTGCTATGTGAACCATACCTTAAATAATAAAAATGCAAGATAGACATGGCAGCACCAAAATTTCCTAATGTGGCAGGGTTAAACAAGAAGTTTTCCAAGTACCCACATTTTTTGCTTGTTTAGTAATGGTTGCCTGTACTTTTCATTTTAATTCTTTAGGTTCTTGAGATCAGTAGCATATCGCCAATATGTACGGCTTGTGTATGACTATGTTGGTGCCTCAAAAAGGATTCCTCTGCCCAACTGTGTCTACAATAGCATCCGGAAAGCCTTCGCAAATGTTGATGGGGAGTACACAGGCTATGAAGAGGAAGAGGGTGAGGACTAACTTTTCAAAGCAAAATTTCCACTCTGCTGTCAACTACACTGTAGCGAACATTTCCAAAAACATACCTCGGCAGTACCTGTATGGAACAAGTGATTTTAACCTTTTGAACCACAAAAAGTTGAAAATAAAATAGGTTGTATGCATGCCTGTATAATGTGCAGTTCCAGAGAGTATCCATACTCCCCCACAGAAGGGATTGGAATTTCCTTGGGGGGGGGGGGGGGTTCTGTGGGGCCAAACAAATTAAAGAAATGTATGAAGCTTAATTGGAATTTCCAGGAGTGGGGGGTCTTAGAAAAACTCTTTTCCATGGGGGAGGTATGGATATTTTCTGTAATTACACAGTGGAAAGAGTTACAAGGACGTAATAATCAGAAAGCGAATAGTTTAAAAACATTCTTTAATGTGTCAATGTGTGGTTGATGACGAATGGCAACTACATGTAAGAAATAGCCTTAAGAAAGGTGAGTGCACGTCAACTACCAGTTGAGGAGCATTGGCCTTTCTTATGGCCCTTTCTTGGCTGTGCACACTTTTTGCATGTTGGTGCTTTTCTAGGTCTTTGTCCACCAATATTTGCAGGTGTGTTTTGAAGCTGCTGTAGCTTAGCATCTGAAATAAAGAGCACAAAAAGCATCCATTGAAAGCAAGTACAGAAATGTTTGGTTTTTGCAAGATTCACTATACTGTAAGTAACATTATTATTCATTCAAAATATTTCCCAGTTTCTGATTGGTTAAAGCCACCCGCAAAATTATAACCAGCTGCTGTTTACTGAATATTGAACCAATGATGTCACAAGTGCAGCCCCCCGCAGATTATTGAACCGTTGACTGAGAAAACCTGGGGACAAGGTTGTGCTGTTTTTGGTGAGCAGAAAAACAGACCGAAATGGCAAAACTCTTTTAAGAACAGGGAAATATTTTGAATGAATAAAAAAGTAATACTTGAATTTGGCTTTCGTAGGAAATGAAGAATCCTGGAGAGTATTATCCACCTGGGCCTTCGGCCTCTGTGGATAACACCCTCCTTGATCTGCAGGATTCTTCATATTTTATTCCGCCTCATTCAATAACTACTAAATGTATAGAACTTGCTCTAATATGTTGCTGATAGTGTACTAAAATGAGTTGTCAAATCTGTATAATAAAAACTATAAATTCAATATGATTGCTGTGACAACATTCGTTTCAGTTTTTCCTGCTACAAATTTTGCTAAAAACTAATCAGTGTTGTGAATGTACTGTACCTGAACATGTAGGTGGGCATATAACAGTCTCCCTTTTCTTCCTAGATAGGTATTTTTCCTTTGCCTCAACCTTGCTTTCCTTATCTTTAAGCAAACTGTGTAATGGCTCTGGCACTTGTGCTGTCAGTTCATCTTTCAATAAGTCTAAGTCCTCTCTTGATGTGGTGACTAGTATATCGTATATTTTGGCAACATAACCTGAAGAGTAAATATCCAATCAC
>NC_090876.1:30185521-30208021 GCF_036669935.1 Montipora foliosa
TGTATGAACATGTATCATGCACAGATGAAAATAACTTTTGAGTACCCTCTGTTCACAGTTATTCATCCCCTTGTAATAAAACCACTGGGATTTGGTTGTTATCTACATGATTGTATGTATGTCAAGTGTGCGAGGCTCCTTTTAATATGGCAAAACTATTACCTGAACTAGCACAATATGGATAATGTAGCCAATGGTGCAACAGAATATGGTGTATGTGTCATATTTTGCCGAATGGCCCATACTGTCGTGCCTGCCATCTCCAGCAAGTACCACTTCCTCTCCTGCCAATTTCCTGAGTAATTCAGCCTGGTAGCCTCGCCAGTACTTTACAACTGAAGGAACTAGCAAATGTCGTTGATGGTAGTAGTATGTTGGATAATGATAAACAAGTATACCCATGTGCTGGAACATAAGTAAGACCTTGTTTATTGAAGCCCCAGAACACAAAATGGCAAAGCTTAACAACAAATTCCCTGCAGGGAATTTACCAAGCATATGTGGCTGGCTGGTCCATGTGAACACATCATTGCATTTGCTGCAGGTTGATTTGATGGTTAACATTGTTCCAGACTGTGATACGGAAAGAAGTGGATTGCTGGCAAAGCACAAATTACAGGATTGGAACAGAATCAGTAGTTTTGACAGGAACACTATTGCTTTTGGTTCTTCTCGGTAGTTTTCACCCTCAAAGTTGAACCTGAAAAAATGCAAAATAAAATTAAGATAAACAAGGAGAACAAATTGTGAGTGCAAAAGAAAATCACACACCGTGATTCTTCCAGCTAGAATAAATAACCGAGAAAGGAATACTGTACATAATGTATTATAGAAAATCATTACAGTGAAGTGACAAGGAAATGGCTCATCATTCACTATTTCCTCAGACAAAGACCTTGCCAAAGATGCAAATCACACTCTAATCTAGTTTACCAAGCAAGTCATCATATTCATTCACTGAACAACTATACTTTTGATTTGGCTTCTGATCACAGTCATCATCGCCTGCTTGCTCATATGCATTTTCAGCTTCTTCTGGTGTCCAGCTTGGATCTCCTTCATCGTCTATTGCCTGACCTTCCTGTGACTCCACCTTTGGTTCATCTTCAACATCCATGGCTTCATTGTACTCTAGGCCCCCATCCACATCAACTTCATCTTCATCCAGTATCAGCACTTCATCTGTTTGGGACTCTGAAATTAAGATTTAAAATAGTGATTAGTTTTATGTTCAAAGGATGCCTGGTTTTCAACTTTTTTATGTGGATTCTGTGTGCCTGCTTAGTATATTGGCATGACTGTGCTGTATTTCATTAACAATTATAATTTAAATTATCTTTAAAAGTTACAAGTTGCAACAAAATACTAAGCTGTTGAAAGTAGGTTAAGTTCCTTTGATATTATCATGATCATTACAAGTTACAAGTTGCAATAAAATACTAACCTGTTGAAACTAGCTCTGGTTCTTTTGTTATTCTCTGTAATGTCTCTGTCCATTTGGACTGGTTACTAGCAAGTTTAGATTCCATGCCCCTAAGTTGTCTCTGGAGTTTTTTCTTCTGTTTTCGCAGAGAAGCACAACTTGAACAGGGAGTAGCTTTTGGGGGCTGCAATAGAATACATGTATCTTTCAACACAAAGAATGTTTCACACATTATGTTAGGATAGACAAATGTTGGTTGATTAACAGGATTCAGGGTTTTTAATACTAGAGTTTAAAACTTAAATTTATGATACACAATGATAGTTATCTGTCAGTAAAAATTTCAAGAATCATCAATAGCAATACATTTAAAGCCCCTTCTAGTTTCAAAATAAATTAATTACCTTATCAGATGCAGGACTGACTGAATTGTGGGAGGGGCACCCAGAAAGATCATCTACCTCCATAACCTCAGTTTCAATTGAAGGCAACACAGCTTCACATGTCAGCAGGCTGTTCTCCACATTTGGAGGTTCGGGAGATGTTTCTGCAGCTGCCAGTTCTTGCCTCGCAGTTGGTGTTGCTTTATTGACCAAGTCAGATGGTCCTGCTGTGCAAGACTGATGTCCAGATGGACTAAATACAGTGGCAGAATCTGCATATTCCTGTGGAGGTGTTGGTGTGCATGTTGGTCCTGCTGTACAAGGCTGATCACCAGATGGATTAACTACAGTGAAAAAAGTCTGCATATTCCTGTGGAGCTGTTGGTGTGCATGTTGCTTCTGCTGTGTAAGGCAGATCAGCAGATGGATTTGCTACAATGGCAAAATCAGCATGTTCTGGCAGTGCAGTTGGTGTTTCTTCTTCTGCCAAGTTTCTGTACTCAAGTGATGCAGCTACTTGACCCTCATGTTCATTAACCTAAAACATTTTGACATTTCAAATTAAATCTCTGACAGCTGTATTTTGTATAGTGGTACCAGTAGATATATAAATTGGTAACATCCATCCAGATTTACTCGGTTATCAATAAAACTTTTCGAAGCTGACTGCTTTTCACTGCTTCGTTGGATGTGTGGTAAGAAACAAAACAAGACTAATATTCACTCACTGGTTCCGAGTCCATTGCATTGCTGCTGTGGGCGTCTGATGAGATGCTGCCTTCCTCGCTGTCTTCCAACAAATCGTTTAAAACCTTAGAGAGTAAAAGATAAATTGGGGTCTCTGCGGTTAGGGATATCACTCCTAGTAAGAACATTTACATTACACACACTTTTGCTGGGTGCCAGCTCACATAGCTTAGAAATATATTTGCTCAAGAAAACGATCGAAATGAAAAGAACTCTTTCCTAAACATCAAAGACTACCTTATGTAAAGAAGACTTGCAGCTGAGTATGAAAGCGCTTTCCCTTGCGTTAGTTTGAACAGTTTATCCCATGAGCTTTCGAGCAGGCTAAAAGTGATGCTTTGGAAATGCTTTGGAGTGACAAGAGCTTGTGGGGTCAAACACATAATCATGCTCGCTCAATAAGTTTCGTTATCTGAAACGCGACGTTAAATGATAATGAATACAGTTTGTACAAGTGCTGGACACGGTAGAGAGAAATCGCCATAGATCATTACGTAATAATATTAAGAACAGACAGAATGAGAATTTTCACACCTTTGGCGTGTTTGTCGTAATCTTAAGCCTACCTTTTGCCGGTTTTTCTCCATCATGCGGAGACTTCTTTTAGATTCAACGTCTGTTGTTCGCTCTTCTTTTTTCCATATCGTAGGCAGGGATCCAGGTTTTATTTGCCTGCGCTGACTTGGGTCGAAAGCCCTAGTAAAACAGCTTTCTTCGAAGTGGACCGAGCAAATAACAAAACGTGTCTTCGGGAGCGGATGAAAATTCTTCCTCTTCGTTCTAACAAACCGGGCCCACGCATCTCTCGTATTTTTGTCGTTCGTGTAGCGCGATTCCTGCCGCTCGATTAGATCCATTGCTACAGTCCTGGACAACACAACGACTTCCGACCATTGAAAGTGCTAAGAACAATCGGCAAAACGAAAACAGCAGCTGATCGAAGTGGGCGAAATCGTATGAGAAATTAGCCATGTGGGTTTCGACTTGAGAAAATGACGTCACACCCTCTTTCCCGCGAAATCTGGGTGACCCGGCCTATGTTGTCATGGGAAACCATCGTCCATTGGTAACCAGGCCAATGGAACATAACAGTTCAATGGCGGGTCGAAATTAATGATGTTTGAGCGCAAAAAAATAGCACTTTCCTTCGTCATAAGAGGATATGCTTTGGAAATCATGTACTTCAAGTCGTTAACTACCAATCAAGCGAAAATGAAAGGTATTCAGAATTTGATCGTAGTAGCACTTTAAGTGTATTAATGACATCGGATGGGAAGCTGTCTTTGTTATCTTCTGCTGCACCAAACAAATGTACGCACATCTTATACTTTTCTGGCTCTCTTGCTGAAACGTAAGAAGGAGCTGTCATGGTCCGGCACTCTCACGTGATGAAACCTAGATTCAATATCGGCTGTAACCGCAATCTTATCCTGACGAAAACGAGTGAGGACTCCTACTAAAGGGTTTGTAAGGTCTGGACCTTTTTACTGCATGCTGTTCAGTGACACTCCATTAAACTTTGCTTAACAATAAAAAACGACACGAATTTTGCCCGGCTTGCGAGGATGATACACTCCATGATGGGGTATGTACCATGCTTTCCCATACTCTTGAGTCTTCTGTTCCACGCATATCCTTTGATCAGCATGTCTTCCATGAAGGCTTTGTTCTGTAGTCTTCCCAAACCTTTGATCTCTTTGAAGTCTCTTCTTCAAACAGGTAGCGCGTTGTAGAACCTGTGTCTTGTTATTGAGAACCAAGATGTCATGATCTTTGAATGGTAATGAAATTTGGTAATTTTCTAGCCTCACGGTTTCTTTGGCATTTTGCCTGAATTTCATCTCCTCTTGAGACATCTCCGTCTTGTCATCAGCTATTGACTCAGAATACTCATGATTGTAAAATTCTTCGACCATCTGGTGAAGCTGGGGGTCAGCTTTAATGAAAAAACATGAAGTCCTTGATCGATTACCATGGCGTCCCAACGGCCCATTGAGAGCCCAACCAATGTGTGTTCTTTTGGCATAGTGGCCACCCTCTCAACTGTGCTTGATTTCAAGTGGATCTAGAGCTTCAGGAACATCAGCGGCAATGTGTAGACCCACTTCAGCTTGAACATTGGGAATAAAAACGCCTTGAAGATGAGGCCATCGATCAATATCGTCTTGGGTAGGGATGTCGTCGCTGCTGACAGGTATCTCAGGTCTGGTGTACAACGTCGGTAAGCAGATATTCTCATTCTCATCAAGGTCAGACACAAGGAGATCGCGAATGATGAAACTATTAATTGTGCTTTTCTTCTTTGCCAGAGTTGACAAAGATATCTCGGTCCTTTGGCCTTTCCATCCAAGCTGCAACGCCAACGACTCTGTACAAAAACTAGAATTGCTGCCATTGTCAAGAAAGGCATACGTGATGATGGATTTACTACCACCCCTGAGTGTCACTTTTATTGGTATTATCGCCATTCCGGTTCTACAGCGTGCACAACTTCCTTTGTTTGCGGCTTCTCTCGCCATGTTACAATGGACTGGAGGACCAGTTTCGTCATCTGTACCAGTACCAACGTCGACTGTGGACACCTCGCAAGGGCAGGTATGTAGGATGAATGAATGCCGTTTGGTGCACCCGGCGACCTTGCAGGCTTTCCTTTGGGGACAATTCTGAGAAATGTTCTGGTTGGATAAGCAACCAAAGCAAAGCTTATTTAATGTTATAAACTGTATCCTCTCAGAGTATGACTTCCATCGTAGCGTGATTTGGTTGTGAACCATCATTTCATCTATTCTATTCTGTTGGAGCTGAAGGTCAGCTTGCTGACGATGCAAAGAGATTGTTTCCCACTGTAGATTTCTATCGCTTACAGGATTCTCTTTCAAACGCACTCGTTGAGCTGTGAGGGATGTGATAGCCAGAATGGACTTTTTTGATACCAGGTTTACCAGGTGGAACATGGCTAGAATCTTCATCGTCAAACCTAGATTCCAATTTGAGGGGCTGTACCTACAATAAAGAAGGATTCGACATTTCTGCATAGGCTTTCTCCTTTGCTGATGTTTTAGCTATTTCAGCCTCCAAGTTGAGACGGGCCTCCTCCTTTTGCAACCCAAATTTCTTTTCTTGAAGGGCTTTTCAAGCATGGTAATCTCTGCCTTTAACTCAGCCAATCTTGCGGCTTCCTTAGCTCTAGCTAATGCAAACGATGACGAGCAACTGTCATGCGAACCAGCTCTACTGGAATGTTTTGACACTTTCGAGGGTGAGGGCAAGCCAGTGCAGTGAATCAGCTCAAAGACATTGAGCGAGCAGCTTATTTTCTGCCGTCAATATCCAATCAAAGATTCTTTGGTGAAAGACGCAAAATTTCGTCACCTCAGTTTCCAAGTAAAGCTTACATTGCGTAATCCCATCTGCATCACAAACCTCACTGGCATAAACTCTGCGAGCTTCTACCAGATTCTCAAATGCTGCATCAAGGGAAGGAAGCTTCTCCTTTACTTCTTGCAAATTTCATTCGCTTTGCAGCAAGCCGATTATCTCAATAGACTTCGCAGAAACTGAAGAAGTGTAACCTGACGTTGACTTCCTTTTCGAACTAAGTCTCTCGTAAGCCACTGCCTCTTGGTCCAACGTGACATTTGCCTTTATGAAACGTACTCCAGGGCGACGATTAGCGGGCTCAGTGAACTGCCATGCATGAGACAAGATATTCTCAGCCCAATTTTCAACAATGTAACTGCTGGAGCCGTGCTTTTGACTGCTGAACGGGAAACCAAAACTTCCAAACACCACTTAAAAACACGAACACCAATTTAATGAAGACCACAAATAACTTGACAAATGGACAACACATGTGGGTTGAAACTATGGAACAACCAAACAAAGTGTTACATAAGCTTTAGCGGTGAAATAGACAAAACGAAAGAGAACATTGAGAGACCGGCAATTACAAAATGACTACTTACATTGATATGGCTCCAAATTGCTGACTATGTCTAGAAACTGGTAAACAGCGATCGATTTAAAAAACTGCTTGTAACGTGATATCTTCCAAAAGCAGAGAGAGACAGAAAGACCAGCAATTGAAAACTAAAATTACGGCTTTTATAGACTAATAAGTTATGCAAAGGCTAGCGACATTAAGCATACTAATGAAACAAAAGCGAAGCAAACTAATGAAAAGGCAAAAGTTAAACTAAAGGACAAGCACACTAATGAAAGGCGGTAACACTAAAAGACAAGAACTAGGAAAAAAGTGTTAATGAGCTTTACAACCCGCGATTCGACACTTAGATCCTACAGGCATAAATGGCCTATTTCTCAGTCATTTTTGGCGATACTGTGTAAGTATTTTCCCTGATAAAAGCCCTTATTTAGGACTAATTGCATACCAAAAGATTTGATTTTTTCTAAAAAAGAAATGTCTTTCTCGCGCTGACGGAATATATTGCAAAAAAGGCACTTTGGTAACATTACAAATTTCTCATACCCACTGCTAAAAATGCCTATGTTTTTAATCAAGGATTTTACAGAAGGCCGTCAAATTCTCGGTGTATAAAGTACAGGGCCCATTTGTTCGAAAGCCGATTAGCTTAATCCAGGACTAACGTAAACTTTTGTTTCATGTTTTCAACTTTTTGGTGAAAGGTTGTTTTGCTTATTTTTGTTTTTCAAGATTGACTTCTTCTGATGTAAAGTTTTGCCAAATATCAACGTTGAACAGCATTTAGTAGTGGAGTAATAAACTCCTTGGTTAATTTTTAATCTGGGATTAGCGTTAATCAGCTTTTGAACAACTGGGCCCAGTAGTACAACTATCTGTAGTGTAACAAGTACAAGGAAAGGTTACGTTTTTTATACAAACGTTGGCCGTGTAGCACTTATATTTTAAACAGAGTTAACTGAATAGAGTGTAATGTGAAGTGCTTGGTTGATTTTGACTGATTAATAATGATACAATCGAGTTTTGGCTTTTGTTTTGTTACGGAGCTGCCTTGAAACTTTTGCAAGGCCCAAAAACCACTTTAGTTATTTACACTGCCAAAAGAGTGAAGACATATGGGTACTATAGGGTCTTAAATACCTACATTTTGCCATGTTTTCACAACTTACCACGACACAGGGAACTTTTGTAACTTCGCATGTGAAAAGAAAAGCTGTGAAAAGCCTTGTTTTGGATGTGCAATATTGATCTTTGCAGGCCACAATGGTTACAAAGTATACTCTCCTAAAAATGGGAAACCCAGCCAGGTTTAAATCGTAAAAGTGGACATTTTTAAGCCTTCGAGAGAACTTAGTTACAAAAGTGCCCACTTTACCTCTAGAGAATGAATGAATTTGTTGAAATGTGTATAGTGCGTATAGCTTAGATGTGTAGTGTAGTTCGGATGTTCTGTGTTTATCATAGATAGGTAGCGTAGTTTCGATATATAGCTCCGATGTATAGTTCAAAATTAACATGTAAACTAATAAAGGTGGATATATTAATAAATAAAATATAAAAAAATCAAATAGAAATAAGTAGATGCTTTGTAATAGTAAATTTGAAAAGTAGCTACTAAAACAAGGAATAACCTACGATGAACTACAATGACCTACAATGAGGTACACTATACAGTAAAATTAGCTAATGACCAACTGTATAATGAGCTAAAATAAAATATAATTTGCAGCTCTGAGGGCACTGCAGCATGTTTGCAGTACAAAGGTTAAAAACATTCCACTCTGTACTTTGAACCAATCGAAACTTCGTTGCTGAGCAAGTTAAAAATTTTCATTGTGCACTCTGAATCAAACAAAACATTGTAGGAAGAATAACTTATTTATAATCTTCTCTTCATTTTTTCCTGCTCTAATGAAGACTTTATCATTGCCAAGCAAAGCCTTGATACTGTGCAGCATGAAGTTTTTGTGGGACTTTTATTTCGCAGATTGGCAATTCTTTTGGGTTTGCGGGAAGAAATGTTTGCGGCTCGAAGTAACTGAAATTTAGACTGGGACCAATAATTATTTGAGAGTATCGACCTAACCTTGTATTGTTTCGTTTTGTTTGTAGCAAGCCCTGATTGCTTTTTCTCAATGCAAACATCAAAATAAATTATCTACTTTACCCCAATGTATGATATTTAGTAGCTCCAGCGGATAAAAAGCCATTTTGCTGGTGTTTTTTTTCTTCTACTGCAATTTATGTTTTCGGATCAAGTTCCATCCACAAAATCCTCCCGAATTAAACCCCACAAAATAAAAGTGCTATACGGTATTTGTACATTTTCAATGTAGTTTTAAAACAATGTGAATAATTGCTGTCGTCATTTGGGCTGTCATGCAATGGACTAAAAATGTTGTGTCACAACGCACAATGGTTGTTTTCCGCTCACCAAACTCTTATTTTTTACCCTGATCTTCTTTTGTCTTTCTCTTTGATTGTAAGCCATTTAAGTAGGTCATTTTAGATTATTCCTTGTTTTAGGAACTGCAAAATTTTATTTTTTTTTTCATTTCTTTTGTATATACATGTATTTTCACGCACATGTTTTAACAAGTTTTTATCACTCCTAGATGTAGGGTGGCTAAATAAAGTATTGCATTGTGGCTACACAGATCAGAATAAAGTCGAAACAGATGTTGAAGTTGCCAAGGCTCAAACTGGGGACCTCTTGCTCTGAAAGCCACACACTGAGTTATGCCTGTGCCTGTGATCGTATTAAAGCTGTAAAGCTGTGGGAACAGCTAGAGTGTTGATAGGTCCAATTTGTTAGCAATCTTCAGTTCGCTTTCAGTACAACCCTTCCCCTGCCTCTGGGATAGTATTCCTTGTCACTTTTTTTCTTGAATTAGATACTTAATTACTTATTCTAAGCTACTACAAAAACATGTGGACTGTGAATTTGAAGACACACATGACAGTTGATTTTGCCCCCAAACATCAACGATATAGGTCAAACCAAAGAGGTGGACTGTTGATAACATTGATCACTATACATGTACTTTACCGATATCGGTTTTCATTTGAAATCAACTTACAGTCAAAAGTCCAGCCTGAAGAGAAAAAGCACAGAAGACCTTAAGGGTAGGTGAGTTACTGGCTTTATTTCAACTTCTTAGTGGCATATACATGTAGTTGTAAGAAAGTACACTTAAGTATTTGTTGCCAAAACTGTAAGGGTACTTGCATGTACATTACCAGTAACTTCCTCTGTCTCCTCAGTAAGAGACATTTTCTTGCAATACAGTACCCTACAAAAGGAAAATACAGTAAGAATTAAAATGAAGTGTAAAATTGGGTTCAACCAACCCTAACTTTGGTCCTTAATTTAAGGGGAGCAGGGTTGGTGCAGTGGTGAGAGCACTTGCCTTCCCCCAGTGTGGCCCAGGTTCTAACCCTAAATTACATTTTATATTGCTTTCGAGTTTCTTGGTTGGCTACTCTGCACCAAGAGATTTTACCTTGGTTACTCCAGTTCACCCTTTCTCCTCAAAAACCATCATTTAATTGAATTTGATTGATTTGATTTAGTTCCTGTCTTAATAACAAGAGCTAAGGGGTACATAAATTAATGGACAAATACTACTACTAGTAATATACATGTACATAACGAAATTACTTGATTCTGATTGGCTGACAGCAGTGCTGTTTTTTTGTAAACACAGTGCAAAAAAAAAAAGAGTTCATTCATTGCAAAAATAGTTAACTCAGTGCAATTTTGACGTCAAACCCAAGCCCTGGATGGTGCAGTGATACACGTGGGTTGCTTCTCCTTAACCATCTTGAATTTTCTCGTGTATCTTATTAATTAAGTCACATGATTTTTTTCATGCAATTTGGAATAAATAATCATTTATAAAGTTTTTCAAAGACTACAAATTGCACTTGACCTACGGGCTCATGCAATTTAGCTCGTCTTTGAAAAAATGTACTTTTGCTTGTTTATTCCAAATTGCACTTGAAATCATGTGATTACCTATACAAATTACATATTACTTAGGAATAGGCACTGGCTGCAGCTAGCGAAGGTATTCAAGGCAAACAGTGCTTACAAAAGGTAATCAACTAATCAAAGTTTACCAAAAGGCAAAAGAAGTTACAACAACACTGTCCTTTGTAGAAACAAAAATATAGTAAAAGTGCACTCCAGTAAGATTCGCAGCAGTGATTTACAAATAGAAAAAACAAGAACATGAAGAACGGTACTGAAGTAGTAAAGCACTGGATAGGATTACTCCCTAAACCTATGGTTTAAAACTACATGTAGCTAAAATATTGATAAATAGTAGCTTTTGCAAAGGCAGTTGTCTTGAATTTTAAGCAACTCATGAAAGACAGTTTTGTATTTTAATTCTAAAGGCTCTCTCATGGCTATTCCGAATATTAAAAGGTAACCTGTTCCACAGTTTTGACTACTGTCTTGTAAAAGAACGAAGCCAGAGACTCAACCTTGAGTTCTCAAGGTGCTCACACACTAGGGGTCATTTTGCAGCTACATGACCCTGGAACATGCAGCAGTTTTAAAATCAAATTCCATACATATAATGCGGCATAGAGCTGGAATCTATAGCGGGGACACGAAGCACCCACCAAATCACAACATGTACACACAGAACAAACTGCGCCATAAGCATGTCCCTGGGACATCTATCCATTTTACTCACACAATAGGGGGCATTTTACATGCATGTGTACCGGGGACATGCAGCAGGTACAAAATCACAACCAACACAGACAATTAAGCCCAATAGCGGGAACACGTCCCAGGGACTTGTAGGAGCGGTAAATTACTGTTTCGTTCACATGAGGAGGGCTGTAGCAGGCATCTGTATCTGACGCGCTGCAGGGACAATATCAAATTGCACACATACATTCGCAAATGCAGCCATTACATGTCCCGGGGACATGAAGCCTCAGTCAAATCCTGTTTCATACATATGAGAGAAAATGTAGCAGGCACTTTTATACAGAGCTCACAGCAGGGACAAAACGTATTTACGCACAAACAGTCGCAACTGCAGTTATTGCGTGTCCCAGGGACATGTACCTACAAGGTGTCGCATTCTCTGAGTTCTTTGTGCCACACGATTTCACACCTATGTTTTGTCACTGCAACATGTCCCGCCGAAGTTCAATTGGTTGAACTTCGTGCAGCATGTTGCAGCAACGAATGTTGCAAAAAGGACAATTTTTATCGTGTAAACAGCTCGGGAGCGTGCTTCTGCAGCTTTACTACAGATTTAACCAATCACTGACAGCAAAGAAACGGCAATACAATACTTTCATGCTTACGTACTTGCCATAAACACACAACTGGACGAAAATAGATGGATAATTACATTGTTTTGGAATGCAATAAATACAGAAACAACATTTTAAACGCCTCCAGTGACTAGTCATGATGGCGATGCGTGAACTTGCCCGAAAGGGTAAGTTGATGCTGCTGATTTTGATGCAGCTTGTAGACGACGACCCTCCTGCCACTATCGAACGACGAGTGTGGACTCGCGAGTGGATAAAACGAAGAGAGGAATTGGGGGCCTATCATACCCTGTTTCGAGAGTTAGTGGCGGAAGACACCCTTGGGTTTGGCGAGTACATAAGGATACCTCATGCCAAGTTCCTAGAATTAGTGGAGGTTGTAGGGCCCCTTTTAACAAAGCGAGAGCCCCATATGAGGACATCTATTGCGCCAAACGAACGACTTGCCCTCGGTATCAGATACTTTCCAACAGGAGAGACGTTTCAGTCCCTTTCCTTCCAGTTTCGGATTGGCAAGAGTACTGTGTCTCAGATTGTAATGGAAGTATGCGGCGCTATTTACCAAGTTTTGGGAAGACAACACTTAAAAACGCCCAACACCGTTGAAAACTGGCGCAAAATTGCAACTCTATTTTACTTTAAGTGGACTATTCCAAATAACATTGGTGCTATAGACGGAAAACGGATTTTGATCCAGAAGCCCCCAAATGCTGGTTCCCATTTCCACGACTACAAAGAGAATGAAAGTGTTATTGCGTTCATCATGTCGGGACCGAGTTACAAGTGCCTCTATGCAGATTTAGGCACCAACGGGCGGAACTCAGACGGACATGCATGGGCACGGTGCTCACTGAAGAAGGCTTTGGACAGCCCAGACAATCCGCTTAACATACCTCCTCCTTGCCCATTGCCCAGGGCTAGCAAGGCAGTTCCTTATGTCATAACAGCAGACGAGGCGTTTTCTTTGGCAAGCTACATGCTGAAGCCGTATCCTCAAAAGAGCCTTACAGTGGAGGAAAGAATTGCTAACTATCTAATATCCCAAGGAAGAAGGATTTCCGAGAATATCCTGGGAATTCTAGCCAATAGATGGCGCTCTTTTCGAGCCCCCTTCCTTTTGAGCCCTGTCAAGGTACAGAAAATAACGATGGCCGTACTAACGCTTCACAACTGGCTGAACAGCAACAGATTCAGCAAGAATGTGTACTGCCCTCCTGGTCTGACAGACAATGAAAATCCTGTAACCGGGGAAATCATCCAAGGCACTTGGAGAGACAACTCTCCTCTTGAATCGCTTGTATCCCTTCAGCCATCCCTTAAGCACAATTACAACAGAAGCGCCCAAGAAATGCGCCAGGAAAATACAAGGTGGTTCAATGAGGAAGGCGATGTGCCGTGGCAAAGGAAAATGTGTGGACTTTCGTGGCTTTGAGTTCTTTTTAGAGATCAAAAATACATGTACAATCGTAGTTAATATATTGACTGTGGCACTGTGACAGTTAACATGAAATCTGCGTAGTATGCATTCAAGCGAGAGCAGAGTTTGTAGTTTGCAAAAATTATGATCATAACACAACCTAGAAACCGATTTATGTTAAAAGTATTCGTTTGCTAGTAAAAAAAAAAGGAAAACCAAAGAAAAACGTTTGCTGTCATTTGATTTTTTAATCATGTAATTTACAAGAAAAAATGCCTTTGACTTTTCTGTTTTCTAATCGAAGTCTGGCGGGAATGCTTGGTTCCTGTGAGAGCTTTCAACACCTAAGGATGGTCGTGACGGCTGTTCGGCAGACTGCATATGTGTACTACCATAGAAATATGGGTTAAACCCAGGCAGAGTGATGTTGGAAGCACTAGCATAGCTGGTGTCACTGTAGCTTAAGCCAGAAGCGAGGCTAGAAGGATAGTCAGCTCTACTGAATGCACGTTGAGTTGAATTTCAGGCAAAACTTGTGCTGTTGGCCTTTTCTAGCTCATCTTTTTTTTTCGAATTCAAAAAGTACATCTGAAATGCACTTCTTGGCTCTCCGAAATGTGAATGGAGCCAGTTTGGACAATAGAGAGCTTACGCAATGATGACGTGGCCTGTGAGGACGTCGTCATTTCCCGCCTTTGCAGTCAACTTCCTGTAGTCGACGTCGTATTGTTTTTATTGCATACGCAATGGTGCATTTTGCGGGAGGTTTGGCGGGAATTGAAAACTGCCGGTTGCTATTACAGTCGGTAATTTGAAAAACATGGCAAAATTACGTGAGGCGAGGAAGTGTTTCCTTTTGAGTCATGACGAAAACCTTTTGAGTGATGAAGAGTTTATCCTTTTGTACGACCTAAATTCTTCAAGAAATCCAGATCTACCTTACTGGCGATATGACCCCTTTGAACTGGAAAACTTCTCAGACGACGAGTGCAAAGTCGCCTTTCGTTTCTTTAAAAACGATGTATACATGCTTAAAGATGTGTTGCAGATACCCGACGAGATAACTTGCTGTAATAGACTTGTTGTTAGTGGAATTGAAGCACTTTGTATTTTACTGAAGCGTTTTTCATATCCTATCAGATACAGTGATATGGTACCCTTGTTTGCAAGACCTGTTGCACAATTGAGCATGATAACAACAGAAATCATGAACTTGATTTACAATGACCAAGTTCATCGTGTAACAAGCTTTCAGCAAGAGTGGTTATCTCCTGTGAATCTTCAGAGATTTGCAGAGGTGATTCATAATGCCGGTGCTCCGTTGAGTAACTGTTGGGGATTCGTGGATGGAACTGTCAGGCCAATATGTCGACCGGGAACTTTGCAAAGAACTTTATATAACGGCCATAAATGTGTCCATGCAATTAAATTTCAATCAGTGGTTGCCCCAAACAGACTAATTGCGAACCTTTATGGCCCGGCCGAAGGGAGACGTCACGATAGTGGAATGTTAGCAGATTCTGGCCTTTTGCCTCAATTGCGTCTCTATTCTCGTACACCAGCAGGAGATCCCTTGTGCATTTACGGTGACATGGGATACCCTCTACGGACGCAGCTTCAAACTCCATTTAGAGCCCTACGCTTAACTCTACTGCAACAAATTTTTAACATGTCTATGAGCAGTGTGAGAACCAGTGTCGAGTGGGTGTTTGGTGATATTGTCAATTATTTTAGCTTCATGGATTTCCGAAAAAACCTTAAAATTGGACTGAGTGCCATTGGCAAAATGTACATTGTTTGTGCTCTTTTGACGAATGCTCGAACATGTTTTTATTCATCCACAACCAGCAACTTTTTTAACTTACCCCCTCCCTCAATTCATGAGTACTTTTCATAGCTCAAGCAAAAAATAGTATGTAATCATTGGAAGCTGGAAGTATTGTACTATATTCCGCCTCTAACAAATTGTAATAATAAAATAATATTTTTAATTTGTCATTTAACTGGCTTTCTTCACATGGATTCGACTCAACATGCACACAACTCAAAAAGAGTAAACATCAACATAATAACTTGTTTTCACAAGTGCATTCAACTAAAACTGAGCAATTTTTTAAATGTACACGAAAATCATTTTAATTACCATAATCATGATGTGTTCGTCAAACCACAAACAACTTTAATATGCGTAAAAAAAATGTCTTTTTTCTCACCTCATAACATTCTATAGTGAACAAAGTAATAAGAATAATCCGAGTCTGTCAGCACGATTTTTGTTAATATACAACTTCTTTGAAAGATATAACAGGTACTCGACAACCTGTTCTCATAAAATGCAGATAAATTGGCTTTTATTGACAGCCGCCTGAACGGTAAGAAATCACTAAACTATATAAAAAGCAACGCATTAAGAAGGAAAACGCTCGGCTAAAATTTGCTTGACTTAGCGAATTCATCAATAGTCTTTTTCAAGCTAGTTTTTGGTCAATTTTTCAATGAGTGTTAACAGCATCTGAGTTTGCTGTTGTTGCTGTTGACTCATATACATCTGTTGGTGTTGTTGTTGTTGCTGGATTAATTGTTGTTGTAAATTTACTTGCTGAGATTGAAATTGCTCAAACATTTTCTGTGTGTTTTGAGCGATCAAAAGCTGGGTTTGCTTCTCATCCTTCAACAATTCTTTCTGTTGCTCCATTTCTTGCTTCTTCATTTGTAATTCTTCTTTCCGCAATTCAAATTCCTTCTCGGCCTTGTTTTGAAGATAAACCATGGTCTCTGTCCCTTATTTTGTTTTTTTTCGACTGCCCAGACTTGAAGGGTAATCTTTTTCTTCTTCGTTTCGTCGCTTTTGTGTCTCCCCTAAGCCTTCTAAAGCCTTCATACGAACTTCTTCGGCATTTTGGCGATCCTTCTGATTTTCCTCTTGCTTTCTCTTGTTTTCTTGATCATATAACCCAGTTGCCTCGTCAGCCTCTTCTGTTATATTTTGAAGAAGTTGGTCTAACTCCGTTTCCTCTGTAGTTGAGCCGCTTTCGCCTTCCTGTGAACGCATTTTTCGTTTGTGCTTTTCGACAAGTAACCTGTATCTGTCCCTAACGGATTTTTGCGTAACATTAAAAGTGATGTCTTCCAAGGCTCCAAGATTAACAGCGATAGAAGTCCAAGCATTTCCACGCTCCGTGCTTCCAGGTTTAAACTTGTAAGGCTTCATCAACAAGATCTCGTGACAAAAGAAAATGTCATGTCTTTCTGACCACTTCATTACCACACTGTAAAACAAAATTTAAAAGAAACTTATATCTTAAAGTACCGGATTGGTTTTCAGGATTAACAGATTTTTATTTATAATTTAGCATTTCGCAGGATGGTCTTTGTCGCCGTGCAATTTGATATTTTAGTGTTTTCCCCGACTCTTCGCCCTTTGTAAGGATTATTGCGCTTGTCTGACTTAAGTTTATTAAATTAATCGATAAATGACTAATCACATCATGTTAAGAACAGACACCCACCTTTTTTTGAAAGTTTTCTCTTCATTTACGGCCGCCATTTCAGCCGATTTGAGGACGACTTGAAACTGTCTGTTTTTGAGGCGTCGTCTTCCCGCGACGTGACACAAAAAGAGGTTCTTAATTATGCACGCATGCGCACTTCGTTGTTTTTGTGCTACCACGACGTCTTGTGTAGGCGACGTCGTCATTGCGTAAGCTCTCTAATGTCAATCCAACGTATTTTCCAAATACATGTGCTTCGTTGGTCTCGTGTGCCGGGGAGTCGCCGGTAGCAGGGTGGGGCACTTTAATCACCACTACTGCTTGCTCAAACAATTCTAGTTTCTTGTTTTAATGTCATGTCGTTCTTTCTTTCTTTTTTTGGCTGACGAGGGACCGGATATTGTGTCGATAGTGTCCTCTGTGTCATCGCAAATGCTGTTGGTGAACTGAAAATGGGTGTAAAACTCCCATGAAGACTGCACTGCACCAATCCTTTCCCCTTTATAAAAAAAATATATCACTTGAGAAGATCCCAGTGTTGAAAATAAAAATGTCTTAAGGTGGATGGAACCAGTTTCACTACTTCTAAGACACCTTCTGACAATTTATCATGTATCATGTAACTGTATCTGAATTGACTGGACTTCCAGCGATGTTGAAAGTTGGAATGGGCCAACAGTAGTAATGCACTTCACATGGAATCTTTGTTAACGCTTATTGGCTATGTGTAGGAAAGGGTGGGGAAGAAGGTTTGAAGGGTGTGGCAATTTAAGGTGATTCCTCAGAAAAAAGAGTTTTTTTAACGATTTTCTTGAAACTTTCCCTGAATGCTCCTTTTTTGACCCTGTTTTGAGAACTACAATATAAATGATAAGTCACTGTGCTTGCTTAAATGATATCATGGGCCAATCTAACCCCGTTGATGCCAGTACTGATACTAAACACGTGCATTATTTCATCGGCTCAGGGTACATTTTGTGGTACATAAACGAGAGGGTTTTTAAAGTAACACTTAAAAACACCTCATAGGTAGAAATTCTAGAGCATATCGAACACTTTCTTTTTATACTTTATTAAAAAATCACTCAAGTTAAAATGACGTTGGCACAAAACGTTCCTCAAGTCGTTGTTTTTAAGATCATAAGGGGGTTTGTGTACGTTTTTAGCTATATATTTTTTTCCTTTCCATAAATTCTTTTTATTTTTTTTATTTAAAAGTGATTTATTGCACACCAAAAGTATGCAAGAAAAGATATAGGTCACCATGCTCGTTTAAGTGTAAAACACCATCGTCCCTGTCTATTCTTGATTATCATAGATCGAAACAACAGAATTCGCCTTGCTCTCGGAATGCGCGCACTTATTCACAAAGAGTTGTTGGTCATTCACAGCTTCTTTCACGTGTTTTGTGAACTGTTTCCGCGAGCATGATCTACATATGCCACATTTACAATTTTGCAAATTATATCCATTATAATATTGACACATCACATGCACAGTACAGGATGCGCAGTGCAATCAATATTGAGGAATCACCTTAAGGAAATCTAGAATTATGCCGACAAATGAGTATTTCCCGTGTCGAAAGCCATCCTTTGGTAATATCGTTGTTTCTTCTTATTCTGGCTTAATGGTGGCATATGTGTCATCTTCCATTGCGCTGGGCCCAAAGTATTGTTTTTACACAAAGCTATTTTATGTTCCCCATATCTATATATTGTTTTTAGTGTGTTAATAACCTGGACTTTTAGGCTTTTCCGAAACGTGTGATATGCTGATTAGAGAGTTTGCTTCCAAGGCATGGGTGATGGGGTAATTTCACCATATCACTGTACCAATCACTTTTTCACTTTTTTTATTGCTGAACCACTGTTATAGGGTTCTGGTGGCTGCTGTGGCAGCTGGATGTTTATGGCTGCAATACCACTCTGTTGAGGTTTGATCACGGCTTGGTCGTGTGAACCTTATAATAGTGGGGCAGCTGAGAAATTTTTTTGATCGTTTGCAAAGCCACTAAGTATATGTAATAGGACTACATGCTGTCGAATCTGTTAATAATTGGATGAGAAAAATTCTTAGGACTGCCAATTAGTTTTGCGCTCCAAATCAGCTGATTGAAATAATTTATAATCGGCCCCACCCAAGATAAGTGGGATTTTCTATATTAGGTAGGATATGCGCTGTTTAATGTGTTCAGCATGAAAAGATTTGTGCCTCAAATTTAATACCAAACAATAATGTTACATCATGGGAAATGCATTTCTTCTTTTACCACACGACCTCCCAACACCATTTGCACTCGCAATAGTTTTATCCATCACTATGTCAATGTCCCATCGCGTAGTTGATGGCCTGACATCGCTTTTTATTAAATGCTTCGCTTGTATAAGACATGTTTCCAGTGAAGTCAGGAATTGTTTAATAATATTCATCACATCACGATCAGGAAAATAAGTTGTATTTTAGAAATGGGTGGAAGATTAAAGTTACCAGGACACTTAATGTATTTGTGGGGCACTCCCCAGGGATTGGTTACCCCAGCTCGTGTTTCATCCCTGACAAACACAAGAAGTGCTATTCCGAAGCTTCCAATTTAAGTAATCCCAAAAGATTTAAAGATTTAAAGAGAAAAAAACAATGGCCCTGTAAATGTGGTAAAATTGATTCATTTGTTTGCCGTCATCTGCAAAACAACAACGTGAAATTACCAAAACTAAAGTTGAACGCATTTGCAACTGATTATTTTCCTCAATAACTACCTCACTTAGTACAAGTAGAACGATTGAAAAGCTTAAAAGATAGCTCACACAGCACGAATATGTATTCATATAAGTGACGTTTTGGTTGGCGTTACCGTCACGATTGCGTCAAGTCTCAATGATAATTGTTAGATAGTCATACTACACTTATAACCTGTTGCTTTATTTTCTTTTTTAATTTAGTAATTTTACGATTGTAGCCTGTTTACATGCACCTTTTTCAACAGCAGACATCTGCAATAGTCGGGACTCTATTTTGCAGGCCTCTAAGTCATTCAAAGTCATGTTCAAAGTCGCATTGAAAGTCACCATCATTTCTGTCGAGGATATCCTTGAGACAGTCTACTGAGCTGAACAATGTCCTTAATGCTTCTTTGTCTGGGCGCACAGGATACATTGAAAAGAACTTTTCAACGGACTTTTCATCCTCTTGATTCCATTTGACTGGAAAAGAGCATTTCTATGATTGCCACATGATTACTAGAAAGGCCTTCGAAGTTAAGTCTTGGCTGGGAATCTTCATTTTTGTTGCCACTGTCGTATCCAAGCCAAGCGATTTCTTGAGGAGCTGGTGACCTCTGGAAGACTTTTTAGTGATGTGGCCAATGTTGTAGTAATGATCTGCTGTTTCCTCTCCATGAGCCATGTGTTCATGGATGGCCCTCTTTTCAACGATGTTCATGTCAAAAGTTGTTGAGGCAGCTATCTTCCTAATATCTGTACTCGGCAACTTTATTTGCTTAGCCTTAAACCAAAAGGCGATTATCCTCTTACCGATGTCGCTCTGATCAAATGCTTTCCCATCCGTTTCTGTCACAAACAAGGCTTCCTCCTTATCATTGGCACAGACACAACACACGTGGTCGACGTAAGTGCTTACATTGGCGTAAGTTTCTGCATCCATACAAATCTGTTCTGCACCATCCACGGATCGTTTGTGCTTCGGACAATACATGGTGTAGCTGCCATCATCACTCTTCTCAGCCTGTCGGAAGTCGGATAGTGTGGCAGTTTCCATGGGACCAGGCTCAAGTCGATCAATGAGAAAATCTTGAACAGTAATAAACTCCCGCGAACTGATGAGGTGTCCAATGCTGCTCTTGTTAAGAATTTGTATGGCCTCTTTGGCTGGCGCTGTTGACATCAAGTCATTAATGGTAGATGGTGGTGGCAACCTTCTGGATCCTTCTGGATACTTGCAGCACTTTCTCCCATTTCTTGTGACTGAACTTTCTGGAAATGGCCGTCCTCCAGTCAGGAAGGCGATTTAGGCCATTGTTAGCCAGTCGCAGAGACCGTTGGTCAATGTTTGGAAAATCTTTCGTCTCATCTGCTACTTTGTTGAAGACAGAAGAGAAATATGATTTAACAGGGCCAGGAGTAAACTTGTTCTGTTCTAAGTTTGGTGTGGCCCATTCTCGCGACATCTGCATGCCACCACCTTTAATGATACAACTAATGGTGTCATTTTTGGATTGAGGAGATCAAGTAACTTACGCACATTTTGCGCGTGGATGGAGGCTTGTCGTTCTTTGCTTGCTCCACCACTAAGATCTTGCAAATGTTCGTAAAATAACTTAAGGAGTTGATGTCTGAATACTTTGGGTCTTCCTTTTGTAAATGAACTCACAGTCAGGGCTTTCCACTCTTCGTCACTAGCATCATCTTCGGCAGCTTGATCTGTATGGTATTGTAAACCTTCTGAGTCATCTTCATCTTTATCATCTAAACCTTCCTCCTCCTCCTCCTCCTCCTCCTTCTGCCCCTCATCATCATCATCATCATCATCATCATCATCATCATCAGGAGCAGCAGCAGCAGCTTCATTGTCATCTCTTGTTACCTTGTTGTTCTCTTGTACCAACTTTTTCACATCGTTTAAATCTTCTTCGACCTCATTGGAGTAGGTGGAATAACACTGGGGGGATAAGATGATTCTGATTCACCGTAAATGTTATCATCACTCAACATTTTGAAATCCATCGGTGTCGAAAAGGTCGGGACAATCTGCTTGCACGAGCATAGCTAGGGGAGTCAATTTTCGTCTTTTAGTTTGACTGACCATTGGCTGACCTCTTACTTTACATTACTTTACTCAACTTTAATTATACAGATCTTCACATAATACAAATTAAAGATAAATTAGCAATTGAAATTAATAAAAACCTGATTATTCAGATCTTGTGTTTTTATAATTTTTTTATTTATTTCAATTGCTAATTTATCTTTAATTTGTATTATGTGATGATCTGTATAATTAAAGTTGAGTAAAGTAATGTAAAGTAAGAGGTCAGCCAATGGTCAGTCAAACTAAAAGACGAAAATTGACTTCCCTAGCTATGCTCGTGCAAGCAGATTGTCCCGACCTTTTCGACACCGATGGATTTCAAAATGTTGAGTGATGATAACATTTACAGTGAATCAGAATCATCTTATCCCACCAGTGTTATTCCACCTACTCCAATGAGGTCGAAGAAAATTTAAACGCTGTGAAAAAGTTGGTACAAGAGAACAACAAGGTAACAAGAGATGACAATGAAGCTGCTGCTGCGCTCTGATGATGATGATGAGGGGTATGAGGGGGAGAAGGAGGAGGAGGAGGAGGAGGAGGAGGAGGAAGGTTTAGATGATAAAGACGAAGATTCCTTATAAAAATAAACTGCCTCGATGTAACACAAATAATATAAAATATAATGACGATAAGTTATAAATTAAATTATAAAAATCTATCCTTATTTACATTTAATTTATTGAGATAAAATTTATTAATACTGTTCTTAAATGATGAGAGATGTTCAATTGTTCTGATGTAAAGTGGTAGGCAATTCCACAGGTCTACAATACCATTAAAAAAAGAAAACTTAAAGACAGTTTTAAAAAGGCCTTTCGCCAGCGTAGCTTCACTAATTCTGATGTTATATTTGAGTGTCTTCAAATTTACATATGACGAAACATTAAAATCTATATAACCTTTCAGGCATTTAAAGAAAAAAACAGAGATCCAGTATCTCTCTTCTCTTTTCTAGGAGTAAA
>NC_090876.1:30223021-30255521 GCF_036669935.1 Montipora foliosa
TGGTTGTCACTGTATTGGTGTACGGCCACTTTGTTTATTGGAACGGGAAGGTGTCTATCGTTTGCGTTTAATATGGTGTTTCCAAAAAAAAGGGTTCAATTCTCTGATCTGCTGTGAATGGAAAATGGCCAGCGATAAACTGGATTTTGGTGGGGTTTCGGTATGACGTAATTTGAAGGCATTTCAGTGCTTTCTGTGAGTCAAGTCGAACATACACATAATTTGGTACACGAAAAGGTATGATTTCCATCCTTTCGCTTTTTAAAGTACGCTAGAAATATCCTGGAACCGATTTCGAAATAATTTGCCTTAACTGTGTGAGCTTTATTACGAATCACCTGGTAATGTATTGGATTGATTAGAAAAGAAAGTACTAGTTGAATTGTGCTGTTTCCTCGAAGATACGATTTTCAACCGTAACGCCACCATCCCAGTTGACGTCACCAAGAAACACAATAAATGGTATTGTGTTACATAATACGAGCCATGTGTAACTTTCGGAGCATCAGATCTGCAGTGCAAAATACTTTGCTCGCTTTAGTATTTGGTACTAATTATCATGTTGACAGAGCCACCGCCACGAATGAGAAACAAGAGGCAAGGCACACCAGAAAGTATAATCAAAGAACAAAAGAATGGAACACCAGAGTGGTGAAGGTATCCAAAGACTTTGGATACATCCCTATCCTGATGGCCAAAATATTCAAACGGCGATTTGAGGACCTAAAACCAATAGACCGTCATGTGTCATTGTGTGAAGATGACCCAGCAAGAATTGCTCCAACAATTGCTGAGGTCCCCCCTGTGCCCTTAAAGGAACTGTACATAAGGCACCAGTCAAGGTTTTCAAAATGTACACTGTATAACAAATTTATTTACATCAAAACAGTTAACGGAAACTGACAAACCATAACTATTTCAATTGGTTTTACAAGATAGGTCATTAATAAAACCTGCCATGTTCTTCGAGGGTTGGAGCCCCAAGATTTAAGGCTAATATATGTCCTCACTTGCTCAGTTGTCACAATGAAAGTGTTTTTTTGTGTATGTATAAAATGTTGTTGGCTATTGTGTTTATTTCCAAATTAGACCTTTCTAGCCTGTATGTTTAGTTTTCATAATTAAAACGAAAAAGATTTATTGCATAGTAAAACTCTTGGCAAATACAATATCACATGACCTGAAGGCTAAATGGCATATCTTTATTTACTTAGGTCAACAAATCTTCTTTTGCTTGTTTCTTCTCTAGCTCCATTGTAAACAACAACGATATCGCCTCTGACAAATTGACCATACTCGTATAGCAGTAGTTTGCCAATATTGTATTTGGAGGTGAACAAAACATTAATTCAAATGTTATATCCTGGGACACTTGGAAAGGACATCAACCTTTTTCATATTCTGGGGATGACTGTAAGTGATATCTACTTCAGAAAACTGTGATGTGATGCAACAGGGATAGTTGATCCAAGCAATGTAATGCTGATCAAGGATTGAACACAATTTGACGTTTTAGGTTTGAAATCAGAGTCAAGGGTGAAATACAGAACAATAACCAATAAAAGGAAACACCATAGGAAACACCAAGTTGGAAAATTATACATAATTTCCCTTATTATCTGGTGCTTTGAACCACTGCACCCTGGATGCCTACCATGGTTGGGGTTTATTAGAGATAACTGTGTGGTATGGTTCTTCTCAAACATTTAGATTATTCTGGTCTGAATCCCAGGTATATACCAGTTGCTGAGGGATACTGCCTTCTAACCCTGAGAACCACACAAGATGGAGCAACCTTTCGATTCCCTTGCCTAAATACCAATACCTGTCTACGATGAACTGTCGATAAGCAGCTTTGTGAAAAGATGAAGTACTGTTATCTTCGTGATCATTGCGTATATCAACCCTATTTTTTATACACAGTTCAAGAACTTCTGCATCTAAACATAACTTTTCAAAACGCCTTTTAGATGTGATGCAATTCCTGTTTCCACAACATTTATTCTCTATCTCCTGAGCCATTGGTTGGCATTGCCTACATTTGCACCAGTCTGGTGTTGGCTCAGTATGTGGAGTGGGTGGACCTCCACTGCCAGCAGATTCTTCTGAGCATTCATTGCGATTTGTAGAGATATTGTTCTCATAGTCATCATCATCTTCCATGATTAGAAGACTGTCAACATATTCCATACTGCCCACCCCTCTACACAGTGCCCTTGCACAAAGCTTTCGGACCATCTTTTCGTCTAGGGTTGCAATAAACTCCTAAAAATTAAAGAAACAAACAACACTTCAGCTTCATTTACATTTTACAAGATCCGTTGGAATAATCAATCAAGTATAAAATATCTATCCTGCCAACAATGAATTGACTAAACATGACTAAACTATTGTAGACTGGAGGTGACATGGTTATGTGCAGTAGAAGAAGTAAAAATAGGCACAACAGATTGTTTTGCAGCTACAAAACCTTCCACGTAGCTAACAGAATGAAATGAGTATCAATTTTGAAATAAGCAATGTTGAAAACCAAAGATAGTTTACTTACTTTCATTCACTCTTCGATTATCCTCTTCCCTCGGCCTCACAATTGAAACAACTTTACTTGGTACTTGATTTCTCTAAATATGTTGGAATAACAAGTTGTAGGTAATTTACTCGAAATAAAGACCAAAATTTAGGATTACTTATACAAATGAGTGAATGAAAGCGACATGTTTACCTCCTTGTTTTGACAAGATTTCCTCTTTGTACCGCATGAGCATAACTCTGTACAACTCACCTAAGCGGTTTTACAAGGGCAGGAACGAGATTTAGCCGTGGTTTTTCCGCGAGCAAGTTGTCTTACAATTGCAGGGTTCAGCCTAAACGTGTACTCCAACATAAGCATGTAAGCATGCACTGATCTTATCGTACGCTGATCCAGGTATAGAGGCTTTATAAAAACAAGAAATCGAGCCTCCAAACTTACCGAAATCGAGTCACTTTCAGGAGACACACCATCCATGACCGTATCTTTGACAATGAAAGAATAACAGCGCGAAAAAAGAGAACGATTCCTTGCAGACAAAGCTATGCAAGCAATGGCGGAAAGTAAAACTCCAGCACCTTGTCGTATGCAAATTAGTCTAAACTGGACCGAACTGCGCATGTGCCCCAGCTGACATAGTCCTGTCCTGATAACCAGTGCACGAACCTTGGGATAAATCCAACTACTTTTGCTACAGCCTTTAGCATTCTTTCTAAAGAATACAAGTCGCTGGCAATACTGTAGATACGATTCTTGATAACTTCTTGGGCCAAGTACGTCTTTGCAGGGCTAGTTCTTTTTCTAGTTGATAGTGCTGACCCAGAACTTTCTGCCACCTTCGTACTTTTCCCAAAATCGCTGAGAACAGGTTTGAATTTCGATGAGTGTATGAGATCTTTTTCAAGAACAACATTGTTGGCTTTGATGTCATTATGCAGGTAACCTTTTGAATGCACATGTTTCAGGGCCAAGCATATTTGAATGAATATTTCAGTGCTGTCTAATGGTGTAATCATTCTTTTGTTGGCAGCCTTGTGGAGGGTAATGCTTTCTCCATTCACCCCATGAAATTGCGTCACCAAACACAACAGTTCTTTTTTAGTAACAACACCAAAAAACATCGGAAGTCCCGTGTGGTCACTTAGAGCATTAACGATCTCAGCCTCTCTCAGTAAACTCTTCTTTGCAGACTCTTTGCTTTCTTGGGTGTCGTCGTGGGTCATTTTCTTCACAATCACTTTGATTTCTCGATAGCAAGCATGAAAATTGTCCGTAACTTCCACTGCCAACAGCATGCTCAGACAGCAACTGACGATGATCTGGATCCAGTTCTTTCAGAAAAGCTTTAGACTCTCTTGATGTCAATGGACTTCACTCACAGTTGATTTATGGGTTTTTTCTCCACGACGTTTGTCCCACGTGTCATCTGCAACACCACCGCTCCCCTTGAAAATCCCGTGAAAGGTTGCTGGTCGCTTACTAAAACCCCATGTGCATTTTGTTGAAATGCGGAGGGCTTTCTTTTCTCGACTTTGGCCCTATCCTTTAAAATAGTATTCTTTTCAACATTTATGCCTTCACCGACTGAATAAGGAGGATTATTATGTTGGTCTTTGAGGTCCATTCTTGTGCAATCATTTCTTTCTTCCACAGGCATTTCGACTGAAGAGTTTTTTTGTAGCATTTTTTTTTCGCCGCTCATGTTTCCTTTTCTTTCCTGCTTTCTTCTGCTTTGATTTCTCTTCATCAGTGTTACCATGCGAGTACATGGCTCGCTTCCCAAATTAGCTCATCAACAGTCTTCTCCTCCATGTCCAGTTAATTTCAAAATGTCACAAATAAACGAGAGTGTATGAAAATCTATCTTTTAGCAAAGATCATATTCTCTACACTTCTCTGAGTCATTTTCAATTAATTGACAGTTTAATGACATTCCAACGCATTATGACAACTTTTTGGTGTGAAACTTGGCGGGTCTTAATTTGAGGTATGTTAGGAATCCTAGTACGGAGTACTAGCACTCCTTAAAGGTACTTATGGTCAGAGCTCTGTGCGTCCCCGCATGAAAGAAAACAAGCCCACCCTAACCGAGCAAATGGAAAAGGAAAAAAAGCCATTTCAGAGTCAACTGTTAACAGGAATCGGCAAAATACGGCAATGCAACCAAGAAAGGACGAACTTCAAACAAGATCCGCTCCAACGCTTAAGTACGATTAGGTGCTACAAACTTCTGAAAACACAAGCTAGTGAAATTTCCCGCTAATTTTATGAGAACTCATTGCGATTACGTGTTTATAGCATAAACTTTTAAGGCAAAATTTTCTTGTCACTGTCGAGGCAAATGGATTAAAAAGCACTTGTTTGCACGCATTTTAGAGCAAAACAAAGAAATCAACTTATTCTTTATGTTCAAAAGAGTACAGATAATTGTTATTTAGGGACCGGTCATTATTTATGTGGGTGGGGTGCGGGCATTTTTTTGTTTTAGCATGAAAGAAAAAAACGTGACCCACCCCTTTAAGCAATTCGTTAATTCTTGACCCACCCCCTAATAACTTTATATAAGAGGTGACCCACCCCCAACCCCCTTCAATCTATACCTGTAATTAGGAGTTCCTGTTCACTCAACGAAATCAGCATATCTTGTGGACCAGTGTCCTACTCTGCAGCCGCTTCTTGTTGATGTGCCTTCTTGTATTGTTACAGTATGACTGTCATCATCTGATTCGCTTTCACTTTCATCACACAAAACAAGGTAATTGTCACGTTCACTCTCATCACTGTCCTCACCAACACTGACGCTTTTGAAGTTTCATAATAGTGTACTGTGATTTGCTTGATTTTGTCGATTTTCTTTCCGTTCTTGCTAAGTTTATTATGCTCAATGTATTTGTCCAACTTGGGGACTTTCAGAGTGTCAGGCTCGCCCTTCTCTACAAGTGTTTTCCAGTCATAGCAATGTACATCTTTTAAGGCTCAAACTTGCTTTTTTTTCTTCGCTCTTGCTTATGGATCTCATTGACATTTTGCAGTTGTGACAAGTGCTCAATGTAATTTTTCGTCTTCAATGAACTTGGAGGAAAATTCTGTGATAGCACCCCCAATCATCGTCAAATTCTCTTATGGGCCACCCCTTTTCTCTGAAAAAAATAGGCCTGGCCCAACCCATGATCCCCCCCCCCCTCCCCCACATAAATAATGACTGGTCCCCTAATTCCAGTTGACAATAAAATTTCCTCATCAAAGCAAAAACCGATTCAACCACTTTTTGAAAATAACAAACGGTTTAGTGCCCAGGGAAAGAATTTGTGGAGTAAATTCTTGCAATAAGTATGAGCCATTACTGGTATTCTGTTCTGTTGTTGTTGTTCCCTTTCGCTCTCGTTTCGTTTCTGTTCTAGTCATAGGTCCTCCAGGCACCACATAACCTTCTCAGAGCTTCTAAAGATGTGCCAAAAATTGCAATACAGAGCAAAAAGCAGCTCTAAACGAATTCAAAATAAACACTCAGCTTTAAGTTTATATCCCTTCGATGCCTGACGTGAATAACTGCGTAGCCGTCAGTGTGGACCACAGCTATCATGATATGTCAAACTGGATTGAAACCAGCAAAAAATGCAGAAATAAAACATTTTTCAAACCGTTTTCCTCCTGAACACGAAAAGCGTTGACTGTGTAAGAACTATAGTTGACGTAGTATGGCCGTGTAGCCACCTTGCTTATGTTTATGTGAGTTAACCTGAGTTGAGCCTGCAATCCAATCGAAAACCAGTACCTGGTCATTGGTCAACTTCAAAAAAACAGCTGACCTCTGTGAGCTCTAAGCTTGAGCCTGCGATATGGTCACGTGATACTTGTCAGCAGATACCTCGTTTTGATAGGTGTCAATTGTTCAAAACATGGATGTCCAATATTAAAGATGTATGCTGTAAACTAGCATGATACTGGTCACATTGGCATACATGGAGGGGTGGACGTACGTAGGTACCTACGTATGTACCTACGGACGGTTGATGACATCATGACTATAATACCGAAATTTCTTGCATGGATGGATTACCATATTTTCTTAACTATGGTTCTCCGCCATTGGCGCGTGTGGAGTTCTGCTATCAATGTTGGGTTGGGGTCCGAGGGGAATTTGATAACTGAAAAAGCGAAACATTCACATCATGGGGTGTTGCTAGTGAGAAAGGGAATGTTGAAGCTTCAATTGCTAGTGTACGGATACTGATTTATAGTTTTTAATAGTTTTGAGAAACAGCATAATTACAGTTGGTTGCAGAGAGAGAAGCATTTCTATTAATGATGTATCTGCCATAGTTTCAAGATTAACAGCTTGTTGAATTTGATCGAAAAGTTGCTTAATGCAATCAATGAAAAAACAGAATGTGAGCATACCAGTTCTTCCTGTATAAGATGACAGTTTTGACACTTAACAATGGCAGATTGGGTGAAAGCAACTTTTTTGGAGCACGTACAGCATGAAAGGTAGTAAAGCACTTATGCTTCATTTGCAATTGGAAATCAAAGTATTTTCTATTTTTAACAGGTGATACATTGTGAAGATAACCTGAAGCAACGTTACGTTTAGAGCTTCATACATAATAGTCTCTGGAGTAGGATGACTGTTGTATGGAGCTGCATCTTGAGACAAGATAGAAGACTGAATATTCGGTTTTAAGTTGGTAGTAGTAACTTGTATCTCTTTTTCCTGGTCAGAGGTGACTTTAGTTTCATTCTTACTCTGTTGTTCTGTAGAGGTCAGCAGATGTGAGTCATCAATGGAATCGTTTAATTCAAACAAACTGAATCTTCCTATGATGTTGCGCTGAAAAGATCCAATTTAACTACATTGGTTACATCCAACCCAATAACCCACTTTATAATATTATAAAACATAACTGTGCTGTGAGGCTGGATAAGCCATATAATCTGCGACATAAAAGTGAAGCGAAAGTCCCATACAACATAATTCGATTTAGGAATTTCGTCACTTATAAATATTCGTAATATGTATTTAGTAATTAATTGAAGTTCGATATATTTTATATAAGCATAATTATATACGCAGCTGTTCTTGACCACAACCTGTAATTCAGTCTTGACTGCGAGAGGTTGAAATAAACAAATCATTCATTCATTCATTCAACAGTTCATTGTCCACGTCTGTGTCAAACAACATAAGCAAGTCTTCTGCATTTTCGTTTTCTTGAGTATTTGAGGCCATTTGTGTCACACTTTAAACTGAAAGAATCAAAGTTAAAGAATTGTGGTGAATTGAAATAGTGAATATGAATGTAAGCAAGATAATGGCTCAAATTATTAACCCAGGTTGCACACTTACCAACCTAACAAAAAAAAGGTGATAGAAACGTGTGATTAAGTCACGAGGAAATAAGAGATGAGATAAAAGAAAGATGTGTAGTACTTATGGTGTTGGAAATGTTGTTTAAGATCAGAGTGGAGTTTCGGCACAGATTCAAGTCAGGTTGATCTTATGTGGATCAATGGAATTAACACCTCAGTTATGCACTGTAGAGGAGGATGGGGGGGGGGGGGGGGTGTATAGACCACTGGTGTGGACGGTTTTCTCCAGTGGGTTTAGTCTTGATTTGCTGTCATGAAAAAATATGTTGAAAAGCTGCATCTGCTTAACTTTGTTTTTGATGAAAGATTGAGGTGCTGTTAACTTTCAATGGGGCTGGCATTGAGGTTGCTTTTTAAATAATTTCAAGCAATAGATTTATTCTTGTTAAGAGAGATGTCTTATAAAACAATGTTTTTCTAGTTACACGACATTGCCACTGGGGCTCACTGATTGGTCTAATTGCTGCCACAATGGGCTTAGGGTTTCAACGCATAATACGCATAGTAAGCAGTGTCTTAGTGGTACTGCTCTCACGGAGAGATTGAGTTTTTTAATCGCTGCCACAATGGGGTGAGCGTTTCAAATAATTTACGGTAAGATGATCCCAAAGCCTAGCCCACCATAGACAAAAATATTTTTCTGTGAACACAAATCGATGCAATACCTCCTGCTGTAAGAAGGTTTGAAGATTTGCGCTTGGACACTGACGACTATTTATTATATCCTCTCCAATGGAGACGTTGCCAGTACTTCTTGCTCAGAATTTCGACCGAAATTTCGAAAACAAGTACCCAAATGTCTGCTCGGTTTGTGACGTGTAACTGCGAGTGAGGAGGGGGGCCTTAAATAAACTGTGTTTGTAGTTGATGATGCAAAATCGTAAGAGAATATTCGTACTAAGGTAAAGAGTTTGATATATGCAGTACATTTTCATTGGTAGTGATTTGATAACTTCACCTGAAGGCTCTGCCCTTAAAACAAAAAGCTGGGCAACAAACCTCGTTTTTTTCACAGGCGTATTTTGCCGTGCTTACCAAAATCGTATCAGGGAAGTTGCAAAAGTTGATATACACAACTATTATACGAAATTTTGTTTCGTTTTGGTTACATTTTGTAAACATATTGCTTGTGATGTTACGTTTGTTTACAGCTTGTTGATAACACGTTCAGGTAATATTATCAGATGGGGATAGAATTTCTTTCAATACACCCTAAAAGCTCATTCGAAACAATGTTCGTTACAAACTGTAAAAATAGTCTAAAAGCAAGCGAAGTAGATAAGGTGAAGAACGCATTTATGAAGTGGAGAAAACGCACTTGCTTGATTTATTTATAGCATTTTAATGAGCTTGCTTTGATAACTACATTTCAAAAAACCTCATAGGACTATTTCAGTTATAGTGTTAAAATGTTTTGTAACAGAAATGTTGCTAAACGTTGACATCTGCAAATGTGGCATAAAATCAAGACTTTTAATTTCTGGTAAATTTTATGAAGATTTTGCTCATCTGTGTAAGTTTTATTATCAGATGAAAACTAAATTAAAAGCTCACTTATTATGCTAAAATGTGCGACGGTGTTTTGGAAAGAATTACACCATACCTTTGTAAAAGAAAGAAAAACTACTGTTAAATTTTTTGTTAACATAAGTTGTACTCTTAGCTCAGCTTAAAATATGCATGTAAAGATGTTGCACACAAAGTTTCGTAACTTAAACAGGATTTCACTTTGAATTGTTTTTATAAAGCTAAAAACCATCCATTTTCGAAATAAATCTGCTTTGATGTATCACATTGTTACTCAAATAAATTATTTGTTACAGTTCCTGATTAGAGAAAGTGTGAGAGAGATCCTCTCAGAAGAAGAGGCGGAAAGGGGAGGGGCTGTACTTGTTGCCCTTACAATTTGTACTTTAAAAATATTTGAAAATACGATTGACTTTATTCTGTGGATGCGTATGCAACTCACGGAATTGTTGCTGTCATACTTGCACATGATTAATAAAAAGTTGATCTAAATCTGCCAGGAGAAATGTAAAGTTTGGTTGCTAATGGCTAACGATAATGCAAAACATTTCAAAAATCTCAATAATAAAAAAAAGTGTCGATTTGGGCCTAAGATGAAAACGGAATTGTGCCCATTTTTATGACGTTGGCTGCCTACCTCACCTCCGTAAAATGGACAGTGGCAATCACAAGGAAAGCTTTAAAATAATTGTATTGGTAAGCACAAGTGATATATAACATGGTTTAATAGAAACAAGTTCAATACGAAAAACATTTTAAACAAGTGTATTGATATTTTATACTTTATTTTCTCTATAGGTTAAGGAGTTGTTCTTAAAAATAGTATTTTGAGGAATGTTCAATAAATATGAATCACCTCAACAGTACACCTTAAAGGAAATATAATAATATCCATGAAAAAGTGTCAATAAGCCTTGTCAATTTCACAAAGGGCAGATGAAAAGCATTAAGGCAATAGTGTTTAAATTTCAAAACACATATTTAAAAATAGATTAACAACATGTTTAAGGAAATAAAAACATGTTCATGGACATCATGTGTCTTCTTATGTGGATGCATTACATGCTACCTACCTGCCCCCATTGGCAGAGGTGGTTTGGATAAAGCGTTTCCTTGTGTATGTTCGAGAATGGTACAACCACTTTTTGGTACACTGGGTCTTTAGTGTCCGCGTTTTTCATTTGGAAGTGACTGAGTTTTAAAGGCGAGTTGTGTAATTTTGGAACATTTTTAAAAGTTTCGGATGTTTCGACACTCCAAACCAGACACCTTTAGTACTTTATTGTCCGTCTGAATTTGCACGTCAAACGAGGTGTTTTTTAGTTGTTTTTACAGGTGAAAGATCCTGGATGTATCCTGTTATCGTTTTGTCCATAACATCAACATTAGATTTCTGAAACAAGAGAAGAGAAATAAGAGTTGATAGAGACTTTATGCAACGATGATGACGACAACCTCCTTCTGTCGACTGTCAAGTTACGTCAGCATTAATCCCACTGTATTCAAAGTTCAGCCGAAGATGGTCTGCAACATCAGCACTTGTATCAGTGAATTCCCTCGCCTGTACCATTTCCCCTGTTGGGACAAGGGTTATGCGAAGCAAAAAAGGGTTAACAGGAAAGCAGAGAAACAAAACGTCTGTCCCCTTGAAGAACGAGGGACTGCTAGACTCTGTGATACTTAAACTATAGAAAATGAACGTAACGGCGTGACTTTCCCGTCACAGGCATAACGGTTAACTAAAAGAGTCAGGCACTAAGTGGCCACAAAGGAAAGGCACTCTCAGAAGTCTGTAACATAATCATCGTGACGTGTGGGGCGCCGACGCCGGCATGCTGGATGCCTCAGCTGGTTGACGCTCTCAGAGGGAAGAAACTGCCTCTCTCCGGTGTGGTCTGAGGGGAGGTCCACAGGCTCAGTAGTACTTGGTCCCAGGGAAAAGTCAGTGTCTTCTGACTCTGGGACGTGCTCTTGCCGGTAAAGAAATTGCAGATGGGATCTCTGGTGGGGCAGGAGGAGTGGTTTGTGGAATGGGGTCCTCTTCATCCCCGGAGGAGGTCTCCAGGAACATGGTAGCACTCTGACTTTTTGATGCGATAGCTGGTGCTATGCAACTGGGAACCGATGAACTTTCTTACGTTGCAGAAGGCGCCTTCAACGTTGGTTACCAGATAGCTGTCCCTTGCGCGTGTTTTGTTTCTGTCTGAATGGATGTAGACGAGATCTCCAACTTCAATGCCAGGAGTAGGGCGAGGTAGGGCCAACGGGGCGTTGGATTTCATGCTGTGAGGATGATTGATAAGTCTTTGATCGTGCTGTTTGATTATAAGATCTTCGTCGGACATGGGAAGTTGGCGATTGGAGAATTGGTCGCACTGAGACCACATCTCACGAGAGGACAATCCACGGGAATGGATGCTGCAATTTAAGGTGGCTGTTGCTACGGCTAGGGTAACTTCTGAAACTGCACCGCCAAGGGGGTCGTGGCGAAGTAATTCAATCTCTAGCTCTTGTACAGCCCTTTCCGCCACAGGGTTTTTATTGGGGTTCTTTGGATTTCCAAGTGCGAGGACGATTCTGTGGTGTTGCAAAAGCTGGTCGTTGACGAGGGACTTGAATCCAGGTGCGGGGTCTGTTCAGATGACAGCGGGAGGGCCGTCTAAAGGACGTGGCTGAATGCACAGGCGAACCAGGGCGTCACATAATGTGTGATGGCGCTCATCTTCTATTACCATTGTTGAGGTGTATGATGTTACGGATTCTCTCAGGACCAGTATAAGTTGTCTGGAACGTTTGAGAACGTCAGCGGCAAAGGAGATGCCAACGGCATCTGGCAGCTCACATGAAGACTGTTCAATATGCGTCTGTGGGGTTTGGCTTAAGGTGACGCAGGAGTTGCAACTCCTAACGACGCGTTCGATGGCCTTATCCATGTGTAAGGCAAAGAGGTACCGCTTGGTGACCATTTTAAGCTGGTGGCTTGAGGGGTGGCTCAACTGGATATGCAAGGCAGCCAGCAAGCCATCCAGAACCTGTCTGGGGACAAAAATGCATTCCCTAGAGCGAGTAAAGGGCTCGTCACGTTTGACTACCAGTAAGCCATCCTTGGCGATTGTCGCAACGTTCAGGTGTCGTTTGACATCCTTAACATTGGCGAGCTTTTTTGATGAGCATGGGTGTGTCTGAGATCTTTGCACTCTGACTGGATGGCTAACCAAGATGCACAGGTTGTGAAAGGTAATCTTGCATAGCCGTGGAGAATGTCCTGGATAGAAGTTTGGCGAACCACAGACTCTTGGGTACAGTGAATAAAGGCGCAAACTTGGCAGGTAACGTCTTGACAAGGGGGGGCGTTGCGACTGGCGAAGTCGGACGGCAGAATTGCTGCACCAGATACATGTCTGACGGAGGCCTAGAAACGACTTACGACTGAGAGAAAGGTAGAAACATGTGGGCTTGCGGAAAATTTGCCGGGGCACAGTTTTTCGAATGCTTGGACACAGGGTTTACTATCTGTGAGAATGCATGCGCTGTGGTTGGACTGGATTATGTAAGGACTAAAGTGTTTGGTGGCAGTTGCAATAGAAAATGCCTCGATCTCACAAGGCAGCCAGGAGACTTGTGATCCTCTGAGCTTTGCACTAAAGATGAAGTTTGTTTCCGCAGGTAACATACAATGTGGCGCCGATACCTGGTGGCCTAACCGCCCCGTCGGTGACTATCCAAAGTAAATCATCGGGTTTCGTAAGGGTGATAGTGCGATTGCCAGATAATGCCAGCTGTGCATCTTTGAATGCAGTGGTGAGGACATCAGACCAGGAAATGGTTTCATTGGACTGTTGCCCGGCCACAATGTCATCCAGTGGGACCATAAATCTATAGCAATTTGGTAGTACTCTAGCGAGCACCTTGTAGGCACCAATAAACTATCTCATGCGGGCTACTGTCTCTGGTGCTGGACGGGAGGCTAGGGTTGTGATGAGGTGTGGGCTGGCCTGTAAGGTTCCAGACCTCCAGATCGGTTATTACTTGGTGTTATGGTGCACGAATTTATGCTAATTAGTATGTGCTAATGTCTATGTCATATAATGATAGTATCATGGAGTCATGGTTTCATAGGTTATGCTATGTCATATAATAATAGTGTCATAGGTTTCATGTTGTCAATGGTTTCAAGGGTTCATAGGGTTCATGGTGTCAATGGTTTTATGGTTGCATAGGTTTCACGGTTTCACAGGTTCATGTGTTTCATGGTTTCATAGGTTTCGTGGTGTCAATGGTTTCATGGTTTCATAGGTTTCTTGATGTTAGGGGTTTCATAGTTTCATAGGTTTGGTGGTTTCAAGGGTTTCATAGGTTTCGTGGTGTCAATGGTTTCATAGTTTCATGTGTTTCGTGTTATCATAGGTTTTGTAATGTCAATGGTTTCATAGTTTCATAGGTTTTGTGGTGTCAATGGTTTTGTGGTTTCATCAGTTTCGTGGTGTCAATGGTTTCATGGTTTCATAGGTTTCGTGTTGTCTATGGTTTCATAGTTTCATGTGTTTCGTGGTTTCATAGGTTTCGTGGCGTCAATGGTTTCATGGTTTCATAGGTCTCGTGGTTTCAAGGGTTTCATGGTTTCATAGGTTTCTTGGTGTCAATGGATTCATGGTTTCATAGGTTTCGTGGTGTCAATGGTTTCATAGTTTCATGTGTTTCGTGGTTTCATAGGTTTCGTTGTGTCAATGGTTTCATAGTTTCATAGGTTTCGTGGTTTCTTGTTGTCAGTGGTTTCATGGTTTCCTAGGTTTCGTGGTTTTAATGGTTTCATAGTTTCATGTGTTTCATGGTATCATAGGTTTCGTGATGTCAATGGTTTCATAGTTTCATACGTTTCGTGGTGTCAATGGTTTTGTGGTTTCATTGGTTTCGTGGTGTCAATGGTTTCGTGGTTTCATAGCTCTCGTGGTGTCAAAGGTTTGATGGTTTCATGGTTTCATAGGTTTTGTGGTGTCAGTGGTTTCATAGTTTTATAGGTTTCCTGGTTTTACGTGTTTCGTGGTCTCTGTAGTTTCATGGTTTCATAGGTTTGGTGGTGTCATTAGTTTCATGGTTTCATAGGTTTCGTGGTGTCAATGGTTTCATAGTTTCATAGGTTTCGTTGTGTCAATGGTTTTGTGGTTTGATAGGTTTCGGGGTTTCATAGATGTCGTGGTGTCAAAGGTTGCATGGTTTTATTGGTTTCGTGGTGTCAATGGTCTCGCGGTTTCTATGGTTTCGTGGTTTCTATGGTTTTGTGGTTTCATAGGTTTCGTGGTGTCATTGGTTTCATGGTTTCATGTGTTTCGTGGTGTCAATGGATTCATGGTTTCGTAGGTTTCGTGGTGTCAATGGTTTCATAGTTTCATGTGTTTCGTGGTTTCATAGGTTTCGCTGGGTCAATGGTTTCATGTTTTGATAGGTTTGGTGGTGTCATTGGTTTCATAGTTTCATAGGTTTCGTGGTGTCAATGGTTTCACACGCTCTATCGTTCCTCTCTGAGGAAATTTAGGGACTGCTCGTAGTCTACTTTTCCAACACACACCTCACATGACAGATCTCTCTCGCGTCAGCCGGGCTCCTGCCGACGCCGAAAATTCCATGTCACACAGAAGCTTAGAACAGAAAGGGTACTCTAAATATTAATAACCTATTCTGTCCAACCGACCAATTATAATTACATGAATGGGTTCAGCAGCCCTACTTCCTCATAATGTAAAAACTCGTTAACATTGATAACATTTCTTTCGAATTGTGGCCAACAATACCACTTCATTCGATTCAATTAGGCCATTTAAAGATTACAAATGTATATTCCAAAAAGCCATGCATGTCTTTTAGTCTTTGCTTTGAGGTTTTGAGGTAAGTTAAAAACTATGTCCTACAACATCATAAAAAAGTGAACGGATGCTCTAGCGCATTTCTTGTTATTATTAATAACACGCTCAACACGTTAGACTAGATCAAACCCTTTGCACCACTAAAGAATCACAAGTGAAGGCTATTTCTTACCTTGAACAACGAATTTTTCTGCTAGTTCCTTTCCAATACAAAGAATTTAAGGAATTCATTGATTCATAGAAGAAGCACACAGCAGATTTATGAGGAACCAGGAACGCACGAAACTCGTCAATACCAATACATTCACAGGACTCTATCCTGTTCCAGGCTCTCAGAAATTGGAGCAGACTCTAAAGCGAAAGGGTGGCAGGGCCGGAAATAGATAACTTTTGGCACGATTGCAATAAGTTAATTTCGGCTGTCAAGCTGTTGAAATGTCAGTGAGTAGGAAAATTTCTCACACGAGCATTCCGCGAGTAAAGTGGGTGTCGGTAGGCAATACACGACTTTTATCTCTTGCTAAAATGCTGCTCGTTCTAATAAATATTTTTCTCTGGCGATAATGCTCTGGATGGTTCTATGTTTTGACTGAGCCACTTGTTTCATGCTGGGAGACCTCGACACCCATATTGATTTTTTGCGTTAATTATTCCAGTCGGCTTGATTTGCCTTCTCGAGCAAGAGCATTTTCTTTGACCTCTTTTGAAACGTAGACTTCTTCATTGCTGAAGGAGGTCTTATTTTCTCCAAAGTGCCCCCTGGAACTAAACAATTAAAAACGATTTTATTTTGTCTAGGAATGGGATGGTTTCTGCCCGGTTTCCTGCAAATTTTTGTCACGCTGGCCCAACGCGTTAATGTTTTTGGCGAAATGTTAAATTCTCACAGACAGTGATTTACGAATTTACAGATCCAAAGTTCAAAGAATATATTGCAGCTTCTACTGAAGCTACATTACTTATACAGGAATGCGTTGTGACTCAGTCACAACGATCTTTAAACAATGATTTTTTAAGTTCAGGTTTTTTTCTAACAATGTTAGTCTTTGGGCATGGAGCACGTAGTTCACCGCTGCTTTCGTAGATCTCACTTTAGTAATACCTTTAAATTACCTAAACGGTCTTGCGACTGTTCTGTTACCGCCAATTTGTGATCACGCAAGACATGGTTTCGGTTTTCCACGCAAACCTCATCAGTTCTTTGGTTGGCTTTATACTTTTGTTATAGTTGCTCCTCTTACAAGACCAGATATTTTCTTGGAACTTAAACATTACATGTTACCCGCGTAGGGCATCAGAAATTCTAGCCTTCTTATTGGCCACAGAGTGCAAACAATGACGGTGTTTGCATGCTTTTTGGGGTGATAAAAGCACTTTTTTGGTAAAAGAAATTGAAGAGTTTTCTTAAAGATTCCGTCAGGACTGACACCGTGAAATCTATGAAACCATGAAACCATTGACACCACGAAACCTAGGAAACCATGAAACCACTGACAACAAGAAACCACGAAACCTATGAAACCATGAAATCATTGACACTACGAAACCTATCAAACCTTGAAACCCTTAACCGCGAAATCTATCAAACCACAACACCATTGACACAACGAAACCTATGAAACTATGAAACCATTGACACCACGAAACCTATGAAACCATGGAACTAATGACACCACGAAACCTGTGAAACCATGAAACTACAGAGACCACAAAACCAATGAAACCACGAAACACATAAAACCATGAAACCATTGACACCACGAAACCTATAAAACTATGAAACCACTGACACCACGAAACCTATGAAACCATGAAACCATCAAACCTTTGACACCACGAGAGCGATGAAACCACGAAACCATTGACACCACGAAACCAATGAAACCACAAAACCATTGACACCACGAAACCTATGAAACTATGAAAACATTGACATCACGAAACCTATGATACCACGAAACACATTAAACTATGAAACCATTAAAACCACGAAACCTATGAAACCATGAAACCAATGACACGACGAAACCTATGAAACTATGAAACCATTGACACCGCGAAACCTAGTAAACCATTAGACCATTGACACCACGAAACCTATGATACCACGAAACACATGAAACTATGAAACCATTAAAACCACGAAACCCAGGAAACCATGAAACCACTGACAACAAGAAACCACGAAACACATGAAACTATGAAACTATTGACTTCACAAAACCTATAAATCCATTGACACCAAGAAACACATGAAACCATTGACACCACGAAACCTATGAATGACCATGAAACCATAGACACCACGAAACCTATCAAACCATGAAGCCCTTGAAACCACGAAACCTATGAAACTATGAAACTCTTGACACCAAGAAACCTATGAAACCATGAAACCCTTGAAACCACCAAACCTATGAAACTATGAAACGCTTGACACCAAGAAACCTATGAAACCATTGACACTATTGACACCATGAAACCTATGAAACCCTGAAACCATTTACACAACGAAACCTATGAAACCACGAAACACATGAAACCATGAAACCATTGACACCACGAAACCTATGAAACCACGAAACACATGCAACTATGAAACCATGAAACCACGAACCCTATGAAACCATAAAACCATTGACACCTCGAAACACATGAAACCATTGACACCATGAACTCTATGAAACCATAAAACTATTGACACCACGGACCCTATGATACTATCATTATATTCTGCCTACACTAAACCCGAGACAATCAATGTGAAATAGTTTATTAGGATGAGCCAGTCAGTCATCTAGAGCACACTACATATAGAGAGACAAAGAAAGGGAAAGCGAAAACTAGATACCCAACATTTTTGAGACGGTTAATCTGGATTCTAAGTTTTCATCTACATATCCATTCTTGGCGGAAGCTGTTTTCCATCGGCCGTGCCTTTGAAAAAGTCGATCATTAACTCCTGTGTTGGCGGCCGCAGAAGCACCCCTACCCTCAATGAATGAGTACCAAAACGGGAAATATCCGGGACGATGTCTTTAAAGGAAGCTTTAAAGTGATCTCTTATTGCTGAATAACTAAGTGGTTTGTTAACCAATACTAGCTTATGCCCAGTACGGGTTTTAAGTAAAGGTCTAAAAATGTAATTATCGTGCTCAAGAGGATCTTGTTTAATCCTAGCAAGATATCTGCTGAACATCTTTACTGGACAAGTGCCCGATTCTGAGCCTTTGGCAATAACTAGTTTGTTACCCTTTCTGAGTTGATCTGTCTTGCTTTTGACAAAATTAATGGCCACGTAATTGTCATGGAAACAGATGTCTCCGTACTTTATATGGAGAGCCTCGTCGATCCTAAAAAATCCTGAATAAGCTAACAAAAATATACACAAGTTTCTTAAATCGAGCAGATTTTCTAAATTTGAACGATTGACAAGGCTCTTGATCATATCTACGGAAATGGGCTCTTTCTTATTGACTACTCGAGTTCTGCTTAACCTTTTGGCAGTCTGCCTCAACCCATGAATAATAGGACTATCTGTTGGGGAGGGAATTCCTGCTAGGCCATGGGCCCATTGAATGGCATAAATAGCCGAGTCTACTGCAGTATGGGAACGTGTCGTGTCCATAAGATGTTGGAGGTACAAGGCGACATGCTCCGTTTTGGCTCGAAATTCTTGAATTTCATCCTTTGATCTTGCGAAGTTTCTCCATCTAAGGAACACTCTCCGATAGGCATCTGTGGTGCCTGCAGCCTTGGATGCCACAACTGACGACTGGAGCCTTGAGGCCAGTTGCCTAAGAGAAGGATCCTTCAACTTGGCCAGGTCCGCCCACACTCCTGCGCAGAAAATGTCTATAAAAGCAGTCATGAAAGGGGAGAGAACAAGAGGAAAAGTGAAAAGTACAAATCAGTACATTTGATAAGTCATCACTAACAGTATTTAAAAGACAGATACGGTCGAGCGAAAGCCATCGAAGGCACCGTCAGAAGAAGTTTGAATATGCCATGCCTAAATCTAACACCATCGGGGGTGTGTGTAACATAGGACTACAGAGTCACTATACACAGACTAGCGCCGCCAAGGCTTGACCCTGCCGATCTCCTCACCAGCCCAACGTAAGGGCTGCTTAACAAAACACTCTCTCACAATTAAATCTCTTCGCTAACGACCTCCAATGTAGGAGCCAACACCACCGGGTGGTGCATTCAACAAATCAGTCTGAGACAGAATGTGAAAAATGTCTGCCCTTCAGTGGGCTATCAAAGTCTCTTAACAGCCATTCTCCGAGAATTAAACTCTATTTACTGGCCTCCAATGTAGGAGCCAACACCTCCGACCTTCCTATACCTTCTGAATCTTACAGTTTTCGTCACTTTGCTGTAGGGCATCACACCCAATATGCGCTAAGCAGCACCAGAGGCAGAGGGATTTGAACAACCTATCTCCAATTATGTAGCATTAACGGTAGATGACGCTAGAGCTATACAATCAGGCCCTAACCCGAACAAATAGTACAGTGACCAGAGGGTGTAGTGCAAAATCCCTTCGGGGTCCGACCCTTAAGTGCCCGATAATCAATTGGAAGGGCTAAACAACAAGATTTGAACGCTTTGGTGCCAAACAACCTATTTCTCGCCTTTCCTGGCACAAACAAATCTAGTCTACTGGGGAGAAGAACCCATGCGTGGATGAACGAATTAAAGTGCACGCCATCTTCGCATAACAAGGTCCAAAAATAGGCGGACTTCCACATAGGAACGATAAGAGTTCCGAAAGCCTTACAGTCTCGCATGTGCCTTAAAACTCTACCAATGAGGGTCACTGGGGGTACTACCCAATTGTTCTCTAAGGCCCAGGAAAATGCGTCAACTGCTTCCGAACCTGGTTGTAGAAACCGTGAATTGAACCTGGGTAGCTTCACATTATAGCTACAAGCAAATCTATCTATGGAATGCGGACCCCAAAGCGCGTCTAGCCGCTTGAAAACATCATCATGGACCGAATAATCGTCGTAATCGGTAATCCTACTTAGGCGATCAGCGGCAACATTCTGATCGCGTGGAATCCAGTCCACATCCAACTGATTTTCCCTATGTTTAGAAAGGAAGAAAAAGATATCCAATGCAAGCTCATGTAATTCTTTAATCATACTTCCGAGCCGAATCACCCTAACAACGTTTTGATTGTCTGTGTACCAGCGCAACCTGTGACCTGCAATATCATGGTCAAATGCTTCCAGCAATAGCTTTATTGTAGCAAGCTCCCTCCAGGTAGAGGACTTTTGTGACTCTTCTAGTGACCAATTTGTGTGAAACACGAGGCCAGAGCCCTGAATAAAAGCCGCACAACCCATGGATGAGGCATCAGAAAACACTAATTTGGAAGGAATAAACGGGGGCGCCCAAAACAAAACGCCGTTTAAAGCTCTCAGATTGTTTTTCCAGAACAAAAGCTCCTCTTTCCCTTGAATGTTGAGAAAAGCTTCCGAATTCCACGAGCGCCGAGAATTTATGATAATGTGCAGATATCTGGTCATAATTTGTGTCACGCTGCCACAACTTGCTGACAAGGAAATTATTTGACCAACAATAGATGCTAAAAGCCTGACATGAACAAGATCCGATAATTGCAAATTAGCTCATATTTGCTCAAGCTCAGAACTAAGCTTCTGAATTCTCTCCTCGTTGGCATGAATTAACCCTATTTGTGTATCGATGGTGTAGCCGATCCACGAAAACCGTGTCTTGGGCTCCCAATCAGACTTTTCGGGATTGACCAAAAAACCACACAGAGCAAGATCAGATTGGACTTTGGCACTATTAGCCCGTGCAATTTTGGATGTGCCACCCGCTCCGACAGTGTCATAGAAGAAAATTGCTATTGGAATCCCATGCGATCTCCAATGGTTTTGCAAGGGCCTTAATAGTTTTGTGAAAATGAAAGGGGCGCTAGAAAGGCCGAATGGAAGGACGGTGAACTGAAAATATCTCGCATGCCCCGTACCGAAGTCCCACGAGAATGCCAAATACTTGCGATGCTCAACAAAGATATCCACATGGTGGTAACCGGATTTTAAATCGAACGAAAAGACAAAACAGTTCCTCGAAAATATGTCCTTAATGGTATGCAAACCTTCGCACTTAAATTTTTGCTTGAACACATGAAGATTAATGTGCCTTAAATCCAAGATCAGCCTTTTTTTCCCGGTGTTTTGCACAGAAACCGACAACGGATTCACTATTTCGGGTGCAGCATCGAGTTCCTCAACGCGGTTATCGTGTAGGAGCCCTAAAACAGCTTCAGTTACAAAGTCAGATTCTTTGCGAGCAGAGGCATTATTTCTAAATTTACAAGGAGGTGGTGTGGTGATGAATGGGATTTTATAACCGCCATTGATAATATCCAACATGAATTGAGGGGCACCGATGGACTTCCAATAATTTACGGATTTAATTAGCCTTCTTTTGACCGAAGGAAGCGAAGAGACATTATGATCGTCATCTGACCGAAAATCAAAGTTTTCGCTGTCCTGTTCACCCACACAGAGCTCGTGTTCAGCATCGAACGGTACACATATACAAGGAAATTGTAACTTACATTCTTCCTCTTGGTCTAGTCACCTATCATTAGACTTACTACCACTTGCTGTGGAGCCACGTTGTGGACACTCCGACCTCCAATGCCCAAACTTGCCGCAAGCAAAGCAGTTGCCAGGTCTGAGAGAAAAATCTGCGGGACGCTGAAAATTTGACGATTGATTTCTCCACAGAGTAAAGGAAGTGGAAGGCCGGACACTTTTTGGACCAAGGCGAGAATTTGCTGTAAAGGTTGATGGGCGAGTAACCAAAGACTTAAACGGCTTCCTTTTTGCTGCACGAGACTTCAATGCTTTCTCTGCTCTTTCCTCAGCGTGCCAGATCTTTTTAGCGTCCTGCTCATCCTCAGCTAACTCATGTTGCGTGTATTCTTCGACTGTTTTCCAACCAAACTCCGATTTATCGGCCAAAAGAACTAGCTTTTGCCTCTCGTCGAGAAGGCGCGTACCTTGGGCAAGAGCTTCTTTTGCTTTATCCACAGCATTTGTTTCCAGATGGGATTGCACTTCTTCGAGTGAGCTTTGAACTTAACGATTGAAAGACTTATGCTCTTCTAGACGAAGTTTCTTAATTTCTCGTAGCTGCTCATCGGCGGTCTCTGAACTTGAACGCTTAATTTTCTCCACTGAATCAGAAACTAGTTTGGTAATTTGATTTAGCAAAAGCTGATTGTTATCTGCGAGCGATTGGTTTATAAAGGCTTGAACGTCCTCGGAGACGTCCGACATTGTGACACGAAGAGAATTGCTTGTAAAGAGGGAAAATTAAAGCAAGTGAACCGAAGACTGACTGACTGACGTAGAATGATTAACATTTCCCACCAAAAACCTTAAATAGTCCCCAGAATCCCTAGACAATACCCGAGCCTCTACATCGTGCCGTCAGAAATTCCATATGACATAGCATAACCTATGAAACCATGACTCCATGATACTCTCATTATATGACATAGACATTGCATATACTAATTAGCATAAATTCTTGCACCGTAACACCAAGTAATAACCTCCAGATCCATCCAAGAATTGTGGTAGAAGTAGGATTAACTACAGTCTTGGATGGAGACAGGCGTAAGTCGCATTGGTAAAGGGCCTAGAGGACCTTCTTCCAATTTTCGAGCAGTTCATAAGGGGTGTTTCCACCACAGTAGAGGTCGTCCGCGATTTTGATGACTATTCCCTCCTGTAGCAGGTTCCGGAGGACGCGGCACATGAGCTCTTCCAGTGCTGTTTCCGATCCAGGCATACCCATTGCGGAGCGTACATATACCCTAACCCCTTTGAAAGGTGTGACGACACCACAGTACTTCGTGGAGTCCTGAGATAAGGAGATTTGTAAAAGGCACTCGTCAAATCAGTGGCAATCAGGTGTTTCCATTGCGCGATGTGGGGTAAAGTGGAATCAACGTCAGGCATTACTGATGGCTGGGGCTTACTATATCGCCCCACATCGGCAAATGCTGTTACCAGGCGGTAACCACCACTTTGTTTCTTCACCAAGAAGGATGGATTCAGATACTCAATGGAAATGCTGATATCCTCGGGGCGTTTGAATACACCCAGTTCCTCAAGTTGATCGAATTTGTCTTGCAGCTCCACTAGTTTGTCTCTGGCATATTGGGGTAGCCGCCCTGTCCTTTGAGGAGGTTCGACTGGGCCCATGTTTACTTGAGCTTCGAAGGACCCTGCAGCACCACTGTATCCCTTGATTTGGGGATCAAAGACCTCGTCGTAGTCATCATGGAGCTCCTGAAATTTGACTCTGATGTCTGGCAGGAGTGCATTCTCTGGGTTAAGGTGCACGCTGGAGTTGTGCTGGATGTCATCAGTAGGGCCACTTGGTCGTGGACATGGCTCACAGGAGGGTGTTGAGGAGGCTGCAACGTTAATGGCAGGAGAGAAAACGGGATTCACTTGGCAAAAGTGTTCGTTACGTTTGAGGGAATGTGGCTCAGATGACAGGTTGGGGATTCGTATTTTACCAGCGACGCTCGAAACAATGCTAGGAGGTGGCCATAGCATAGGTAACTTAGCATGCGTAAGAAGTTCCTTGTATGTCTCTGTTGTTGTTTTGAAGACTGCACGCAGGGCTGGCTCTTGGATGCGTTCGATTTTCCGCCCATCTGAAGATTTGCATAATTCAAAAATTTTGAAAAACACCGCTTTTATGGCAAAACACTCCTACGAACTAAGGCAGGTTATTCCCGAAGACTATTAAAATGAAGTTCAACAGAAACAGAATTAATTTTTTCATAACCTTAAAGAATTTGTATAGTTCTTCACTGGCCTTAACTTTATTGTGACTCGCTACGTCTTGAAGTTGTGAAATACATGTTTAAAAAATGTCAATATTTGCCTTTCTGTAGCGATAAATTGCCGACAATTTAGGCTTTTCCTTTGACCTTACCTTGTTTTGTCAAGAAAAGGTTTGATGAATCTAAAACTGTGTCATATTAACGACCGTAAGAAGTAGTGTAATCCCACCAGTTTTCATCAAAATCGGTTATTTTCATTTTTATCCCTCTGGTCAGCTCACTGTGACAAATGCACTTAAGCATTGTTGTATATCCTTTCTGGTTCAGCCAGGTAGGAGTCCTGTCACTGAAATGTGTCTGAGTGCTCCTGGGATATACAACAAAGATAATCATCTTTAGTCATAGATTTAACCATTATTGTATATCCTTTCTGGTTCAGCCAGGTAGGAGTCCTGGCACTGAAATGTGCCTGAGTGCTCCTGGGATATACAACAAAGATAATAATCATCTTTAGTCATAGATTTAAGCATTGTTGTATATCCTTTCTAGTTCAGCCAGGTAGGAGTTGTGGCACTGAAATGTGCCTGAGTGCTCCTGGGATATACAACAAAGATAATAATCATGTTTAGCCGTAGATTAACGCATTGTTGTATATCCTTTCTGCTTCAGCCAGGTAGGAGTCCTGGCACTGAAATGTGCCTGAGTGCTCCTGGGATATACAACAAAGATAATAATCATCTTTAGTAATAGTCATAGATTTAAGCATTCTTGTATATCTTTTCTGGTTCAGCCAGGTAGGAGTTCTGGCACTGAAATGTGCCTGAGTGCTCCTTGGATATACAACAAAGATAATAATCATCTTTGGTCATAGATTTAAGCATTGTTGTATATCCTTTCTGGTTCAGCCTGGTAGGAGTCCTGGCAATGAAATGTGCCTGAGTGCTCCTGGGATATACAACAAAAAAAGAATAATCATGTGTAGCCCTAGATTAATGCATTGTTTTATATCCTTTCTGGTTCAGCCAGGTAGGAGTCCTGGCACTGAAATGTGCCTGAGTGCTCCTTGGATATACAACAAAGATAATAATCATCTTTAGTAATAGATTTAAGCATTGTTGTATATCCTTTCTGGTTCAGCCAGGTAAGAGTCCTGGCACTCTCGTGTTCCTGAGCACTTTTGGGATATGAAGTTAATTCAACAAAAAGAGATTGTGAAAACGTGCACATCAGGAAATAGGCAAGTGGCTTCTGATGAAGGGCTAACACTCAAAGTTTTAGCTTTCAAAATTTTTTGCTGAGGATTTTCCTTCGAATTCAGCACATGGTTTAATAATTTTAAAGGGCTGACTGGATCCTGGACATTGAACATGAATGGCATCAACTTCGATAGCTTTTATAAACATCGAGATAGTTTTGAGACAAATGGGAAAAAGAACCAAATATGACATTATACATGTCTAGGTTTGTAGCTCATGCAGGCCTCTTAGGTTCTTTTGTGTCATTAATGACTGTTCGTTTGTCCCTGGCTCAAGTTCTGCTCAGCTATTATGTTAAAAAGGCTATCACGAGTTCGGGTAACTTAATTGAGAATTGGAGGCATAATAGTATCTATTATTGCTGAATTCCATATCTCTAGTTTTACACCCAACTGAAAAATTCCGAGAAGTTTGTTAGAGACTGGGGAACATACTCAGAGTCAATTGATATCAGCAATACAGGTTAGTTTCTTCTCTAAAAGGATGAAAGGATGAGCGACCAATGCCTTGCTGATCGCACGACACTGACACCTGCCCACATTATGGACCTCTTAGATTTCGTATTAAGATCTACGTATTTGTAGTATATCTGCGAATAGAGAGAAGGAGCAGCCATGGGGAGCCCGGTTTCCACGGTCGTTGCTAATCTCTACAAGGAGGTTTTTGAAGCTCAAGCAATAGAATCCGCAACACAGCATACGTTTCCTCAAGGCAAATCTGTGAAGAGTTAAGAGCAAATGTTACCAAAAATCAACTTGGTTTTTCGATTAAATTGCACATTCAACCCAGGTTAACTCACGTAAACATAAACAAGGCTTCATTTTTTGCGCGCTTTCTGTGGCTCAACGCAGCTAAACGGCCATACTACATCAACTATAGTTCTTACACAGTCAACACTTTTCGTGTTCAGATGGAGAAACGGTTTGGAAGATGTTTTCCTTCTGCATTTTTTGCTGGTTTCAATCCAGTTTGACATATCATGATTCATTTTTTTCTGAAACATCTTGGTGGGCCGGAAATCTAAATCCTTGAATCTGATTGGCTAATCGTGTGCTAGTAGCCAGTCCACCTTTTTACTAGGCTCGATTTCCGCCACTCACTCGAGTCCAGTCTTTGATTCTCCCCGAGAAGAGGCTGGACGCGTGACCGGTTGACCTTGTCTGTGACGTAATTGAAAAAAATGATAATTTATGCGCATCCGATGGAAGTGAAATCAGACTTAAATTTTTGTTTATTTGGCGCAAAATTGCTTCGCGCGCTCCCTTGGCCCAACCAAATGACTTTCGAATTCTGCACATTGGGACATATAGTCAAATTTCTTTGACCTTCGAATGGATGGTAAAGGTAAAAGTGATGATACTACGAAAAAAATTAATTTGAATAGTGGTTGCGTCTTCTGTGGGTCCGAACTGACTGATTCTCGGAAGCGGACCAAATTAAATGGAAAAGTTTTTGATTTGCCAGGAAGAATTTCCAGTGTATTGAATGTCCCTCTGTCAAGTATAAATGTGGACAGTTACATCTGAAACGAACGCTGTTATCGAGACCTAAAGCGCCTTGAAAAGATCCTTGAAGATGCAAAATCTCTTCAACAATCATTGCAAGAAAAGTTCACAACAAACAACCGAACAAAACGTTGTGTTCCTTCGGACTCCAGAATTTCGCCAAGTGTCTCTGCGCCGTCGAAATCGCTTCGCCACGTGACAGATCAAGGAAGGGGAAAGGCTGCAAAATGCTTGTCATTCACAGAGATTCAACCAAAACCAAATCCCGGCCCAGATCAGTTACCATTGCTTTGGCATCTTCAAATTGTACCTTTGCAGGAAAGAAACATTTCTGATGGCAATTGCTAGGGGAATATTTGTCACGTCCAGGTAAGTGATAAAATTTAGGGTGTGTTTGATTGACCCTATTCCGGAATAAGAATATGTGGAGTAATGATTTAGAACGGCATGTTTGGTGTTTTGAAGCAACAAGGATAAGAAAGATATGTTTAAAATAGCATTTTAGCAGGTGTTTGACAATTTTGATGTAAATCTCCTTAAAAACGAAGGATTTCTAACTTGTATTCCACGTATTCCTATTCTGGAGTACGGTCAATTGAACTCATCCTTAATTAGTCCGTTGACATTGCTTTGATAAAACGTGCAGGTCAAACCGCTTTTAGGCATTATAATAAAGGCAGTGTCATTCCAAATTTTAGGCAATAGTGACTTACGAGTCGGGAAGAAAAATTGGAGTGTTGCCTCAGGATCTTCATCAGCTCGGAAAAGCTTTGGCCAGGGGAAGCGGTTGCAAATCTATCGCAGATGCGGTTATGGATAGTGCTGCGCTTAGACAAGCCGTAGAAGATGGTCTTTGTTCTGATGTGAACACTGAATGTAAGAGATTGTGTTCAAAGACAAACCCTATGCTGTTAAGAACGGCAACAGAGGACAACGTTTTAAATTTCTCTTAACGTGCCGTAGGACAAGAAATTCGTGAAAAGTCGCCGCTATTTTATCGTCTTCTCTTGGCTTCGGCCGATCCAAGGTCACTTTCTAAAAGCAGTGACCCTGAATCAACTGAAAGGTACCCTGGTCTTTGTACTGCGGCCGCTGTCTTGCTCAAAAACCGCGACAAGGGCATGACCTTGGTTCCTTATGTCATCAGCACCATTCTCAAGGTCAGAAGGACTTCGAAAGGGGTAAGCACGAAGTTGTTTGTTTTCCTCGTTGTGGTTCGATAGCTAGTTTGGACATACTTGAATCATAAACATTATTTCAGTAATCGTGGTCCAGGACGTTATCAGTCACCAATATTAGTAATTACCCGTATGGCAAAGAACATACTGTAGCTCATTTGTTGTTCTAGAGTTTTTTCATGTTTTTGAAAGGAAAGTAAATTAATGGGTGTCTTTTAGAGTCCTTAATGGCTTGTACATATCTATGTACGTTAGAAGTTTGCAAAAAATATATTAATAATTTACTAAGTTATAAGTGAAACTGCTCATTTCTAGATGGATGACAGTTTAAATGATTATAATGATGATAATGATAATAATAATGATAATAATAATGATAATAATAATAATAATAATAATAATAATAATAATAATAATAATAATAATAATAACATGCCCTCTAGGGAGTGGGTTGGCATGTATTATTTGGAGCAACAAGTTAAAAAAGTATTTTTGGTTCTGTTTCAGGCTCTTGTTAGGCTCAACAAACTTGGTGTCACAATGTCCCCAAAAAGCATTAACAAGGCGCTAGATCTTCTTGGAGAGAATTTTGATCTCGCTATTAAAAGCTGGAAAGGTAACATTACTGCCCATCTTGAAAAATGTTCTAAACTCGTGCAACAAGGTTGTGACCTTGAGAGGAGAAAAGAGGAATTGGTCCAATTGACTGCAGCAGGTGCAAATGTAGAAGAACAGATTACAGCAGCAGATGTATCCCTGTTCAGCGTTTATGAAGAAAAAAAGAACCTTTTTGAAAATCGACGTAGCAGCTTCAACTGGATAATGTGGACCTTAAAGTTCTGGCTTCAAATATGACATCACATGATCAGAATAGAGATTTTCACTGGTGTAATCACAATGCGTACATGGACCGCGTGAATCCCACCCATTTAGCAGATGATTCACCAATAGCCGATCTTGAAGATGTACCAAACAGCGCCTTCCTTCCCAGCTTTAATGACCAGAATTTATTACTGTCTGACTTCACTGTTCTCGTTGGTAGGGTCCTGGTGGAAAATTTCAGTGCTTTTGAGATATTAAGAGTGGATTTCTGTAAATGTCGACCAGGCCGGGAAATATGAAAAAATCGAAAAATACGAAAAAAATTCCCAAGATAGTCCTCAATGACCTATTCATGAAAATACAAATTTGAGCTCGATCAGATAAATATTTTGGAAGTTATGCGACATTTTAGTTTGGGCAGCTATATGCCTTCGTCCTGAGCTTTTTTCGGAGGCTTGAAAGGGGTTCAAGAAACGAGTTTGTTTTGTTTCTACGCTAAATACAATCCAGACCACTAATAGCTCATTTGATTAAGGATATCCTGAGCAACATTTTGATGTGTTTTGGGAGCAAAAGATTTTAATGTGAATTTTTGGCAGATTTTTCAATATTTTCGTAATTCGGATATCGTTTTAGGAGCGAATTTTCGCCCGAATTCAAGTGCTAAAAAACGCATCCGATACATGAGTTTTTGCAATTAAACTTATATCATGTGAAAGAGCATTCTTTGAAGGTCTAAAATCTAATTTCAAAACACAAGGCACCACTTTCTGATTTTTAGTGAAGCGAAATGCAAGTACCACTTGACTGAAATTTGACCTTTTCACCACGCGGTCACGCGACTGCCAGGCAATAACTCGAACAAAGATTCAATACAAATATACTTTATTTTACCATTTCTATGGCTAACAACCAGATTGAAATACAATTAAGACTATCCTTTGCTGGTTTCTTAATTAAAATAAAAATTGCAAGAGTATAAAACTTGATTCAGACCTCGGATTGCAGTACGTTGTTTGTGTTAACACGGTCAAGTTTGACTCGAGTAATTATTTCCCCTATCAAATTTTTCTACAAAAACGTTTGAAAACTATAACCAGACTACAAAATATTCATGTCCGTACCTTTAGCTACGTGCTCGGTGCCCTTGGTACCGGAGATCCTTTGGAATATAGGCGGAAACATGGCAATATATGGGCATCTTTTGCAAAGCAGTATGTCATGGAATGAGCATTACGTGACATAAGGATACAGGAAGCCCACATATACTTGGTGGTGTAAATTCTCACAAAGCAAACAAAAAGTAGGTACGATTTGTTTGTTTAACTCATTAACTACATCAAATACGGACATATTTGGCAATATATTCCAACCACTCGCAAAATATTGTGCAATGAACATTTTTCAACTCGCTCGCTAATTTTCGTGTAGATCTCTGTTCGCTCTTCGACATGGACGGCAACGCTTGTGAGTATGCAGCTCTGGTCGGAGGTAAATGCAGGCTTAGTCCCAAATATCCCACTAGTACGGAACAGGTTCCTTTGGTGGAGTGTTGTAGGTCCATTGAAGACCATTTCACGAAGATCTTAGAAGCAAGTTTCGTGAACTGCGGCTTGCAAAATGAAGTACAACTTCTTCTAGCCAGGGCGGGTAAGTTTTAGTCTTTGTGCATATAATGAGGTTTTTGACAGTTCTAATAAAAAAACCGTAAAAATAAGAGAGAACTTACTAACTCTTCAAATGCTAGTCCATGATAGGGGTAAAGAAAACTTAAAGAGAAAGGAAGGTTTAGAAAGCGTGGTTAGATAGAGAAGAAGAAAGAAAAGAAACCACTATATCATGAACCTCTGACTATATCTAAGAGTGAATAAATGTGTTGCAGTTAACGCTATTGTTACTAAGTAATCTAGTTAACCTTGTTGGTTGAGCTTAGGCGATAGAGCAGATTTCGTATGACCGTGAAAAGGTCCTTGCCGCGACCGTGATGTCTATGTTTTATTTGCCTTGCCTTGCCGCGCCGTAACCGCGTCTGCGCCCTGACCTTTTCACAGTCATACGAAATCTGCTCTACTCTTCAAAGTCTTTCCTTATCTTATTCTAGTAAGTACGCTGTTTAAGGTTAACAGTGTTCGATCAGCCGTTATTTAATTTAATAGTTACTCTAGTAATGTACTGAACCTCGTACTCAGTCTGCTTTGGCACATACCTTGTTGTCCAGGACTAGCCAACACGTTGGACAAAGTTCAAAGTCCATGTGAGTAGATTTCTAGAAGAGCTGGAAAAAGATGCGACACGGTCATATATTGAAAAAAAAGTATTTTCCCTAAAAAATTATCTTTATTCACTCTTTTATTGATTTCTTCTTTTTATATATAACCTTCCTTTCTCTTTACTCAGACGAAGGACTTATGTCCGAAACGTCAGTGATTTCTCTGCCATCACTTTTACGGTATAAGGGACCATTCATGTTTTTTTTGGAGGGGGGGGGGGGGGCGGAGGAATCGTAAAGAGCACCAGTTAAAAACTGTTTAGCCCCTTCTCTTGCCTTTCAAGATAAAAAAGTGGCCCACCCCCTCTATATTATTTTTCTCAGTGACCTTCCCTTACTAATGACAAGAAAATATGAAGTGAACCACCCCTTTTTACAGTGTAAATTTTTCTTGAACCCATTAAATTCCTCCGGCCCCCCCCCCCCCCCTTTCTTAAAAATGAATGGTCCCTAAAACATACTTTTTGATCACAACTGTTTCATTAGAAACACTGACGCAGCTCAAACTAGTCAGTTTTACTGCTAGCTAGTTACCTATTATTATCACAATTGATTGTTTTACTGCTAGTTACCTATTATTATCACAATTGTCTCGACAGAAACACGGACGCAGCTTACAGTAGTTTTACTGCTAGTTACCTATTATTATCACGAATCGTTTTAATAGAAACACCGACGAAGCTCACACCTCTTTTTTACAGTTCATTGGAGTTTGCGCCACAAAACATTACGCGAGAGAAGGATAAGGTCAAGCGTTTTGTTTAAAAAATAAATAAATGACTTTTTATTTATTTGTCCTAATTTCTTCTCTAGCACTTATCACACTAATTGGGGGACACTGTTTGTCATCTTATAAAGCTGCACTTGAAATGTTTGCAAGTGAAAGGGGATATATTAACCGATTAACCAGTGGTAACAACGTGCATTTCAGGCGGTAAAAGCAAAATGCGAGTCGCACTCTTTTACAAGTAATTTTTACATATATTTTACATTCTATTGTCTATCGCAGGCATTTTTGATATGCATGATGAGCACCTTTTGATGACCATATGCCTGAAGCACCGTAACGATTTTGGCATTGGGTGGCGTTGTCAGAAAAAACTGTGTCAAGTTCCACAGTCTATGGCGCCCCATCACAAAAGCAAGAAAAGGAGAAAAGAAAAGACATTGACATTTTCTCATTCTAGGCATATATTTGCTGAAACAGCCATCTTTGTTCCAGTTGGAGCTCGTAAGTGCGCATCATGCAATTGTAATGACACCGATGAAATTTACAGTTCAAAAAACTTTCAATGTCATTACTGAGTAAACGCAATTTCACTTCTTTA
>NC_090876.1:30265521-30273021 GCF_036669935.1 Montipora foliosa
GTGTTTTGAAATTAGATTTTAGACCTTCAAAGAATGCTCTTTCACATGATATAAGTTTAATTGCAAAAACTCATGTATCGGATGCGTTTTTTAGCACTTGAATTCGGGCGAAAATTCGCTCCTAAAACGATATCCAAATTACGAAAATATTGAAAAATCTGCCAAAAATTCACATTAAAATCTTTTGCTCCCAAAACACATCAAAATGTTGCTCAGGATATCCTTAATCAAATGAGCTATTAGTAGTTTGGATTGTATTTAGGGTAGAAACAAAACAAACTCGTTTCTTGAACCCCTTTCAAGCCTCCGAAAAAAGCTCAGGACGAAGGCATATAGCCGCCCAAACTAAAATGTCGCATAACTTCCAAAATATTTATCTGATCGAGCTCAAATTTGTATTTTCATGAATAGGTCATTGAGGACTATCTTGGGAATTTTTTTTGTATTTTTCAATTTTTTCATATTTCCCGGTCCGGTCGACATTTACAGAAATCCACTCTTAAAGGATGTCATACCCTTACACATCAAACATAAGTACTCAGATGCAATGAAGAATAAAACAGAAACAGTAAGATTATTGATGAGTAGCTCGGTCATGATTACATTCTAGGGGTACTCTTGTTAATTGCAATATCTCTGCTTCTAATTGCTATTTCACCCTCCAAATTTTTCCCATATCGTACAAATAATTTAAGTTGTATCCTTTTCAAAATAAACCTGAAAAAAGATTTGAATCTGAAATAGGCCATGCCCACAAAGGATTATGGGTAAATGGAAAAACTGCTTTCTATATCACATAACTGTAACTTTTTGCATGAATCTGCTCGAAACAAACATTAAAAGCAAAAGTGGACATAGAGAAATAATAAAGAGAGCATTTCAGCATTTGAAGTCTTTTTGACCTATATATATTATATATCAATAAAAAACTATTATGAGTAACAAATAGTAAAAACAAAAAAACAGTACAGTGACTATTATCAGTTTCGTCATTTTCTTCTTATAAGGTTCATCTTGGTGTCATTTTTAAAGATGAAAATTTGGGAGAGGACATGATCGATATTGTAAGGGAACTCCATGGATTGGTGCCGGTTGTACTCGATAATGAAAAAGAGGTGTTTCACCGTGTCCCTGTTGTTGGAGACCAGAAAACAATGGAGAGAGGTGTACAAGCACAGTTTTCTGTTCGCAATGCCTACAGCAAAACACGTAGATTGGAGGGCCTCTTCTTTCAACTTGCTGATTGGCATCTTGAAAACAAGTTCCTATCAGTAAGTTTTTGAAACAAATTATTACCATGTGACACATCATTGTACAGTCAAACCAGTAAAACCATTACGACTTGAAGTATTTCAGGAATATTTATTGTGTTAGGACACAAACTAGCCGCAAAACCACAAACTAAATAGCTTTCTTGCTTACAGTTTAGTTTCTCACACCTGCCTGACTTTCTTCTTGCAACACAATAACATTCCAGAAATATTTCCAGTGTTTACAGTTTTCCTGGTTTCATGTAAGTCTGCAAGTCAGAGAGGAATAACTCATCACTGTCACATTGTGTGTCTCAATAGGAAAAATTAGTGAGAATAGTTGTTTTTTCCCTGTCAAATCACTGCATTTCAGATCTACTATGAGAAACCACCTCTGCTGTGTGATCACATTAAGTGACATTTCGAGAGAATGTTTCATTTGAATATAAATGAAACAGTTTATTTAGCCACACTTTTTATCCTTTTATCCAGTTATTTTTTTCAAGATACTACAGCAGTTCCTCAGCGTCTGACTTTTCTGTTTGCTTTGAGAAACCTTGTGAACTGGCGCGATGTGGTCAGTGATGCCCAGCAAAAACCTGCTCTATGTAAGCGATTTGTGAATTTGGTGTTGGATGCAAGTATCATTGCTGCAGCCCTTAAGTTCTTTGGCATGGAAACAACAGAAGACAAACCCACAAAGCACAGTATCAGTCCAGAATTAGCAACAGGACTCAAGGTGGTGCGCCAACGTTTTTTTTATAGAGTGATCAAAGAATTCATTCAAACCTATGTAGTTGATGGAACTCTCTATGAAAATCACTTCAACAATATTCAAGCACTACAGGAATGGGAAACAGCACTAACTAATCAGCCTATACTTCCAAATGGCAAGTATCCGTGTAGATTCCCAGGGTGTTCAAGCTCATTTAAACATGATGGAGTCCACAGGATGAGGCATGAACTGTCTCATGACCCCCCACCCAGTATTCCTGAGGAACCAGTACTTGTTAATACTGTGCCTGATCCCACTGATCAAAATCCTAAACCCAAAGATGACATTTTTGACTATCACTGTGGCTTCATGAACATGGCTTTACTGTTACGGAACTTCATGGATGCCGTAAAAGAGGGTGATGGTGAAAGGATAATAAAATGTATCAAGATGTTCATTTTATATTTCAAACAGGATGGCAGTGGCAGCACAAAGTATGCTTTGGAGGCTTTGTTCCACATGTTTCAAATGTATGCTTTGCTCAGTCCCAGAGAAGCGGAAAGGATGAAATGGAACAGAACAGTCAACAACATGGCAAGCCAGGATGTAATGTTGCCATGGACGTAGCCTTGGAACATGACAATCATTTGATCAAAGATATGATTAGAGGTCTGGGGGCTAATATCAGTGAAGCTATTGTCCGTAGAATTTGTTGGGCATTCTTCGTCATTAAAGCGTTTTTGGAACACCTAGACCTAGAGATGAAAGTTAAGAAGATCACAGGTGAACATTCCAAGAAATCTGTAGGGCAAGATTTGAAGAAAGTCGTTAAAACACTTGATGAACAAAATGTATTTGATAAACAGCCAACCCGGGAAGCAATGTTTTCCTTTCCAAACTGTCCAAGAGACTACCTCCAATTGCTAGAATCAAAGGGATTATTCTCTTGGATAAATGAGCATAAGAAAAATGTCAGACTTGGGAAAAGGCCACGATAAATCCATGCAAAATAATTACATAGTTTCGTCAAATTTCTGTTCAAATCTCCCAAACAGCAGCTGGTAATTGAGCCTAACCTCCTGAAGGCAGTCATCTTTTCTAAAATACTAAAAATGTACCTTTCTACACAAAGCTCTATTGATGGGACAGAAAATTTTCTTTTTTTTTCTGTATTTTAAGTGGCTTCTTTAGGCTCGATTACCAGCCACTGTTTGGGAAAATGAGCCATGCCAAGAAAGTCGTACCTGATAGCCCGGGGGTAGTGGATTTTGTTCATCACTTGCCCGAAAAGCAAGTGACGTTCTTAGGGAAATTCAAATTTCAGAAGCACTGTAATCAATGTTGGTCATCAACTTTTTTTTTTTTAAGGGGAGGGGGGAGGGCTTTTTAAAGGACTCTTGGGCTAGTACATACTACTGAGAACTTGCTCGAATGGCAAGGCATAAAACCGACTTTCTTTGTACCCTGTTCTTGAGGTAGGTTGTCTGCATTAGACAAAAATTAGTTGTTAATTAAATTTAATTAATTAGTAAACATTTTTTGTACAATACCCTCAGGGCTTTACAGTATAGGCTGAAGCTAAAATAGACTTCAATGGAACTGATTCTGATACAGCTACACGTATACCACCCAACAACCTATATGAACAGCTTTTGACATAAAAAATGGGAAATTTCAGCAGACTATTGCCAATACTGTTTATTTACAACAAGTCTGTGTACCCAACAGCCTTAATAGCCTCTAGTTCCAAGCAAGACTAGATATGGATCAGCTGAACAATACCAAGCCACATTTCCATTGTGTACCTAATAAACTATATCACAATATTACAACTATATGTACGTTCTGCTTGGATTGGACGTCTAAATCATCTCACTGTAGGAAAAAACCCAAAAGTGCTTTTGACCTTTCCAGTGACAGTTATAGGCTTGATTACTTGCTGATGTTCGGGACAGACCCGGGATACAGTGGAAATTGAGCCTATAACGATTAGTAATTTATATATTTGTGAGTTGATGTACAGTGACCTGACCCAATTTTCTAACTAAGCCAATTTTTTTTTAAAAATCTGATTTCCTGTAATATTAAAACTCAATTAAGCAACATGTACATGTCCTGGCTAAGGGACACCAGACATAATGATACTGCTTTGAATGCTTCAGTAATCCCTAACAGCTAAGTATAGAACTGTAAAGAATATCATGACATTTGTGGGTTAACAGATTGAACAAAACCTCCAGTTTACTCAACATCAGAGCCAGACTCTTCTTCATTGGGTGCAAAACGGCTATCCTCAGCAATAAAAAACATTTCATCTTGAACGCCAGCCAAGACAGAATCCTCAACATCAAAATCAAAAATGTCCAGATCAGCAAACTTTGATGTATCACTGTGTTCGAGGTCTTCGACAGGTTCACACACATCAACATCATGAAAGACTTGGCTAAAGGTAAACAAAACTTCTAAGGCCACACTAAAATTCCAGATGTCAACAAATTTGAAAATGTCAGTGACAGTGAAAAATTTCTCACAATTGTTCCAAATCTGTTCCACATGCAGATCTCCAAATAAACCAGACAACTTTGCAGGGGTAAACATTGGCACGTTTTCAAGTCTTACTCTGCGCAAATATTGTTCCCTCCAGGCTTTCTTAAGGTAGTTCAACTCTTGGCGTAGATTACCCCTCTGAGCATCGCTCACTACTCTAGAAAAACAATCAGTTGGACCCTCTCGGCCATCTGGGAAGTTTGACTTAAAGAAAACAAAATCACAACAGTCCCCCTGACATTTACAGTTTTTCTTGCAAAAGTCACAACAATTATGCACTGGTTCAATTAAAGGAACTTTTCCAAGGTCCACATCGAAGTTTTTAAGGAGTATTTTCCTTCGGCATTAAGATGATTCCCGCACATAACTTTTTATTTCCTCAGAACAGTGCTTCATCATAAGGCTTGAGTAAAGAACCACAGACTTGCACATTTCATAGTTTGACCTACCAGCTCTGCCACTTTCTTGCAGATATGTTTCAAGGTTGTAAGAAGGGCCATAGTGCAGAACTGTCTTGACATTCTTGCAATCAATACCCATACCGTAGGCAATGGTGGCTATCAAGACACGGACTGAGCCATTTGTTTCCCCCATTGACTCCAAAATATTATCTCTATTGAGAGCATCAATTCTACTATGAAACATTTCCACAGTCCTCTTCTTAGGGTCACCAGAATTGTCAATGTACATGTCATCACCAAGTTCTGATATGAAGAAAGAATATAAAGGTTGGTGACTTTGATTGTCTGGCAATATATAATTGTCCTCTCTGTTAATCCTCTGTGCTCCCGTAACTCTTTAACTAATGCCTTAAATGTGTGAGCAGGATCAGGGGTGATAACTTGAACAGCATAACTTATGTTATCTCTGTTTGGGCTATCCATTATCAATGCTGGGCTTTTCATCTCAAGAGAGCACATGATCTTGAGTCTTGAGGAAGTGCTTGCTGTAGCAGTCAGTGCAATCAGGCGGACTTTACCTACAATTGAGCGGATCTCATTGATCCGGCCAAACCATTTTTCAAAAGCCATTTCCCCTTTATTCACTGCATAACCCCTGAATTGGAAACATACAATAATGTTATGTTAACTGGGGTGTAGCATGGTTAATTTAAAGTTTGTGATAGCATTTATGTTCCATTTTAGCTTAGTTGTATTCTCCTTTTTCTTTGCCTCCTTTCTCTTGGTATCCATAATCTCAAGCACTTAAAATCAGAGGACATAGGAACTTAGTAATAATCCTTGGCAAAAAAATTATTCTCAGCTGTAATTTTTATCAATAACACATACTGCACGTATGTGCCCGAGAAAGAACTAAAGACTAAATAAAAAAAAAATGATTATATTTATGTCTAAGAAAGGAAGTATCTCTAGCACTGCAACTGTTTGTGATATATCACTGAAAAATCAATGATTTTCCATACCCCGTTGGTTGAATGACAAACACGTCTTGACCTTTAACTATGTGTTGCAGTGCCTCTCGCTGAGAATCTTTTAAATTTTGAAGTTTAAATGACTCTAAAACTTGCTTGAAAGCCAAATTCATCTGCGTGATATCGTCCGCCATTTTGACAACTCTGTTTTGATGTGATAATTTATGCGACAATCCTGGCAGACGAAAATCTGCAGACGGTAACATGATTGGCTAAAACCAACAAAGGAAATCGCACGCGTCCAGCCGAGATTTCGGGAGTGAGCGCTGGCTCATTTCCCAAAACAGCGGCTGGTAATCGAGCCTACCTTTTTACGATACGAATCACGGTTCAAAATCTGTTCTGAGCTGAAACTGTTGTGGCTAATTGAAAATGTTTTTACTACAGCGCACCAAAACATTGGATTTCATCTCTTAAAATTTAAGATTTTGCTTACTAACCGTTGCAAAGAAAAGGAAAAGCATCAGCAATGGAATGAAACGCTTGGTTATTCTTCAAAAAGGCGAGTATTTACATGATTTTGCTGACAACACCTTGCTGATTTGCTGATTTGCTATTTTCGAGTTGGTGGTTTTCTTGCACTGTTGACACGCCATTGAACTTAAAACAACTTTTTGAACCTGGTTTTTCGTTTGACATCCATTGTTTTCTTTGGAGTTCTATTTTGTACTCTCGTTTTACATTGCTTTATTTAAGAGCATACGGATTCGTAGCTAAAATAGGCAAACAAAGACATTCGCGATGCCGTTGTTTTTCGCGTTGTTGTTTTTCACGTTGTTGTTTTTCGTGAACTGTTGACACTACGTTTAACTAAAACAACTAACTACAGAGAAGTCCTTTGAGCTCAGTTTTTTGGTTGACATCCGTTATTTTCTTTGGAGTTCTATTTTATAATCTCGTTCTATTTTGCTTCATCAAAGAAAATACAGATTCGTCGCTAAAATAGTCAAAGAAATCTCACTTGCTTGTGTTTTCAGAATTTTGTTTAAAGCATTTAAGTGTTATTTACATGTTGGAGCGGATCTTGTGTGAAGTTCGTCCTTTCTTGGTTGTATTGCCATATTTTGCCGATTCTTGTTTCAAGCCAAGCTGGCGTGTTTCAATGAAATACATCAAAAAGTGGATGATTTCGTTTTCAGAGATATACTGGAATAAAGTACATCAGTAAAACTCTTCTTTGACCTTGCGCTGAAAAAGTTTTTTTATGGCTTCCAATTTTAGCATGATTCCTATTCACTGGCTATTGACAGTTGACTCTGAAATGGCTTTTTTCCTTTTCCGTTTGCTCACTGAGGGTGTGCGTGTTTTCTTTTAAAACTCATGCGGTTCAAGAAAAATTCATTTCCAAACTTGTGAATTCTAAATTAAATTTCACTTGCAAAACCAATGTCGTACTCATCGCTTCATGATTCATGCGATATTGGTTTTTAGCATAAATTAACCATGGAATTCACTAGTTAGACGATGTAATTTTTCTATAGAAGAAAGCAAAGGAAATGATTTAATTATGAAAGCAGCAAGAGAAACATCAAAACGTGGACAATTCGAAACCTTTT
>NC_090876.1:30285521-30287232 GCF_036669935.1 Montipora foliosa
ACAGACACAACGCCATGATAAGCTTGAATGTTGCGTGACAGAAAAAACGTGTCATTTATTGGCATGGAAACTAAAGATAGGGTCTTTAAGATAACGAGAAGCTCAGTCTGTTAACACTTTGGTTATAACAAGAGGCCACATGATACGCGCATGTATCACATTTGCATGTATTGCATGTATCACATTTTTGTCAGTACACATCTTCCAGTTTCAAAACGAGTCCACAATTTAGCCGTAAGTCACGCAAACAATAAACTTATGCCCGTAGATGGTCAATTTTATTATGATGTCTGATAGGGGACTGAATAGTTTTACATACAAGACATTTGTCTCACCCACGAGCTTATTTCTCAGCTTATTACAATGAGGAAATGAAGTATCATCTGTTAGGGGGTGAGGGTACATTGCGCTATCCCGTTACTTTAATGCATTATTTTAAGAAACATTGAAATCAGTATAAACAGAAACAAACTGTGTCATAATTGAAACTATGCCAACTTTAATAGTTCCATTATAAATTATAAACTAGAAAATCCCCTGCCTTTCCCCCCACCCCCATAGACAGTACCACTGTTTTTTATTTGCATGACTTATGGCAACATTGTGGACTTGTTTTGATACTGGAAGCAGAATAACAAATGTGTATCGACAAAATAATTCTTGTATCACATTTTTAGTGGTTACAAAAACCAAAGGGTTAACAGACTGAGATCCTATCGTTAGTTTCCATGCCAATAAGAAAGCGAATGATTGTCGACCGACACCAACTACAGTAAACACGACCCTTGTCATCATTGTGCGAGACAATTATATAAGACAGAAACATGTTTCAGTATAAGGTAACTTAAATGAAAAGAATTTACCAGCTTTTAGCATAGAACAAAATCTGACTGAAGTCATTCAAAGTGTCCATTATAAGGTAGGCATGTTAGTAGCCAAGTTTCCATAGAGTGATCTGTGATCAGATAGGGAGGTGTTCGTTCCTAATAATAATAATAATAATAATAATAATAATAATAATAATAATTTATTTCTTAAAAAACGCATAATTACTAGGTCTCAATGCTTTTTACAAGTTATACAAAAAAAAATATAAAATATAATATAACTATATATTGAAGAATAATTTAAATACATTAAAAGTGTCAGTAATACTCTTAGCTTAAATGTTTCCTGAATAGGAATGTTTTCAGGTATTTTTTAAAACTATCTAAGGAATCAATGTTTTTGATGGTATCTGGGAGATTTTTCCACAAATTATTTTGGCGCAGCAACTGAGAATGATCTTTCACCACATGCTTTGGTTCTAGCAATAGGCGTCTGTAAAAGGTTTTTTGCCAACGATCTCAACATTCTTTTAGGTGCGTAGGATGACAGTAGTGATCTTAAGTAATATGGATCGAGTCCCTTCAGTGACTTATAAGTCAGAAGTATAATCTTATATTCAATCCTGGCTTTGATCGGCAGCCAGTGCAGCTCCCGCAGGATAAGAGTAATATGCGTATACTTATTGTCACAAGCATAGTTTCTCTTATTAAACCTAGTTTCTCATTTATTTTAAATCTTCATACATTGTTTAAAGTCTATTTCATAAAAGAGAAAAGTGTTTTCAGCAATATTAATTAGAGCGAATAAATGCTGTTTCGATCTGGTTGATTAGTGTCCTTAATGAGAAGGAAAAGCTCTGCATCTGTATGGAGATTCAGATATT
>NC_090876.1:30287332-30304832 GCF_036669935.1 Montipora foliosa
TCCAGTTTTACTGCTAATTGCGAGCCTATGAGTTATGAAATGGAATTATTGCAAACCTAGTGCTTTCATAATATATAGATTTAGCCAAGCCTAACAGCAGAGCTCCCGGGTTGTTATTCTTACTGGCTCTAGGATTAGTGAAAAAAAAAAGCCTTTGGAATTTCCGTGTTTTTTGGTTGTCCTGGATATTGCTTTGTATGTCAGTTTCTTTGCGCCTAAACTAGTCAATTCCACGGTTAATTTCACCCGAAAAGCCAACTGATCACGAGTCACGAAGGGATGAATGCGATTTCAGTTTTTTCACCGAAATTTACTGTCGAATTCACCAGTTAGGCAATTAATTTTTTTTGAATCGCAAGAGTTTTAAAGAAACAAGCACATCTCAGCAAGTGAATGGAAAAGGAAAGAAGCCATTACAGAGTCGACTGTCAAAAGCCAGTGAATAGGAATCAAGCTAAAATTAGAAATCACAGATGTACTATAGCTTGTGATGTGACAGATCGTCTTTGTTGGTTCAAGGTCAAACAAGGAGTTTTATTGACGTACTTTATTCCACTTTATCTCGGAAGACAAGATCATTTACATTTTGATGTATTTGGTTTAAACACGCCAGCTTGCCTTAGAACCCGAATCGGCTAGAAAGGACAAACTTCAAACAAGACCTCCAACAAATTACCTGTACGTGCTCTTAACAAAATTCTGAAAACACAAGCTGGTGATATTTCTCCTTACTTTCACGAGAACTCCTTGCCATTACATGTTTCTAACATAGGGGGAAATTTTTCTTGTCACTGTCAGGGCACATCGAAAAACAATTAGGCAAACCAGAAACAGATTAATTATTTCTGTTCTGAACAAAAGAAAAAACGACCAAACCACTTTTTAGAAATATGCATCCACTTGAAATAACTCATCCATAGAAATAAACGGTGTAGTTCTGTTCTTCATTCATAAGTAGATTCAAACTTAAAAATCTTAAGACTCATGCCAAAATTGCAATCCAGAGCAAAAACCAGCACTAAACAAATTAAAAATAAACACTCAGCTTTAAGTTTATATCCCTCCAATGCTTGACTTGAATAACTACGTAGCCACCAGTGTTCCTGACAACAGCTATATTATGTCACACCTGGATTGAAACCAGGGAAAAATGCCAAAAAAATATTTTTTCCAAACTGTACCTGAACACGAAAAGCAACGGCTTTCAAGATTTTGTTGACGTAGCATGCAGTGTAGCCGCATCGAGCCATAGAAAGAGCACAAAAAATTAAGCCTCACTTATGCTCAGGTGTGAATGTCTGACCTGACTTGAGCCTGCGATCCAATCAACAACCAGTCCCAGGTCAGCGGTCAACTTTAAAAAACAGCTGACCTCGATAAGGTCCAACTTGAGCCCGCTATATGGTCACATGATACTAATCAGCGGATATCTTGTTTTGACAGGTGCCAATTGCCCGAACATTAAGGTATGCTGTAAACTAGCTGGAGTGTCAACTGGATTATTGCCCCCTGGATTAGCTCTAAACTTGAACATGTGATATGGTTACGTGATACTGGTCACATTGGCATACATGGAGGGGTGGACGGTCGTATGGTCGTACGGTCGTACGGTCGTACGGTGACCAAACCAAATTTTCTTAACTATGGTGCTCGGCGTGCGTGCAGCTCCGCTATAATGTATTACATAGACTAATGAACATTGTAAAAGTGCCCTAGGGCTTTGGTAAAAATGTTTCTTTTCACTGATGAAAGTTTCTGTTGTACACCACTATTATTAATGTCGTTACACAGGAAATGAAAAAAAAAGTTTTATTCTACTGTCAGGTGTAATTCAATTTAAATATTTATAGCCATTACTACACCAGGCCTCTCTATTTCTAACAGTGATTTTATCCCAGCAATGCTTACAATAAGTAGAGTGAACGTCATTATGGTATCTATTTGCATTTCACTTGCATTTGCGGAGAGATGAGCAGAGTTGGGATTTCTGTGTAACAAGATTCAGGTGTGTGCAGAAATGTCCACGAAATTAGTAGACGATCCATTGGTGTTGTTGGTGTTGTTCGAGCTGGTGGTTTTCGTAACAATGTCTCGATTGCAAAAGATCGATGCATTCTTTTCACCAAAAAGGTAGGCCCAGCGGAAAAATTTAGTGATAATGCGTAAGGAATTCGAATCAAGACATTTTTCCGGCCCTAACATTGATATATTGATGAAATTCTAATCCAGAACAGAAGAGACAGAACGACGACGAAGCAGTGAAAGAGGAAGCGTCAAACCAGCAGAGGACCTCCACCCAAGAAGACTATTGCCACTCACCAACCTTGTCATGATCCTTTTTTCTTGTCAAGCTTGTCAGTCTTTTTGCACAAGCCTGGGTAAGCCAAAGAAATGTTGAAATTCAATAAATTAACCCAAAGCTCTTTCAAGAACTTATTGGTAAGGGACCACATCTTTTTATTTAAATGCTCAATGAGAACATTATGCAGGTACCTTTTCACACATGCCATATGTCAAAGTAATGGGTTTTATTGCGTAGATTGCCTTTAATCCAGCCAGTGTTCTGCTGTGCCTTGTACTCAGTGCTGAGTTCGTAAGTACTTGTCCTGCCCTCACCAACCCTTCATGATCCATCCAGGCATTATTTCTAATCTCATTACTCTGCAGAAGAAAGACAATTTTCACTCTGTCGTAATAGCGGAGCTCTGCACGCATGGAGCACCATTGTTGAGAAAATATGGTAACTCATCCATGCAAGAAATCTTGGTCTTATAGCCACCCTCCATGTATGCCAATGTCACCAGTATCATGCTACAATCGGCGTCAAAATTGTTGAGACACTCTTATCCTTTAGAGTCGATTTCAAGCTTGGCGGCGCAAATGGCCCCCTCCCCCGCACCCCCGGGACAATGTTGTGTTTTCCTGTTTTCTACGAGCCTTGTCGACAGCGGTACAACATTGATTAGGGTGGAGGAGGGAGGGGTATCCCGGAAACCTACTTTCTGGACAAGTTTCCTTTGCAAACAATGAATGTGTTGTTGCCAGTGTGCTCTGTTGGCAAATGTCTCAACTAATTTTGTCGCCAATTGTAGCTTACAGCATACATCTTTGATATGGAAAATCCATGTTTTGATCAATTGACACCTGTCAAAACAAGGTATCCGCTGACCAGTATCACATGACCATATCCCAGGCTCAAGCTTAGAGCTCATCGAGGTCAGCTTTTTTATGAAGTTGACGCTGACCAGTGTCATGTATGCTATCAGGAAACGGTGGCTAAGGCATCGAGGGTAATAAAGACCATGAGGAGTTTTTGGAAGACAAAGTGAATGTCATAAGACATAACATGGTGTGAGAATAATTGGTGAAATACAGCCACTAAAGAATGCGCAAAGCCAAAAGGTCGATTTGCTTAACATTGTGAGAACGAAATCAACTTCTGTGGGTAGCACTCCAAAGATGGATTGGACGAGTGGAGATTTACCAACCCCATGGAAAGCATTCAAGCAACACTGCGAGTTTATGTTTGGACGGCCTCTGAAGTGAAAAAGTGAAGAAGACAAATGTAATTACCTGATGATTTGGATTGGAGACAAAGGTTGTGACATATACAATACATGAGAACTCACTGTAGAAGAAGCGAAGAAGCTCCACGCATATTATGCAAAGTACGAAGAGTATGTGAAACCCAAATCTAAAAAGGTATTTGCAAGGTACAAGTTCCACCAGAAGATTCAACGAGAGGGTGAGTCATTTCAACAATTTCTCACTGATTTAAAGTTGCTTGTGAAAGATTGTGGTTATACTGACCCTGATGAAATGGTTAGAGATAGAGTGGTTATTGGCTGTCATTCTACCAAAACAAGAGAAAAGTTAATTCAGGAAGGTTCAGATCTTACTCTTGAAAAAGCAATTGACAATTGACAATGCCAGAACGGATGAAATGTCAAAAGCGCAACTGAAATCCGTGGCAACTGAGAATACAAATATTAACAGTGTAAATAAAGTAAAACAAAGAAACCACCGAAAAAACTAGCCGAGAGAAATTCATGCACAAAGATTGCAGCAGATGTGGTTATCAGCATGTCAAAGAAAAATGCCCAGCACAAGGCAAGAGATGTAAAAAATGCCAAAAGTTAAACCATTTTGCCAGAGTATGTCAGTCTAAGACCACAATTAAGAAACAAATACACCATGTAACTGAAGATGAACACAGCGATGATGCGTTCTTTGTTGGATGCATCACTTCAGTGAACACTGTACATATGGGTGAATGGTATGAAGACCTAAGCATTGGAAGCAAAACTATCAAGTTTCAGTTAGACACTGGAAGTCAATGTTGTTTCTTACAAAGTTATACAAGATCTTGACATCGAGTGCCAAGCTAAGCTTAAATCATATTCGGGTCATCAGATTCCTAACAAAGGGGTAGTGACCTTGCCTTGTGAATACAAGAGTAAAGGTTTTCATGTGAAATTCCATGTAGTTGATGTTGAAGCCCCTGCAGTACTGAGTGCCCAAACCTGCAAAGATATGGGTCTACTTGCCAGAATAAACTCACTTCAGCAACACAGCATTCCAAAGTCTCAGACTGATATGGGTCAAGGCATCTTTTATAAATACCCAGATTTGTTTCAAGGTCTTGAATGTCTTCTTGGAGAGCACTCAATCAAGTTAGATCCAAGCATTGCTCCGGTAGTTCATCCTCCAAGAAAGGTACCCGTATCCCTCAGAGGGAAGATCAAAGATGAGCTCGACCGTATGGAGAAAGAAGGTGCAGTTGTTAAGCACACAGAACCTAGTGATTGGGTGAACAGCATGGTTGCTGTTGTGAAACCAAACAAGATTCGTATTTGCATAGACCCCAGAGATTTAAATGAAGCCATCAGAAGGGAGCATTTCCCAATGACAAAAATAGCTTGAAGAAGTCGTTGCTGACATGCCACAAGCCAAAGAATTTTCAATTTTAGATGCCACATCGGGATATTGGCAAGTGAAGTTAGATGAAGAAAGCTCAAGGCTATGCACATTCAACACGCTGTTTGGAAGATACCGTTTCACCAGGTTGCCATTTGGCATAAAGTCGGCTCCCGAGCTGTTTCAGAACTGCATGTATGACCTGTTTGCTGATCTAGAGGGTGTGAAAATGATAGTAGATGACCTCCTAATATGGGGAAAAGATGATGCAGAGCATGATGCCAGATTAAAGCCAGTGTTAGACCGAGCTTGAGAAGTCAACCTAAAAGTCAATGCCAAGAAATGCAAAATCAAGCAAGAAGAAGTGCCCTATGTTGGCCATGCCCTAAGCAAAGAGGGCTTGAAAGCAGATCCTGAAAAGACACGGGCACTACAAGCAATGAAACACCCTGAGAACACTAAGGAACTTAAAACATTCCTTGGATGTATTCAGTATCTTGGAAAGTTTATGCCCAACAAGGCTACAGTCAGTGCACCACTCAGAAAGTTACTATAGAAGAACCTTGCCTGCCATTGGGACCAAGAGCAAAAAGCAAGCTTTCAGAAACGTAAAGAGATGGTTTCTTCAGCACCAAAGCACTCTTGGACATTGTAATGTAATCAGCGCTATATAAATAAAGTATTATTATTATTATTATTATTATTATTACTATTATCATTATTATTACCAGCACTTGGGTACTATGATCCAAGCAAGCCACCAACCCTAACAGTTGATGCAAGTTCCAAAGGGTTGGGTGCAGTCCTCCTGCAAGATAAAAAACCCTTAGCATACGCGTCAAGAGCCCTGACTCCAGCACAAGAGCGATACGCCCAAATCAAAAAGGAAACCCTTGCAATTAAGTACGGCACACAGAAGTTTCATCACTTCATATATGGAAGACCAACCCAAGTCGAGTCAGACCACAAGCCCTTGCAGTATATCTTAAGTACGTTTTTGCATCAAGCACCACTGAGATTGCAGAAAATGATGTTGACCCTGCAACGGTATGACTTAAAAGTAAAATATCTCCCAGGTTCAGAACTTTCTGTCGCTGATGACTTCAGTAGATCCTACCTGCATGAGTCTACAGAAACTCTCATTCCAGACCTCGAAGTGAATGAAATTCACCTGACTGCGCACTTTCCCATTTCACCAGAGAAGTACGCCGAGTTCCAGAACGCCACTGCAGATGATTTTTTTTTCCATTAACTTTATTTAACTTCTTTTGCCTATTTACAAAAGATAAAATATAATAAACTAAACAGCAATCTCTGCTAAAGGGTAAATGTAAATTGAAGAAAAGCTGAACTTAAACAATTGGTAAGAAGTTTGGATAATCTGGTTTTTTTTTTTCCACAATCATTTTTTTACAAAAGGTTATTTTAAGTCGAAAAGTAAGAATAGTAGAGATTAAAGTGAAACTGTTTGACTAAGTAAATAAACTATCGGTAAATAATTGTGACTCAATTAATGTCCAAAATTTATTCCCTCGAGCATTTTCCATTTTTCCTTGAACAAATTTGAATTGTTTAATTTAAGAGAGATATATTTTACGATTTGATATTTATTGATCAAAATTCTTTTGAAGTGGCTCAAACATGATTTTATTTCTTTGCAACGGCATGTCCGATTTTCCCAAAATAAGTATATAATTTAGTAGATCCATCTTCTCCTCTGAGAACCCTAATATAATATCACGGTATTCTGGCATGAGGCTTTTGCAACTTTTAAGTTTACTTAAAAGTTGTTCATAGACCTCTTTCACAAAAAGAGATAGCAAAGGAACAGTCAAAAAATATATGAGGAAATGTTTCTATAGTCTGTTGAACAGTTTGGATTTGAAACGTAGCCTATTTTACAAAGTAATTCATTTGTATATAAAATTGAATTTAAAACCTTACACTGAAAGGAGCGTAAATAAGGTTCATTAGCAACTCTCAGTGGCATCACAAATGCCTCCGAAACTTTGTATTCTAGGTTAAATTCTTCCTTCAACTTTCTCCACTTACTTGGTTTTTCACATTTTTGCTTTATAAGATAGAAATAATAGTCACAACATTTGAAATTTTCCAAATCAAAAATAACTTTCAAGTTGGGCATATTACAACACAGTTCCAACGGAACTGATTGCCTTAGACCTGTCCACGTTAGAAAGTTCGAGCTCATCAAACCTGCACCCCTGACGACATTCAAAGATGCAATATTTGACATGTCATAAAGCAGATCAGAGGTGTATTTAATATTACTATCAAAAAAAATGTTTGTAAAAGACACTTTTACCCTCAATCTTTATTTCTTTGTTATTCCATAAAATGTATTTGTAAATGTTGTTTGGATCTTCCATTTCTCTTACTTTTGACCACCATTCTAATAGTTCACGATAAAAGGTTATTGGAAGTATTAATTGGTTAATGTCATAATTACATTGAATTAAAACTAATCCCCCTTCGTTCCGTAATTAGTAATTTAGGTATACCTTCCAAAAATTGGAATATTCTGGGTCAACTATTCTTTTTAATCAACTTAGTCTTAAGGATTTAATCACAGTATCATAATCTAACATTTTTAGGCCCCCTTGATCATAAGGTGTGTACGTCGAGAGTCAGGTAACTTTGTCTGTCCCATTCCACAAAAAATGAAAGACCAGGGTGTTAAATTCTTTTATGACATCTGGCGGAGTACATATCACCAAACTAGCATAAATCATTTTTGGGAGTAGAAGTGTTCTGATGTTTACCTTGCCATGAATCGATAGCCCTCTTGCCTTCCATAGATTTATTGTATTTTTAATTTTTTTCAACCTTTACTTAATTTTTTTTTTCCACCAATTGCTGTACATCATATGTTATAAAGATCCCTAAAAATTTAATGCATGTTTTCCACTGAACTCCTAATGGTTCACTTTCACAGTTCTGACAGGAGCCAATGCACATTTTGAGGATAATTTCTCTCTTCCTGTTTGGATGATGCTTTCTTGAATATTCTTGAACTGACTGAAAACCCAGTAAACAGTTAGCAAAAACGGCAGAAGAAGGAGAAACGAAAAAAAAAGCCAAGAAGTCTTAAGAGATTAGGTACAACTTTTGTGCACGCCTGTACAAAAAAATGTCACAAAACGGGATGCTATTGCCATGAAAGGCATGCTTTCATGTTTTGGACTCAGAACTGACCAAAATTGTGAAAAAATGCGTATTTTTCAAGAATCTCCACGTGTCAATGTGTCAAATGAAAATGTTCCATATTTCAGTTATTTTTCTCCCATTTCTTTTTCAGGGCTATTGGTAACAGACTAAAAACAGTACAAGTACAAGGAAAGGTTACGTTTATACAAACGTTGGCCGTGTAGCACTTATATTTTAAACAGAGTTAACTGAATAGAGTGTAATGTGAAGTGCTAGATTTCTATCCCATATGAACCATAGGAGCGTTAGCCCTACTGATGGAAATGGGGCTAACGCTCACATTGTTCATATGGGATAGAAATCTACCACTTCACATTACACTCTATTCAGTTGACTCTGTTTAAAAACAGTACAGACCGACAAACATCTTGAACTCCTATGACTATTATGAGGTTTCGGCGACGTATCGGTCAACTACGCGCTATATCGGGCGACATACTATCGGCAGACTGTCGTCCGACTTTGACCACTATATTGATAGATATAGCGGTCAACACTACCTACAGTAAACATTATGCGAAACAAAAAGAATACTGGAAATGCTTCTACTTATCTAAAAATCGTTACATGGTGCCACACCAGTATATATAACATCTATATTGACTGCAAGACCCAAAACACAAGGATTATGAGGCAAAAATACATTGAGTTTACCACAAATAAAAACTATGAACTTTGGAAAACACTCTTTTTGTTCTTATTCAAATTGTACATACCTCATCTCCTTAATTGTTTGTTTGATTGTTTTTTTCCTTTATGTGTATGAAATTTTATCATGTTATCAATTTTAACCATATAATATTGAAATCACTGTATTATATCTTATTCTTATTTGCACGTGTAGTAAAGTAGCATTTAGCACGACACGCAAGATGGCGGGTTTCAACCACTTTGTTACGAAGGCATCATGGGTAAAGCCACACTCAAATACTAACATAATATATAGATTTAGCCAAGCCTAAAATCGGAGCTCCCTGGTTATTTAATCTTACCGCCTGTAGGTTTAGTGAAAATAAAAGTTTTGACTTGTCCTCGTTTTGATGTTTCTGGTTGCTGCTTTAATAATTAACTCATTTTCTTTGCTTTCTTTTGTAGAAAAATTCATTACCTAACTAGTGAATTCCACGGTAAATGTTACGCTAAAAACCGATATCGCATGAATCACAAAGCAATGAGTGCGATATCTGTTTTTCGAGTGAAATTTACTTTGGAATTCATCAGTTTGGCTGAACCGCACGAGTTTTAAAAGAAAACAAGCACACCCTCAGTGAGTTAATGGAAAAGGGAAAAAGCCATTCAGAGTTAACTGTCAATAGCGACCAAACAGGAATCACGCTAAAATTAGAAACCATAACAACTTTGTCAGTTTAAGGTCAAACAAATAATTTTACTGATTTACTTTATTCCCTCATTATCTCTGAAAACAAGATCATTCACATTTTGATTTATTTCATTGAAACACGTCAGCTTGGCTTAGAAGAGGAATCAGCAAAATACGAAAATGCAACCATGAAACACCAATTAAACCAGTTTTTAAATATATGCATCCACTTTAAATAACGCATCTGCAAAAATAACAGACGGTTTAGTGCCCAAGGAAAGAATTTGTAGAGCAACTTCTTCCACCAAGTATGAGCTATTACTAGTATTCTGTTTTGTCGTTGTCATTCTCTTTCGATCTCCTTTCATTTCTGTTCTAGTCATAGGTCCTCCAGGCATCATGTAACCTTATCAGAGCTACTAAAGATCCGCCAAAAATTGCAATACAGAGAAAAAAGCAGCTCTAAGCAAAATAAAAATAAACACTCAGCTTTAAGTTTATATCCTTTCGATGCTTGACTTCAATAACTGTGTAGCCGCCAGTGTGGACCACAGCTATCATGACATGTCAAACTGGATTGAAACCAGCAAAAGTGCAGAATGAAAACATTTTCGAAACAGTTTTCCACCTGGACACGAAAAGCGTTGACTGTGTAAGAACTATAGTTGACGTAGTATGGCCGTGTAGCCGCCTCGAGCCACAGAAAGCTTGCAAAAAATGCAGCGTTGCTTATGTTTAGGTTAGTTAACCTAAACATAAGCATGTGATACTGGTTAGCGGATACCTTGTTTTGGTGTCAATTGATCAAAACATGGATGTCCAATATCAAAGATGTGTGCTGTAAACTAGCATGATACTGGTCACATTGGCGTACATGGAGGGTTGGACGTACGGACGTATGGTAATGACATCATGGCTATAAAACCAAAATTCGTTGCATCGATGCGTTACCCTAACGCGCATGCCCGCGAGGAGCTCCACTATTACAGCTCGGAGATACTAGCATTATTTTATGCTACCCTAAATCCGAGTTTTAAATAAAATTCACTACTACTACTGTGCATCCGTGGTACTAATGCATGAAAATTCTATTAAATATTTACGTATAAAATTGGAAATCTCAGGTAAGCTACATCTCAAAGAAAATTAAGAGAAACATTGTCAACCTCAAACCTCTTAAAAAGTTAGATTACTCTCTCATATATCCATTATATATATATGGAATTACTGCGTGGGGAACAACCACAAATCTACTTTAACCCCAATCATCACTTTACAAAAACGAGCTCTGCAAATCATTACTTTTTCTAACTACAATGATCACTGTAACCCTCTCTTCAAGGCTCTTGAAATAATTAAATTCGAAGATATCATCTTCCTACATAATGCTTATCCTACATATTTATGTATGATTTCCATTCTGGCACTTTGCTGCCAGCCTTCTCTAATTATTTTACAGCTGTCAATAAACGGCACAAGTACAATACAAGACTTGCTTCCAGGTGTCCAATAAGGACAAATTATGGTAAATTCAGTATTAAACTTCAAGGTGCAAAAATTTGGAGCTCATTAAGTGAAGAAACTAAATCTCTCCACAGATTATCTTTCAAGAAAACCTTAAAAAAAGAAATCATTCAATTTGATATACAGTTATTTCTTTTGCTTACTATTGCTTGTCACTATTCTTATGTTGTAAATACCATTGTTTTTTGTAAGCAGTTTTTTTTTCTTGTTCTTGCCCTGGTGTAATGTCAGCTTGTAACTTTCTCATATATTTATTTATGTCTCTATTCTTAGGTTACTTTTACTTTAATACACACAATGTATAAAAGACTGTAATCTTTTCTAACTGTACTTCATAGATAGCTGCCTAATTTTCTTAGCCCTTATGGTTGTTATAGGCAGCTAATACCTTATTTTTCAGTTTCAAAAACTACTTTTTTTGTTACCTGTTGGTATACATAAATGTTGTTGTTGTTGTTGTTGTTGTTGTCAGGTGAAAGACGTACCCTCTAAAGTAGGTTTCACCTCTTACAAATGTAAGAAAGCTGCTGTCATTCATCTTGGAATCAATAACGTTACAACTGATGATTCACCAGAAAGCATTGCCAAAAAAATAGCTGAGGTAGGAAAGATGATTCAACACAGCACTCAAGCTGCACGGATAATCATTTGCTGATTTATCCAAAAAAATCATAGTGAATAAAATTCCTACTGATTCTAAATGTAGCCAATCAGGCACACGAACAACAAAATTGAACTGTGAAGAAATATCCTTCGTCCAATCAGCAACACGAACGACGAAATTTCACTACTGATAAATAAACGTATCAAATGGAATGTCATCCGACAGCGTTGCACAAAAACCATGCGCTTTGAAAAATGACCGAGGAAAGGTTTGCTTCTGTTTGCTGACTTGAGGAATTTATTTTAGAACAAGAAAACACAATGCCGTTCAAAAAACTAAACAAGATGTACGATTGCTTGAACGACTTTTGAAAATGAAGGTCGAAGACTGGAAAAAGGAAATTATTCCAGGGGTTGAGCTGAATGAATACTGAATACATCAACCAATTTATCATCTCCGTCCGCACTAAAGACGGCAATGAATACAAGCCGACTTTCCTTCGAAGTTTAGTGGCTAGCTGGAAATTACAACTGCAGAAAAAGGGCTATTCCGCAAGCATAACAAGCGATCTGGTATTTGAGAAAACCAGAGGGGCTTTTTAGTCCAAACAAAAACAACTAAAAAAGCAAGGAAAGGGAAATAAACCCAAAGCGACGAACTAAAAACACTGTTCACTTTGGACTCCTTTGAAATATCTGAAACATAGTAAGTGTTGTAAATTTTATTGAATAAATTTTCGGTTGGGTGATTTTAAACCATTGTTTATTGCTTTCATCGCCCCACTCCATTTGTGCAAATAAATTTGTCTATCACACACTACCATGAAAAAAACCTCAGTACCTATGAAATAAACACCTTACGGAAAATGCTTTGTACGATTTTTATTCACTCGTTGTTTCGTATCAGAAAACTCACTCATTCGCTGCACTAACTCATTCCTTTTCTGATACTACTTGAGAGCCAATGTCTGAAATTATGGAGAATTGAGCGTCAGTCGTGAAATTTCGAATTTCTTCATATTTTGCCCAAGTAACCTCTATACCAAAGTATTTTCAAAAATAACATTAAAAGTTTCAACAGCTTTTTAAATTTTGCGAAATTGCGGAAAGTGTCAAAACATAGCATGTTGGCCTGCTTCAAATGGTACAATTGGCGAAAAATAAAACATTTTAACCCACTCGTACAGTAAGACGCGGCGTCGTTGCTTTATGAAACACAAACACAATATAAACAAACTTTAGCTCTTTATAACACAGTGATAAAATTTGGATAAGCTGTTGAAATGAAAATGTTTTGGCCTTTGGAAGAAAACCAGTTTCAGGCATTTCAAAAAATCGCAAGTTTCACCCAACTTCCACACTACAAAAACCCAATTGGTACGTCGAGTTAGGACAATTTACCTTTGTAAATTACTGTGTTAAAATATTTCTGGCGGCAATGAAAAATTACCCTGTCGAGAGATCAGCGAATCAAAGCTAAGGTAGGTGGTTTCCTTTTAGATATTACAAATCCTCGGAAACGATTTTTTCTTTAGAAATTCTTTAAAACTTTAATCAGCATTTTTATTTCAGGCATTTTTGAGACAGAAGAGTCTCATTTAAAAATAACAGTGTGCCCATGACATCGAGATTTATTTGGGACTAAGTGGAGATGCAATAAGTGGCGGTGTTCGCTCCCCATTTCTGCGGGGATCGATGCCCACAGGGGAAAATCCTTAGCCTTAGATTCAATATGGATTGAGAAAGGCGCATTCAGCCTATGTTATGAGCGCCATGAATATGCTTGTACCAGTAGGCTCGCGTAAGTATTAAACACCCATCTTACGCGGTAAAAAACGTCTGTGAAAAGAGTAAGTCTAATGTTAATTATTAAGTACACTCGGTGCAGTTTCATTAAAATAGTTTTCATGTTAAACCTCACAAGCTACCCCTCAGTAGACATTGACACGTTGTGAATAAGAAATGATCAGTCCTTTATTATGTTCTTTCGGTTTCCTAATTTTCATGAATTATTTCATGGATAAAAACCCTTTTGGAAACGAACAAGGGAGCGACCGCGAAGATCGCCCTGTGGCGTGGAAACGTGACTTGTGTGACACGCAAGTCATGATTTTGGCGGTCGCTCACTTGTTCGTTTCCCTCGGTGCTCGAGTATCCCTGAGCGGAAAGAGAGACTGCTCGTAGACTAAGGTGTTCAAATTTGATGGATACTGATCATGCAAACAAAGAATGTTTGTTTCCAAAATGGTTTTTATCCATGAAATAATTCATGAAAATTAGGAAAACGGAAGAAAATAATAATAGACCAATCATCTCTTATTCACACAGTGTTCACAGCGTGTCAATGTCTACGGAAAAGTGGTCAGGAAGGTTTTACAACGCCAAAACTATTTTAACGAGACCCCAGCGAGCATACTGGATAACTAACACTTTTTTCTCAACAAGACTTAGTCTTTTCACAGACGTTTATTCCCGCGTATGATGGGTTTTTACGAGCATGCACAAGGCTTTAGGGGTCTCAGGTTGGCCAGGGGAATGAGAACATGTTTTTTGGCGTATTCTGTGCCAACTTTATCCGTCCATGCGTCACCTCCGAGCCTTTCCCACATGCACATGAGAGCAGTAAAACTACGCACCCTAGAGGAACCGCGTAAACAAATTGCGATTAATATATCAGGAAAGAAAATAATTTATACAAATTTACCCAGAATATAACAACAATGTTTAATACTTGCGCAAACCCACTGGTACAAGCATATTCATGGCGCTCATAACATAGGATGAATGCGCCTTTTTCAATCCATATTGAATCTTTGGGGCTAAGGATTTTCCCATGGGCATCGATCCCCACAGAAGTTGGGAGCGAACACCGCCACTTATTGCACCTCCACCTAGTCCGAAATAAATCTCGCTGTTGTGGGCACACTGTTATTTTTAAATGAGACTCTTCTGTCTCAAAAATGCCTGAAATAAAAATGCTGATTAAATTTTAAAAAATGTCTAAAGAAAAAATCGTTTTCGAGGATTTGTAATATCTAAAAGAAAACCACCTACCTTAGCTTTGATTCACTGTCCACTGCAATGTCGACGCTGATTTTGCAATACACGAGGTTATTGTAGACATCTTTGCTACACTCGCAAATTGCAACACATTCCGCATTCACGGGGTTAAATAAACTGGGGCCGCAGGGTCCACCGACGAGGACTGAATAGCCGCAAGATCCCATGCAATCAAATGTTAACAACTAGCGACTTGATATCAATGCATGAAAGGTTTTGTCGCATCAAAAGGTAGGTTGAAAACTAGTATTTCTAGCACGCACTTTGGGCTTACACATCAAAACGCAAACACCCAAAAAAGGATTGTATCTATTGACCTTTGGCCAGGTCATGCGTCACGCAATCTTGATCTTACATCATATCTTGGTTCCGTGCCGGAATGTTACTTCTGTGAATTTGTTTGCGGCCAGGTACCGACAAATTTCGAGGAAACAAGGGTATCACATGTCCAGCAAGCTACATATATTACAGTACCAAACACAACGATTTAGTGGAGGATTATTTTGATCAGACAGATAATGGATAATTTTTAGAAACACGGTAAGGTTCATATTATGTTGCGGTTTCGATCGAGTCCGGGACTGAAACAAGGGCAGTGTGCGTTGATCGAAGTTCAAAAGCATCAACACTATATAAAATTCTTCTGCAAGCCCCTTAAGGACGTTCGCGCTAATTGTTTGTGCGCAACGTTACTGCGCAGGTAACGCGACTGTAATATGTCAGGCATTACTTCGAGCATTAGTGAAGTTGAGGCTTTAAAATCTTTGCAAAAACCGTGGACGATAAGTCTTGCACAGCGTTAGATCAGAGAAGATCGTGATCAGTCAAAATTGATTTAAAATATTTATGAAAGTCAAGTAGACTACTGCACGACTGATATTCGCGAAGTTTTATCAGTCGTGCACTAGTCTACTTGACTTTCACACAGATTTTTCAAGCATCAGTTAAAATAACATGGCGACAAAAACGCCGAGGAAAAAATTCCAGGCCGACAAAAGAATGGCACATTTATTTCCGAATCATCATGAAACTTCAAAGGAAAGAGAGCGGGACGATGGAAAAGCTCTGGAAAAGGTAGCTGATCGAGTAGACTAGTGGCTGAATTTAGAAAACTCGAGGACGAACCGTTGCGTAAATTTAATGGGGCTGTTTCTTTTTGATGTTTTTATTACCCTACGAACTTAAGTTCAAAGTGAATGCATGTTTTTAAAGTTCTTTTCCTTTACTTTCGTGAAAATTGAGCAGTATTTTCGTCCTCGTCCGCTTGAATATTGCGGACCTCCGTGGAAACAATCAGCGATTGAATTACACAAAAAACACACTCCAGAGGATGAGGATGACGGCAATGGAGAGATGTTATACAAAACACCAACCAAATGAAGATGACCCCTGCTTAAAACTTCGTTGCTATGCTCGAGAAAGGTTTTTTTTCCATAAAAACCTTTTATCTCTTCAACGATCGATCCTCTCTTGGGTTCCAGTCCTTGCCCGACAGGTCACACAAAAGCCTGACAAACGAACTTTCCAAGAGTTTTTCAAAATCACATCGATTTTACTCGTTCAGATCATCGGTGACCCCTATTTTTTTAATCATGAATCACTTACTTTACTTGCTATCTACTTGCTTTTTTTAACATTTTCCTTCCTCGTGCCATCGAATTCCGGTAGTGGTTGCAACGGATAGAGCTTACGAAAACGCTCGTCAAGAATGAACTCTACTGTTTACCACATCCCTAGCGGCATACAATTATCTAAAAATCTCACTCCTAAAAACCTATGCACGGAAACTTTCACTCCAACAGTTTATTTTTATGATTTTCGATGGATGAGCAGATGAGCCTACATCTCGCTTTTATGACCGATTTCTCGAAATTAAGGCATTTTTCCACTGCCATTTTCTCCGAAACAAAGTCGGTGACCCCCATTTTTTTTTTCATTTTCGGAGTAAGTACTTTATGACCTAACTCTAGGCGAGAAATGAAGAAAATCTCACCGTAGGAAGATTTTGACGTGAATGTCCTTAAGTAATTTTGCGAAAGTTTTCTCCAATATTTCTCTCCATGAAAACGGTTACAATTTCCTTTGCGTAGCCAGCCGGCGGTTTGTGTCATAAATTCAGGCGGAGATTCTTGTCAAACTACTCTTCACATTTTGATCTCTCTACAGGGTAATTTTTCATTGCCGCCAGAAATATTTTAACACAGTAATTTACAAAGGTTGTTCTTCAAAGCTGTTGTTATTTCATGTCCAAACTCTACGTACCAATTGGGTTTCTGTAGTGTGGAAGTTGGGTGAAATTTGCGATTTTTTGAAATGCCCGAAACTGGTTTTCTTCTAAAGGTCAAAACATTCTCATTTGAACAGCTTATCCAAATTTTATTACTGTGTTATAAAGAGCTGAAGTTTGTTTATATTGTGTTTGTGTTTCATAAACAGATGACGCCATGTCTGACCGTACAAGCGAATTAAAAATGTGTTATTTTCCGCCAATTTTACCATTCGAAGGAGGCCAAACTTGCCGTGTTTTCAAACTTTCCCCAATTTCGCAAAATTTAAAAAGCTGCTGAAACTTTTAATATTATTTTTGAAAATACTTCACTATAGAGGCAAAATATGAAGAAATTCAAAATTTCACGACTGACGCCCAATTCTCTCCACATAACTGAAGAACAAGACTCTAGGTTTTGCAGTGCAAACAATTTCAAGGGAAGCGGCTAATCAAGCTACTACATCTACTAGGCCACCTGTCACCCCTAATAATGATGCTATTGTTTCAAGTAAGGTTCAATGAACGCTTTGTGAGGGACAGCAATGGCAAACTGTTGGTGCGGCAAAACAAAGGAGCAAAAA
>NC_090876.1:30309832-30314832 GCF_036669935.1 Montipora foliosa
TATGTACAAATCACATCAGTGGAAAAGATGTTTTGCAATATTTTGTTATCTAGATCTTTTAGCTGTTGGTTGTTGCGTCCTTTTCAGCTTTGATGCAGCAGTTGATGTCACAGGCAGTGAATTAACCACTGCTGGTGATACAAGTTTCATCGTGGAGAAAGGAGAGGTTTCCATTTTAGATAACGAGGATGATCACACCACTTATTCATACAGTGACACAAGTAGCGACAGTGATGATCCAACATAGTAATTTCTTTGTGGCTCTATTTATCACAATCAAAGTTGATGTAAACTTTAGAACTTATTTCATAATTGTCCCCATGCTGAGATCTAGATTTAGCACTCTGGCTGGATTTGAAACAAGTCTAGGAATCAGAGACACATATTTTTCTCAAGAGGTCGGAAATATTAAAAAGTGTAACACTTACCTGTGGTTACTGAAACTTGACAGCTTTTTTTACATGCGTCTATAACTATCTCAAAGCCTCTGGGGAAAGGAATTTTTTTCCTGATGTCTTTTTTAGGCTAGTGAATGTAAATATTCTTATCTGTAAGATGCACAAAATACATGTTTATTTTTAGTTATGATATGTATTTTCTTTTTCCATCACCCTTACTGATTCGAATTATCTCGGTGATGCTCTACGGGAGCTTGATGAGGACCTTCACGATGACAGTCAATTATTGACTGACAGTGAAGAAGACATGCTCTACAGGTCAGTGAAGTTCAAATGTGAAGTTGGTTATGAGCTTTGTTGCTTGAGAACAAAATTTTAGCATTATGGGACACTGCTAGAGCAAGATTCTGGTGGTGGTTTCATGATAAATAAATTATGATGAATTCTGTATGTTTGACGGTTTCATGAGAATAATAAAGGTAAAAAAGGTAAAGCAAAGGTAATGCAACCATATTTTACTTCAATAATTTGTGACAGTGCACTCATTTTACCCCTTCTCTCCATCAATTCTCCCTTTTAAGGGTGTTTAAAGCTAGAGAAAGCTACTCAGAAAGGAGAAAAGGAGTAACTTGGATGTTATGTCACCAGGAATCACACTCGGGACCTTGCACACCAAAGGCCATGCACTAGCCAACTGTGTCACCCCTGTAATATTGTTTTTATTTTCTCATAACATATAAGGAAGAAGAATCTGGGGATAAAATCTGGAACAACTGATAAGGACCGGTCAGCATCGCGATTGCCTCTTCAGTTATCTGTAGCTATAGCAGAAACACCTTCCTCTCCAGAAACAACCACAGCCCTTCCCTCTCCACAACCAGTCGCTTACGTGAAAAATGCCCTGTGTGCAAGTCCATTTAATCGTTTAGAAGAACAGGAAATTGATCATATATGAACTGCGGATATGAATAAGATCATCCCGATATTTAAGGACGAAGATGAAAAATCTGCCCGAAAACTATCGACCTATTTCACTGCTCTTGATCTATAACAGGATTTTTGAAAAACTTATGTACTCCAGACTTACCAAGTTTGTCAAAGATTGCCTCATTCTCTATGATCAGCAATACGGTTTTCGTAGTAAACACAGTTCCCAGCATGCTATACTTGATATTGTTAACACAAATCTTCAAAATATGGACAATGGTAAATTTCAGTGCGGTGTTTTCATCGATCTGTCTTGTCCATAGCTGCTTGCATAATGTTAAGTACCCCTCTTCCTGTAACGCAGTAAAAACATAATATTTAAGAAATTTCTTTTCTCAACGAGTTTTGTTCCTGTTTTATTGGTTATAAGATTATTGCCTAAACTTTGCTTGCTTCAGCAAGTAGAATACTGTAATTATCATTCAGGCTATTCAGGGACAAATGGCTTAAATAAGACGTGCCGTCACTGCCATGAGCCTCAAAGCTATGCCCAAACATACCAGTTTAAGGAGTTAGATGAATTTTTGGAAGGTTTCCAAAAAGCTCTTTCAGGTAATACTGAGGATCAGGCTTGTATCATTGTATCAAAGTAATAGCGTATAGCGAAAGAATAGAGACAGAGGGTTCTCGGTTCCTATGTTTACTAGTGTAACAATAAATCATACAAAAGGTCACGCGCATGTACAAAAGATATATCCTATGGCAATGATAATCACGTGCATCATTACAAGGCTGAAAATTAGGTTGCCTACTTGTGACAGATATGAAATGTTTTTAGTTTGAAACTGATTGTGTAAGCAATTTTGGTATTCATATTTAGTCCTTAAATACTGGTATACAAATATAACCATGTCCTTAAATCACTAGCTACCAGTATGTTCATATTCTCTCTACATTATAATAGAACAGAGAATACATTACACCATTATGTAAGCAGCTATGGACAAGACAGTTAAGGTGACACCAGATGTTATCCCAACAACAGCAGTGGCTGTTCAGTTATTTGAATGAAGTGGGGGGCAATTGACAACCTGGCCAGAATTTGGTATAGACCCATTGTCTTGTGATGGATGCCAAAGTTCAGCAAGAAGGAAGCACTTCCATTTGCATTTTCCTAATTTACTCACTGTGTTTGAAAATGTAGTAAATGGAAATCCAACATTGTTCCAAAATGCAATTCAGTTATTCCGAGACCTCACTTATGAGTATTGCTCATAGCTGCAAATTTCAGACGGTGGTTTCACTTTATCCTCCGTGAAATCACATCCCTTATTATTGAGTACTGCTCAGGGTTTTCCTATAGGATGAAAGGAAAATATATCTGACACAATTATAATTTTACCAGCTTAGCTTGTGAGGGTGTGATCCATGGTGTGTTTAAATTCAGTGCTTTGAACAGCCTTATACATGTGAAAATGTATTCTTGAAAATAAATTACGGAGGGTCAAAAGGGCGCACGCATAAGCCACACACACAATTCGTAAGCTGCTCGCATCAGCTCATGATTCAAATGGGTCACCAGAAATAAAAAAAGACCACTTATTTCGATCACATTTCTCCTAATTCTTTTATATATATGGAATATAAATATATCCTCTATTCACAAAAACTATTTCGAGCCTCCTTACAAATAAAAACCCACGAGTTTGGAAAGAAAGAGTGCTGATTTACCTGTATCGTTGTGTTTTTTATAAGCTTATTTAAGGGGCAGCCTTGACTGCAAACCATTATTTCGGCTCAGTAGCGTTTATTTTCCTGCGATTTCAATCTTTTCGAATTTCTTTATATTTTGCCTAAATAGTGAGTTATTTTCGAAAATAGTATCCAAAGATCTCAAAGCCCTTAATTTTTTCTGAAATCGAGGGAAGTTCCAAAAACGCCATTTTAGCGCCTTGTAGCTCACGTAAATAAAGTAAAATGGTGCATTTTGTTATCGCTCGTGTACATAAATGTGATCGCAGTTATCAATGCAATTTGGGCATATCGTAACACATTTCTTGGTCTTTCCAAAGCATAAATTTATTTTGGAAAAGCTGCTAGTAAATATCTGTTTTTGGCTGTAAGAAATACCCTAGTACAAATGCTTGAGCGAATGAGTCAATTTATCTAAATTGCAAATCCCCCAAAAACCCACTGGTACATGTAATTTGACGTTGAAACTAGTATTTCGTTGAAGTGCATTCTTTGTGCTATGCTGTGTTAAAATTTCTTTCACGGCCTGACAAAAGCGTCCTGTCGAGAGACAGAAACGTGAAGTCAATTTTTGCATCGCGACCATTCTTGAAATTAACATGGAACTTGCCTTATCCGATGACACATTTACCCACTAACACATAAAGGCAAACTGATTTCAGTCATGTTATTCTTTTTCTTTACTTTAACAATGGCACACCAAACAAGGGTTCCTTCGTAGCAGCTGATCACAGCCCTCTATAAAAAATATGACCAACCAGATAACCAAAAACCACCCTATATAATTCTGTGCATCTCTTAAAGGCCAGGCTTTTAATATTTCTTAAAGGCAGCGCCTTTAACATTTCTTAAAGATCAGTCCTGGATGGCTAATGTTATGTTCATGCTTTTAGTTGAATGAGCTCGAATAACCATGAACTAGCTGCAATCCCTGTGATCAAAATTTTGTTCTATCACGGTTGCCGTAGTCTGATTAAACTTTCTAATACTTAGGGCCCTTTATTTTAACTAACAAGGGCAACTATCTTCAACTCCTAGATAGACGGCTATGTAAGGTGCTTTCCTTCAAACCGCTGGGGCTGGTACTTCCAGCTCCGACTCCTCGCATATCACCTGAAGTAGCCGCTCGCATGTCACCAAAGTGCAAACATTGTACTGATCTACAACTTGAATAGGGTGGCTGATATGGCGCAGGGGCGAAAACACAGAGTCACTTGACGAGGTGAAATTCACTTGTTCCTCTACATCAAGCACATCTTGCTCCATTACCTGTTTTTGCTGTCGCAGTTTCCCTGCCAACCGTGAAAAGAGAAACAAAATTTGTTGTGCAGAAAGAAATTCCGTTGTAGTGAAAAGTCTGAACCGAGTCCTCACCACATTTCTTTGGCAACCAAATTAGGTTTTAGCTTTCTCCTAGTGACCCAGGCTGATGTTAAAGTCCCAAGGTAGGATTAGCATTAAATCTTTCGGCCCTCTTGGTTCCTTTGCCCAGCTCTTCTTGATGGGTTGTTGGCATGGTAATTGAAAGAACCATCAACAGCAGGGACAATCACTTGGACACATGTAGAAAGCTGGGAAGCATACTTCAGTTTGGCGAGATCCATCATCGAATGCCTCTCGGGACTGAGACAGTACTCAAGGGTTGTTGGAGCATAGATGCTCGTTGAAACAGACGAACACAGCCCATGGTGAAATGTATGTGTCAAAAGATTGAAAATAAGGTGAGCGATTGCTTCAAATAGGACAATATTGCAGTTTGAAATGGGCATTGGTGGTGAAGGCAGGTAAATTATTTTCTGAACAGAAACATTTGTGTCAGCTTACCTTCCACTACACCTCTTTAGTTATTTTGCACAGAGTTGCAACAATTGGTCATGTGACCTTTGTTTCATAAACACGATGATTCTGCTGAATTCATGAAAT
>NC_090876.1:30319832-30322332 GCF_036669935.1 Montipora foliosa
TGAAGTATGTTTTAGATAATTGTCCCCCTTTGTCAACATTCTCCAGGATTTCTTTCTTTGTTCGAGTTTTATCTTGTTACAATGCTGTAATTTGCAGCGCCCAATATACTCGTGGCAAGAGTGTTAAAATTTTTAATACCCCTTCACCGGGGAAACATTTTTTTTCAAATAACAGTATCAGTTTGAATATATGCTTTCGTAGGTAGTGAAGTCAACATCAACACAACAACCATAACCTTTTTGTGTTTCCCTTACCTTACACTCCAGTGGGAGATAATTCCGAAACCTTATGAACTAAACTAGTTTTGATATTTTAAGAATGCACGCCATTACATCATAATATTCTTGATTATTTACAGGAGTATGAGATTAGCTGGATACCGTCAGTTTACGTGGTGGACGTACAACAGACTGGGAAAAGGAAACAGATGCGTTATCCCGTCTTGTGTTGTTTGGGCCATCCGAAGAGAGTACCCGGAGGAAAGTGGCATCTATACTGGATATAAGGATGCGGAGGGGAACTATTCATGGCCGGGATAACAATGTATGCAAAACGGTCAAGGGGAATAGCTTGTTTTCTATTCTGAGATTAACTTCAACAAAAAAAGCCCTCAATGAAACAGATTATTTAAGCACGAAATGTGAACTGTTATGTTAAGATTCAATGGTTTTGAAACTTTGAACAAGAACAGCTAAACTCTTGTTCTTAGGCCATCGTAGCTTCATTAGGAAAATAACACAAACAGCGGTGATAAACATTGTATTCCAACGCATTTTTATAAAACTTGACGTTTCGTATGCTAGTCAACACACATTTTCAAAAGTGACCGTTACAATTTTTAAAAACTATATATATATCGTAAACAATAGGGGTCTGGAACCTAGACTGAGAAAAATGATCTGCAGCAGTACGTGTCTAGACATAATGAAAAGTAATAGCTAAAACAGCAATAACTTCTCACTACTAATATTTACATTAAGGGAAGGCTTTAGCTCTTGAATGAACAAAGTCTCTGTAAAGTTAAAGAGACTTTGTAAAGTTAAAGTTAGTAAAGTTTGTAAAGTTAAAGTTAAAGTTAAAGTTAAAGACTCTGTAATGTTCCTTGGCAGGTCAGGAACCTCAACCTCTTCGATGTCCTCCCCTGTGGCTCTCGATTCCAAAACCCGGTGCATCATGTCCCTCACGTGCTGCTTAGACTTCTTCTCGAACACAGGCTTAACCACCCAGTCTTTCATGCCCTTGGGATAAACGTAACGATACTGCTTATCACCACGTGATGTTACCATTTGCTCCCGCCCAGTTCCCGAGTTATGGTCTAAAGCAGCCAACTGCGATCGTGCAGACATTCCTTTGTGACTAAAATGTTGCCTTTCAGGCATGTATTTGTTGTAGAGCGAGTGATAAACCTCAAGGGCTCCAGTATGGATGAACTTGGAGAGAAGTTCCAGGTCGTTGAGAAGCCTGTTTTCCATAACAACCTCCTTCAGAGCTTCGTGTGCAGGTGAACCTGCTTTTACCCACTTAGTTTTCCGGCGCGCAGTCGCAGAAATGGGATCGTGTGGGCAACGGTTGTAGAGGGTGGATGAGTCCCAACTGTGCTTGTCAGCAACATGGTGCAGTATGCTGGTCCATTTTTCTTTAAGGAGCTCAGCATTCCCTTCGCATGTCATAGACGACCACCAAAGATGATTAGTTACTGATTTAATCCAGGGGGCCAGTTCCTCGCATCCTTTTTTCTTGGCTTTTTTCGCCAGCTTCAACTTTATGTTTTTACAAAGGTGCCAAACGTCGACCTGATGCTCAACTCCGCGATCTTTGTAGACAGTTCTCATCAGTGCCTTTATTCCTGTATGTCTATCAGTGCCCACGACATCCACGGGAATCCTGCTGTCGAGGGCACGGTCGAGGCAACGCTGAAAACCTAGTTTTTCCATTGCTTGGGAACTTGTGGTTTGTTTCACATGAACGACATCAAAATCTACAATATTTTTAGTTTCTGTGTCCATCATGGTATACGTGTCATATTTGGCACTATACCCTGGCGAATCACAGCCCCCGTCACCAATGAGAGTTACAGATTCCCTGTCTAGGAGATCTGCAAGCACTGAAGCCTTTTCTTGCTGCCAACATTCATTTATAACTGGAAACAGGTGCTTGTTTTGATAGTTGAGGTAGTCAGACTCACCAGGAAACGCAAGATTAACTGTAGAAGCCATTTCTGACACGTGAGAAAACGTATTGCCCGTAAATAAAATTGCGCCAGAAAGTAACAGTTCCCTGCAGCAGCTCTTTTAACGGTCGGCTGAGAAACCCACTCTTTTGAATGAGAGTTCTTACAGAATGTTGTTATTTTCAACATAGAGCCCTTTTTAACCAGATCTTTTTCTAACACCTCTTCTCCGCAGATGACGCAACGATTAAATAATTTCAGGAGTTCATCCTCAAATACGATGTATTTGGGGACTGAACACATTTTTTCAAACTTATCCATTCCATCTT
>NC_090876.1:30342332-30344072 GCF_036669935.1 Montipora foliosa
ACAATAAAATTTAACTTATTATAAGTCTGGTAAGCTGAAGTTAATTGAAAATAAAAGTTAAACTTCAAAGCTAGGGTATTAAAACATAAGCTTAAGCAAACCTTGCGGCTCGGCAAATTTTACTCCCACACAATTTTTTGGGCTCAGTCTTCATTTACCTGGCGGTGCATTGATTCTTGCAATGTTCGACCAGAAAAATGATTGCTGCGCTGCTGACCAAATGATCACAAGTATTTATCATGCATGACGGATATGGAACATTTCCACAACTTGGTAACTAATTCAAGCGCTGGATATTTAACGGAAATTAAAAAAAAAAAAAGCCAAATCGTATAACGCGGACGTTACTTTACATGGATCAGGTTAATGTTGATACAAGTTAATTGAAGACGAAACTTGTTCCGCTAAGAGTTGCTGGGCTACAAACGCTGAGAAACCGGACATTACCGTTTTTCAAGTTCTCAATTTGCTGTCTTAACCAGGACGTCAAGGCATCTATCCATTATGCAAATTTTTGCATGATAGATTTCATGCGCCTTCAAGGACAATTTTTTTGCTTCTTCCCTCGTTCCGCTTCTGCAGTCAGGAATGCAATTCAATTTCAATGGCGGGACAACTTTGAGCGGCATTTCTTCTTCTTCTTGGGGGTGGCTCTCAGAAGCTTGCCAGAGGTAATTCCTCCTCATCATCCGTTGACGTATTGCCTGTGGCGGGCTCTGCTGTCAAAGAAGAAACGGTAGCTGTTGGAATGATTTTCGGATCAATTACGAAAAACTCTGCCTATGCTCTTCAAGGAAGTCGCACTCTTTTAGGTCGTTACTGATTTTGTTGTTGGGTTCCTTGAATTTTTTATAATATCCTACAGTTTCTTCCATTGTTTCGAACACTGTTCTCCTGTAACCTTCACTGCTTCAGTCAAATTAAACTTTTCCCGCAATTCTTTGCCAAGCCACGTTTTTGCGGATTTTGCCTTTTGCGAACAGATCGTCATTTTCATGTCGTAGTGTTGAAATTACTTATTTCGTACTATTTGTAGACCAAGTGAGTAATTTCGTTTCTTCTTCGCCATCACGTTCTGCAATATAACAATATATATAAGCTTACAGAGTGAGGAGTGTTGCAATGTTGAGAGAACGAAAGAGGAAAACTCAGGTTCTCGTGACCAAAAAAAAAACACCTTCGAAATCACAATCCCTGACCTGACGTGAAAACCGAGAGCAGTTGCTCTTTCCTGAGGCTATCTTGAGTTTATCGTACTAGACTTCTCTTTTGTAGCGGATAAGGACCCTTGAATAGTGGGCAACTTGTTTTTTTCTGTTGGTATCAAACAGTGGTGTTGTTCTCTCTCTCACGAAACATGGCAATCACCTTCAAACCCAACTTCATGAATTCAAAATTTTAAAAAAACGTTCTTACATTCGTATGGTACTCCAACCAAGTAATGAGAGCCATTAGTGATAATATGTTCAAAAAGTCACTGAGGCGAAGTCTTCCACTACCTCTACACGTGTGTGGGAATAGTAAGTTAACCTGGCCATTTCGACACTTTTTTGGTTTCATCATGCACATTGCGGTTACACCGTTAGAGATATTTGAATCGTATAAATCGTGGCTTTGAACCAATTCAGTGAAAAAGGTTAACATGGATCTTTTCTTTTCTTTTCTTTCTTTTAATGTGATTTCTGAAAAAACACATTTGATAGCCGTCTAAATTTGTTTTCCTCACCTTCTAACTCGAGA
>NC_090876.1:30357976-30360476 GCF_036669935.1 Montipora foliosa
TACAATATTTACAACTGTAATGCACCACTCACCATTCGTCACTTTCTTGATTGAGGCGGCCGGGTGTACAGGCTCTTGATCCTCTTCTGACTCATGCGCTTGATTTTCATTTCTCCCTGGTGGTTCAAATCACCGTGGCCTGATTTCACCAACAGCCTCCAAAGCCCTATCATTATTTTCACCTTCCATCAAAGCCTCAAAATGCGAAAATCGGACCCCAAATTCTAACTGCTCTCACTTGCACTAATATCCACCATGTCTCCTTTGTCTGGTGTAAAAGTAGCCTGCATGACAGGCGTGAGTGGGAGAACGAGGAGGTCACAGAACCTCATCGTTCTCCAGCCAGAATAAGCTAGGGATAAGCTGGACAAGAGCCGGTGCCCAGAGGTACAAGGTGCAGAGTTTCCACAGGCCATTTTCAAAAGATGCAAGGTAGAATTTAGCACCCCAATGGTGGAAAGAATAGTGTGACCGAAAAGTGCCCATAATCAAAAACCACATCAAAGCGTACCTGACTAATCTGAGGACTGATGTTAAAACTACCAGCCACATGAGACATACGAAGACAGCCATAAAATCAGGTGCTGGTACCCAGGGTGTTTGAGTGATGGTGTGTGATCGGCATACATTGCCCAACTGGGAACCTTTGACACACATGTGCGTAGCTTGCATGTTAGGGGTTAAAATGGTATGGTGTTAGTTTCATCAACAACATTTTATACAGGAGTGATGGCATAGGAGTGTGGCAAGAATACAATATCTGCGATGGCAAGCTTTTAAAGTTTATATTCAATCTGACGATGTTCACAATCACGATTTTCCAACTGAAAAGCAACTTACATGTAGCCATTTGTTGTTAAGATATGGAAATTTAAGGCGTTATAATTGAATGAACTGGGTTTGCCTAAAAGTTGGAATCCGGAATCTGGAACACAGTGAAAGTCGAGCAAAGGCTCGAAAATTAATGCAAAAGCAATAAACTCAAAGTCAAAGACATTGGCTTAGTAAGGTACTCTCAAATCCGAAGATGAATAAGGTTGATAAAGCATCTCGTTGGTATGTATGTACTCCAACAGCACGTTTCACAGCATTTTCTCTTTTGAAACTGATCCAATGCATTGAAAATTTTAGGGGACATTTGACTCTGAGGGAAACCAGTTGTACTTGCAGCTGAACATAGTTGCAGGGAGAACTCCCTCATCAAGGAAGTTGTGACACATAATATTGCCTCCATTATATAGTGAACGAGAGCTTGTGTTAAGCTAAATCATTTCCCACTGATTCCGATTTGTTGACTGTGAGTCCAACTAGACTCTCTCTGGTTGCACTAGTATATGCATATATGATTCATCATTTTTCAACATGGTATAGTCACACTTTACAACATTCCGTTTTCGTGTGATAAAATGCTTTTTCCATAACTATTGCATGTACAATGTTAGGTTGAATTTGATTGACTGTATTCTGTAGTCAGAAATCCTTTGCTTTTAGAGAGATTCACATGGATATTATCAAACACCTGCGAAAATGAAACGTTCACGCTGGGCTGGCATGCGCCCCAGAGGGGAACTTTGCTGCCCGCTGTAGTTTACAGTTGTACAGCAGAAATACTAATAAAAGTATAAAGCAATTTTCAAAATGGCGGCTGAAAATGCTATTTTCAATGCTACTAAGGCCCTGCGTTCTCTTCATAGTGAAGTTGACAATTTCTTTTTGTTTGAAGAAGAAGTGAAAGCAGTTCTCGCTTCAATTATTGAAAAACACCGTGTGGGCCAAAACTCTTTGAAACAAGCAAAAATGACTTGAATTCCAGCATCAGCACTCCTCGAAGGAGAAGTCAAGATTTGGTTACAGATGCTCCATAGGCACCTCAGTCCAAGACTGAAGGCCCGCAGTGGTTGGACCGTACAGTTCAAATGGGCCATGTCTTCGGAAATTTTCTCTTTAATTCTACACAGTGTGAAAAAGGCCTGTTCCGCTTATGGTGTTTCGCACAAAGAAGAGAAGCACGCAGATATAATCTGTTATGACCGGAAGAATGGACTGATTCGAGATTTTGCCTATTTATCCGAGCTAAGCAGTAACTCAGTCCGAGAATTTCTAATCAAGAACAGTAAAGGAACAAGAAAAGGAACTTCAAAAGTTTTCACAAGTTCTGAAACACCCTTCACGATCGCATTTATCAAAGGGACACAGGAAGTAGTGGTGAAAGCCCACTACAAATTCACTAATGAATTTGGTTACACGTTTTTGTAAGCATGTAAGTAGTGAGAACTAGACTGAGTGGAGTATCTTTCAGGCCGGCAGGTAAAGGTCACAGGTTACAGGTCACAGGTCATTTTTTAACCTATTCAGAAAGTATCCTAAACATTCATAAAGGCTAACCTTAGGCCTAATTAGGCGTCATTGGGCCTTTTTAGGCCTAATTAGGCCAAATTAAGCCTAAAGAAAAGCATCCTAAACATTCATAAAAGCTAATTTTAGGCCTAATTAAGCCGAA
>NC_090876.1:30375476-30382976 GCF_036669935.1 Montipora foliosa
AAAATGAGAATATTAATGATTAATGAAAGATTTGAAATGTTTCACAAAAAGCATTGAAAACGATTTATTATATTATTTATTGCATGATTATTTGCCATTTTAGACCTTGACTGCAACTTAGACTTCAGTAATTTTGACTCTTGTAGGACAGAGAATAAACTTTGGATATTGACTGCAACTTAGACTGCATTAATTTTGACTCTTGTAGGACAGAGAATAAACTTTGGATATTACATGTAACAGCAGCATCCTCAGACTTTTAGTCCATTGCAAAATGACTTAATGACTGGTATACCATATTCCTTAATTGAGTGATAAGTGTTCCATTTTCAATAAAATATCTAAAACCATACGTGCTAGTTAACAGTTACATTTACTATGAGCTACATGTAGGACAGCTGCTTTTGAATTTAAAGGATGGTTATGAACTATTTACTCTTCATAATAGGTGCGGTTACACGGGGCACTTTTACCGTGGTAAATTGCCTTTTTACCACGGGAAACTGTATTTAGTGGTGTGACCAACGCTTGCCGAGGTAAACTTCCCGTGTTAAATATCCATGGATTCGTCAAAAAGATCAGTGGAAGCGCCCATGACATTTAACGTGGGAAGTTGGAAGGGTGTTTTGATGCCCGAGGTACAAGAGCCAATCGCTATGCTGATGAAGTTGTGATTAAATTTCCCGCCAATGAATTGCGTGAGATTTCGTTTTACCTCGGTAATCTTCGTAACGTGTGACCCCTAGTTAATGCAGTATAATTTACCATGGGAAATGGCATTTACCATGGTGAGTGTAACCGCACCTAATGCTAGTTAATCGTTAAGGGGAGAAAACATTCTGTCTTTGCCTATACCACGGGCAACAAATTATGGACTAGTATTGAGGAGCAAAAAACTGGAACTCACTCTCAGACAATAATATGAGAACAAAACAATCCTTGAAAAAGTTGGAAGTTGCTATAATGAAAATGAACTTTTTCGTATTAGCATTCTAGTGGTAACTATCTTGATGTACACTGTCTTGATTTAATCCTTCAGTTTAGTTGTATAGTTTATTTTTCCCTCAAAGATATACATGTAGAACTACTCTGAAAATTCGAGTTTTTCAATAAAGTGTATGTATGTAAGTATTGTAACTTCTATCCTCAATAATACATGTACCGTAATAATTATTAATGACTGATACAGCTGTACAATGTAGTATCCTGTGGTCAAAATGGTCAAAAATCAAAACTCTATAAGAAGTTTAACTGTGCAAACGTACGTCCAGCATACAAAGTCACTTCACCATGTCCTTTTATGTATGCTGTCCCCAACAGAAGCAGTAATTGGACCTTGTGCTCTCCTGCATCATTTTTTTGGTCTCCGGCGGTTATTGGAAGTGGAATGTTCACATCTGCCATTGTTGTAAAAGTCAACAACATCATCCATAAGAGGCTTTAAAAAGGGATCTAATTTGTGGCGTATGCCTCTTTCATGTCACATGATGGAAAGAAGCTGTAAACACTTAAGTACTTTCCTTTACTGCTCTTATCCTTATAAGTACAGGCACTACATAGCTGTATAGTGGCCATTTCTCTGCATTTCTTAACAAATGCATTGAAACCATCCTCACAGAAAATGAAAGCTTCATTAAGAGGGTTCCCCTTCATGAACTGTGGAGTACAATCAAAACTCAGCCAACATTCACTGCAGTGGAGTTGAACAGGATCTTCCGAAGAACTTCCAGGAAGAGCGGCATTGCAAATTTCTTTAGTGGTTAAAATGTCTCCACAGTTTGTACATGACACTGGCGGCAGAGTTTCCATTTCAGTGTTCCAGAAGAGTGAAAGATCGGCAAACCTTTGTCCATGCCATATCTCCTTGAAATTTACATCTTCTGGTATTTCACCAAACCATTCATCACATTCTCTCCAATGTGCCAAGTGTGCATTCATTGTTAGTAAATCTAAGAAAATGACCTCAAGATGTATGCCCAGCAAATAATAGTCAGTGCAACTGGACCAGTCTTTATCACATTCGGGGCATAATGTATAATAATCAAGAAGATGCACATGATCTTCAGAACAACAACTTTTGGAAAGTCGAGGATTTTTATAGCCTAGTTTCTTTAAAAATGCAATGAGTGACTGACATCTCTTGTGGGGGATGTGCTCATCATGAAGTCTTTCTTAAAAGTTTCTTATCTTAGCTATTGTTTCTTCTTCCAACGAAAGTTGACTTTAGAGAACAATGATCTGAGCACAAAGTCTCTGACATCTATTGGCTTATGAACATCAGGATCATCAGAGTCAATGTCATGAACATCAGATGTAGATTTTGAATTACATTCTGATGCCTCTGAATGAAGCTCAGAATTGGTCATATCATCCATGTCATTGTTATTGCCTGCCTGTAAAACGCCATCATTATCAGAAATGTCTGAAATTGACATAGAAGGGTTTCCAGATTGCAACATAGAATAGGGGAGGTTGGACCCACAATCCAGAAAACTAACCTCTGCATGGTAAACATCACCAACAGCCTCTGCAGCTTCTTTGTTGCTGTTATGTCCATGAATCTAAAGGAAGCCTTCAAGGTGACTGTTTTCGTATTGTATTGTTGCCCATTGCATAAATGACGGAAACTTGCTATCCTGTCACCTGTCAAAGTCAACAAGTCGACAGTTGAAAAAAAAAAAGTCTGACATGCCACAGTTTGCAGATGCAGGGGAATTTGGCATTTTCATGGAGCCAGAGTCGAGTCCCCCTCCCTCACTTATCTCTCTGGCTCCTTTTTGCTACGATCAAAGTCAGGCCTGACTAATAATTTTATCGAAAAGTTGGAAAAGAATTTTTTTTCCTGCCTCATACAGTGTTCACTGCAACACATTATGGCTAAGAATTTCTCACACAAACTTAGTTGTACATTTCTTTCTCTAACGTTGTTAATTTTTTTAAACAGGTCTTACCAAGATGGCAAATGACTCATTTCCAGTTTCTCTCGGTTTTCCAAGATGTATTGGTCAAATCAAATTCCCAAGCCTGAGGCAAATGATCACTACATGAACCCAGCGAAAGACTCTCAGTCAATTTCCCAGGGCTAGTACCCTGCTACCCCAACCCTGGGCCAACAGTACACAATGACGGATGCAAAGCAAAATAATTATAATATAATAAAATGATCAGGTAGGACATTCCACATGATAGAAGGCATGTAGCAAACGGTGTTCTGAATGTCATGGCTTTTTTGTTTACTTTTGTTTCACAAGGTGATAATGAATACGAGACAGTGTAACATAAAAATCTAGCTCTTAGGCTCAGTGTCTACATATTAAAGTTTCTGTCACAGATAGGATTACTTAGAGTATTTTCACGTTGCAAGCTCAAAAAACCAAACGCTGCTAGAGACAGTGTGGGCTCACTTAAGTCTTGCTATCATGACAGCGTGTAATTTTTGGAGCAAAAATCTGCTTTTTAATCTCCTTCAGAATAACTCTCGCTAACATCAAGGAAATATGGCGCAATTGAAAACCTGTTCGATTACTCCGATGCCTTGTGTTTTTTTTTTACGTAAGGTAATTTGTTTTTTTGTCGCATTGTGCTGTGCTTACGATGTTGAAACCAGCTCTTCTTTTACAGTAGACACTGAACTCTATATAATTGTCTCTTAATTGTAGCTGAAATTAGTCGGCTTCTCAAACCAAAAAAAAAAAAAATTGAAAAAAGGCTACTTGATCAAGATCGATTGTATTAAAACACGAAGCTTTCTTTCATTCTGAAGACTTGTAAACGATTTGTGAGGATCGGATACCACGACTGGGTCAGCTACATCTGGACAACTAGTACTCCTGTCGCTCTGTCCTGCCGGGTCTTTTGAAGAACTCACAGGACACATCTAAACGGAGGAAAGCAATATTTTTTTTTCTCAGTCCAAGAAATTGTGAATGTATCAATAACAGAGGCCTCCGGATCAGATCTAAATGTTCAGTACTTAGGAAATTGTCTGTTCATTCTTGAGGCAAACAAATTGATTTCTGGTTTGAAGAGCATTGCAGAATAGTGTGGTGTTAATATCCACTCGGTATCCTGAGAATGGAAATGTCTAAATTTCTTGTCAGCCCTCACATTGGAAAGGCCAGGAATATAGGTTGCAGTGAGCCGTGTGATATTTTGTTATATGCTAAATTCCCAAATTTGTACGGCAAGGGGATAACATTCAATACTATGGCATGTTCCCGTGTTATTTATGACAGCAACAGCTGTAGTGTTGTCAATCATCAGTTTAACATGCTTCCAAGAAAGAGACGCTTGAAAGCATTTTAGAGGAAATAGAGCTTCCATAGGTTCAAGGCAGTGTATGATAGCATGGCTCTGTGAGCGACCATCTCCCCCCTGTTGAGATTTCATTTATAACTGCACCCCAGCCCACCAGTGAGATATCGGAGAACAGTGTGACATCAACTGCAGGAGGATAGATAGGATGAAAACTGTCAGCTTAATTAATCAACCACCACTTTATTTTAGAGACTCCATCCTCCAAAATAGCCATAGAGGGTTCAAAAGCCCCTTTTGAATGTTTTAGCGTCTTCATTTTATCCATCTCTATGTACCTATAATAAAGGGCTTCATATGTGACAGCTACCAGACACCAAATAGCCAAAAAGGCTAGCGACTGCACGAACTCGTCATAAGTAATAAAACAAGAAATGACCTAAAACCATCTACAACCACCTAAAACGACCTACAACCACCTACAACCACCTGCAACCACCTTCAAAATACCTTTTTTAATCATTTTAGTGAGCAAATTCGATAAATGCGCACGGGAAACGTTGTCCATTGTTTAGTAAGTCATGGGTCCATCAAAAATTAGGGAGATTGCTTCAAAAGAAGAAATACGAAACTTTGAAGACCACTGTTGAAAGTCAAGTTTGTGTTCTTTCAATGCCAGGCTTATCTGACTAATAAGCACAGGAAATTCGTTGTGCAATGGTTCGCATGACCAGGGAAAAACATGAGGAAAATTGCCTGCGCAGCAGTACTGTCAAGATCCCTAGGGCTTTTCGATTTTTCACGGTCTGCTTTTTTTATGTCCGTCTGAGGTCTACAGGACGCAGGAGAATTTGATGAGGTTGCATAATATAACCTTTGGCCCTTTGCAAAATTCACTTGGGAGGAATCGGAGCATAACAGCCACCCTTTTAAACAAAACAGTTTAAAAATAAGTTGCTATTATGCAGAAACAAAAACAAAATAAATGGCCTGAGAACAGGAAACTGCGAAAATAACAGTTACATTCTAGATGATGGGACAACTGTGATTAATAGAACTTGCAAATCTCGAGAGATACATATAACTAAGTGAAGAGTGCTCTTTACCTATTCAGATATCCAAAACGTTAGCAGTTGTGTCTACATTGTGCTCTTCCCTGGCATGCACTCTCCGAAGTGAACTCAATGATATTTGTATGGGTAACGCCTTTTACTCTATATTTGCACTGATATGATAATCCTTGAATGGTTCGATATGATTTTAGTGGTAGACAATGTAACAAACAAATAAAACTTTACGTGTATAACATGAATTCTTTAATTCATAAAACATAGCAAAGCATCTGCAAACCATTAACGAGTAAACATCTTCTTCAACCTTAACAACCTTACTCTGGGTAAACAACAGCATAACTATGGAGGGAATATTTGGTAATTTACGGCAATCATAACAAGATTACGATATGGTGTGGCTGTAAAATTTCAACAAAACTTATAAGCACTTCTTTGTGGTCATACAATGTTTTAAACAAATACTATAAACTCATTTCTCATAAGAACCCAAAAATATAGAGGATAAAATTAATAATGCAGTGTGGCTTAAGCTAATGCGATGGGTAATAACAAATAATTTTCTATTAGAAAAACTTTGGCAGTAACTACCTTTAAAGTACTTTAAAGTACTAGCTGACAACTACTATACTGGAACAGCTTGGTGAAGTCAAGTCATTTGTATATTAATTAACACTGAAAAATGCAGAAAGAACACATGCGTGCTCACTTCTCCACATGCAACCCCTTGACCTCTAGCATTGCCTTTCCTCCTTCAGGTAGAAATGTAAGGGTTCATGCAGGGACCGTTATAGCAGAAAAAGAAAATGTCAGGTCATATCCACTGAGTCATTTGGTTAGAAAATGCAGGTAAAGATTACCAGTATATTTGACTATCTTTTCTGACTTATCAGTGCATTACCACACTCCTACACGTTTAACAACAACCTTGTCTGCCTGATGAAAAGCCACCCTGCATTGCTCGCATCTTTGGACACTTTTGGGACAGAGCTTTCCATCATCTCTGCTTACAAGCTCGTACTGATTTCCCGATATCCTGTCAGGGTCAAGGAAGTTCACTGTTCCAGTAGCTGCAGTTGTTCTTTTCTCTCCACCTATAAAGTTAAATTATACTTAATGAATAAGAAACCTAAATCCCAGGCTAGATCTTAAAACAATGGTCATTTCTTGGATAGTAGATTCCAGGTCCTTGAAGATTATGCTTGCTGTGTATCTTTGTGCATGAGTTAATTACTGCTACTCTACACCTGTGTGGACCACCTTCCCACAATTTGTACGTTGGTCTTTCAGTTTTGACCTTTAACCCAGTACATTTTGGTGCGAACATCGCCCTAAGTCACCTTGGCACATTTATAGACTTAAATCATGCAGTCACAGTTCTTCTCATCTGCCTCTTTGTGATTCGAATAGGGGTGACTGATTTAGGTTTGTCATCGCCAACTTTAATTCTGTCGGTGAAGATTTTGGGTTCTGGCAAGTTGACTCTCCTCGTTTTACTCTCTGGAGATTGTTACGTTTCCCGTTGAAATAACTACCACAAAGGTAGTTAACAATCAAACATTTTAATAAGGTGTCATCGAAACTCCAGCGAACTCACAAGTGCCGTTGAGTCTACAAGCACATGGAAATTACCGCATATGATTCGCTATGTCGAGTCACGTGATAAAAGGTTGCGTGACATAATAACGTTACACCTTTCCTTCTTCTTTCTTCCTGATCAATGTTGCTAGACGAAACAAAGCATGTCGAACCTGGGCTTATCAACATTGGTTTTAGGGGGGAGGGGGATCGCTAATAATGTGCGATATTGAGGACGTAGTGCGCACAATAACCCCTGTTTTTAATATTCTCAACCCTTTTTGTCCAAGATTGTCTGGGGATCATTTTGCCCAAGAACACAAAACGCGTGTATGTATGAGTTCTGTAAGTACAAAAAAGAAAATATATCAGTCGTAGGCATGTCGTCATGGTATTCGATTGACAATTAGAGTTAATTAACCCTAATAAAGAAAAACAATGTTACGTCATCATTGAGGTTCATTATCAAAACAACTGGAAATGGTACATAATAGTCATGTTGACGACGCTTTAGGAGCGTATATTTTATTACAGGTGCAAGATCATAACGACAAAGCTAAAGATGTTGCTGAGGAAGTAGGAGTTTCATTAGTAACAA
>NC_090876.1:30390476-30395476 GCF_036669935.1 Montipora foliosa
CTGAAAATCAAAACATATGTTAATTAAAATAGGAAAAGGGCAACCAGAATTATTAAGTTAGATATTGAACATTGAGTGTGGGCACTGATAAGGTGTTTGGCAATCACTAAAGTCAATTTAAGGATATTTCAGTAAACAATAGTATAGGTCCAAGGAAAAGTCAACAGTCAACCAACAACGCAGCCCTTCAGCCCACTCTCCAGGGTTGGGGCGGGGTTGTATCATGGTCTATCGCTATTAGGGGGTGGGATTGCAAAGAAACACCCCATGCTCATTTGCATCTAATAAAATAACCACAGAATAACAAAACAGCGCATTTAATGCAAGCATCGTTCTTTTAAGCACTGAATGAATAGTCTCCAGTCCCACAGCTCATCCAGTGCCCCCTTGCAATCAGCTTTTCAGGGCAATGCGAGCTAACAATAGTTAACTCATGTGTTGATATTCTGGTATTTAAATTTGTTTACATGCGTGCGACAATCACCTATTTATGTCGCAGAAAATGTCAGCATCGTTTTTCCATCTGAATTACTTCAAAAACACTTGCATTCCAAAATATTACAGAGTATGAACCTCGCGAATTCAAGTCACGACCATGCCAGTCCATAGCAAAGAAAGACTGCAACGCAAGGTTACAAGAGAATATTTACCTTTTAGTATTATATTGTCTGGGTCACAAAAGTATTAACTACGGGAAACTCGTATTCGGTCACTATAATGGTCCAGCAGTTAGGGGTCACAAGTCCTAAAGTGGAACGTATTGTTTCCACTTTGAAATGTGGTTTTTTGAAGAATTAGCCTCACTGTACCGTCCTTTTCAGGGATGGTAAAGATGGTTGAGATAAATTCACCAAGCTGATGGGTACATGTCACGATAATTCCAGTTGAAATGAAAAACGATTTGTTCAACTCTAAATGCTGAATATACTCACTAGCACAAACATGAAATAGACACTGAAAATGTTCATTTACCGAAAGCTGAAAGCTCAAAAAGGCATTTCTGTTTCTTTAATTAAAACATGATTGTTCAACTTCTTAGTAACCTGGCACAATACCTCATGTTTGCGTGCAAGCATTGTCACTTGCATTGCCTGAAAATGCTGTTTAGTAATGATGTTGTTTTTATTCTTTTTACAAACCTGGCTGATTTGAGTGCTTTTGCAACTTCGTAGTGTTTGGTTTTGTTTTGTTTGTCATATGAGATATTGTATATTACACCTTGCACAAGTCATTTTCAAAGATTGACTCCTGCTTCTGTGATTTTGTGCTTATCCTCTAGAGCCCTTTATCCTTCAACATCGAAACAGGTTACTTTGAGGTTTGCATGTATGAACCTTTTCAAAACTCATAGACAAAATGCCTGCATATACAACAACTGCTGAACCACAAAACTATTAAGCACTTGAGGCCTTGATTTTTTTGTGTATCTACAGTTCCAGAAATCAAAGAATACAAGATAAGTATCCCATGAACATTTAACAAAGAAATTAAGAAATTGCTTTTTTGGCCATCAAAAATGGGGGGGGGGGGGGGGGGTGGGTGGTCAACTTATACACAGCATCGACTTATGCACGGGTAAATACGATATGTGCTTATGATCTCTTTGTATTGAGTTTGGGGGGGGGGGGTGGTAAGCCAGCTGCTTTGGTGGTGATGAGACAAATTCAATACAGAGTCAATACACCAGACTCTGGGGAATATTAAGAGCACATGACAGTATATATCGACCAGGGCCTCATAAAATGGCCATTTTTGAAAATCTTGAAAAACTTTCTTGAAATACTTTCTAGAAATAGGTTATGTTTTGCTAGTAATAGAAAAAATATAGTTGAGCTTGGTTTAGTTTTATTTTTAGAGAAAAGAGCCATTTTCCTTTAAGCCACCACACACCCACTTTTTGCCAACTTCACACACTTCATTGGTAAAATATCGATAAAAAATTATATGAAGGCTAACCCTAAACTCAAAACGAAACATCAAATCGCTAAGAGGGATAGTTGCCCGTACTTCTGGTAATGTTTTGTTCAAGCTGCAACGAATACTTATTTTGGGAGGGGGTTTTGAATTTCGGTATCGTTTTGGACTATTTTTATCAGCATAAAGAAGCACCAGATTTAATGGCCTAAATCAAATATTGCTATTTCATGCCAAAGAAACTGTTATTAAATTTTTGGGCTGCTAAAATTGCACATATTGAGAGCGTGTGATGTTCATGTGATAAACATTACAAAATATTCATCGATAAGAGCCTAAGATAAAAAGATTCTATTGGGATAACTTAACAATCAAACGAAAAAATGCTTTATGGCTGCTTATTCTTTACAGAAGAGCAGCCGGATTGTAAAAGTTCGGAAAACAAAGAAATGTAAGGTGCCTTTCCCCTCTTTGGAAGATTGTCGATGCTTAGATCGAAGTAGACACAGATGCGTTTCAACTGACAAATATTGTAAGTGTCATAGATGATTGGGTGCTCAATCTGGACATCATGAAGGACTTGATTCTTCGAAGTCGAGTAGGCACTCTCTTGCTCTACAGGTTTGTCATCAATGGCCAAAACTACTTTTTCTCCATGTTTCACTTTGGCTGCTTTCCTTAAAAAACAAGACCTATTTTGCTGTGTGAGGAACTCATTGTACTTGAAGCGACAATCTCCCTTCTCTGTCTTTGCATATCGCAGGTCTTGTGCCACTTTTCTTGGGTCAGCTTTATTTCCTGTTTCTTGGCCAAGACTGAATTTTTCATGTAAGTAGCTCTTTTTGGTTGGTGTTAAATCTCTTTCGTCCTTTGGACGTTTCAGAGCCCAACCCTTTTTGAGGAATTTTGCTGTACTTGTACATAATTGTGTGGAAACAGCAGGTATGTGCGGTTGTTGACTGACACCTTCCAAAAGCTTTAATAATAATAAATAATAAGATAAGGCAAAAGAAAGTTCAAAAGTGCGTAACAAGAGCAATACAATATATGACTAAAATAAAAATGGCAAAAATTATAAAAATGCTTTTTTATAAAGGAAAGTTTTGAGTTTGTTTTTAAAAAAGGACACTGAGGAACTGTTCTTAATGTCAAACGGGAGAGGAGTATTCCAGAGTGTGTCACAGAGAAAGGTCTTGCATCGTACAATCTCAAATTAAAATGCTGAAAATGAAGAAGTTCTTTGATGATGAACATAGCTGACGAGATGGAATGTAAGGTATAAGCAGATTGCAAATGTACGAAGGTGCCAGATTGCTAAAAGCTTTATACGTGATGAGTAAAATTTTAACCATGATACGATAATGACTAGGAAGCCAGTGAGAATTAAACAAAATAGGCATCACGTGTTCATGTTTACTTGAAAGAGTAATGAGACGAGCAGCAGCGTTTTGGACGTGCTGTAACTTTTTCATTTGGTAATTCGGAAGGCCACAGAGTAAAGAATTGCAATGATGCAGTGTTTCAGTAGTGGGCGATGTCAGGTACTTTTTACTATCTATCCTAGCAAACTTTTCAGTAAAAATTAAATCTCACCTGCCGTATCCACACTCGTATGCAGACGATACTCAATTATACTTGTCATTTCGCCCATTAGAGGGTACGAGTGAAGCTGAGGCACTAGATGTTATGGAGAATTGCATCGCAGATGTTCGTTCATGGATGATTAATGTAAAGTTGATGTTAAACGATGATACGACTGAGTTTCTGGTGACCGGAACGAGCAAGCAGCTATCAAAAGTGTCTGTCAGTAGTATTAGGGTTGGCCATGTTGATGTAGTCCCTGCACACTCGGCAAAAAATCTGGGTTCCTGGTTCGACTCGGACATGGATATGGTAGTGCATTCTTCTATCTGTATAATATCCCACACGTACAAAAAGACCTCACTAGTGAATGTACTGAGAAACTGATTCATGCATTTATAACCAGTAGGTTAGACTATGGCAACAGTCTCCTCCATGGAGTTTGTGACCATCATATGCAAAAACTCTGTGTCATGTGCTATTGATCTTCTGCACACCTAAACACTGTCATATTACGTCGCTTCTTCAGCAACTTCACTGGTTGCCTATCCGATGTATCAAGTTCAAAGTCCTTTTGATCACCTTTAAAGTACTCCAGGGTGCAGCCCCTAAATATCTAATTGATTTAATTTTCGTCTTACTGCCATCCCATTACGATTTATGATGAAATAATAAGGGGATTCTTCTGAGCACCCCAAAGCGTTTTACAAAAGTTACCATGGGGGATCGATCCATCATGGGGGCAGCACCACGGCTTTGGAATAGTCTTCCCATAGGCATTAGATCTGCTTGCACCACAAATGATTTTAAACGGAAACTTAAAACATTTTTATTCAGCAAGGCATTTTGTTAGTACAATTATTTTATATTTACATTTTTACAGTTTCTCAGCAAATTACTTTTCTAATTGTAAATAGTGTAGTTTCTGTCTTATTGATTCCATAGTAATTTTAAATAGGTTTTTATTTTTAATTTATTTTAAATTTATTGTAATGTCTGTAATGTGCATTAATTTGATTATTCTTATAGAAAATGCGCAATATAATAATAATAATATTACACATCACACATCACATGCTGTGTAATCAAGCGTAGGAGTATCTTCTTAACTTAGGACTGTTTTCTTGCAAAGGAGCCGAAAGTGACTAAATAATTTTATCACAACAAGGAAAATCCTTTGGTTTGAGTAGCTGCATTGTTGCAGATACTCTCAACATTTCCGAATTCTAATTTTGTTACCAGAAGAGTTTTTCACACCATGTACCTCTCATTTAGAATAATGTGACACGGTTTAATTCCTGCTTCATCCGGTCAGATTTTAACACTTCCTGTTTAGTTTCTTACTATTATTGATTTCGTCATTTAATCCTATAACTGCGATTACATAATCCAGGTCAAGGACATCTAAATTAAGCATTGACATTAAACCGTGCAACATCAGTGGTTATTCACATTACTCAAGACTAAAAAACCTCATCCCCTGCAGCATGTTAAATTTTAAAAGA
>NC_090876.1:30402976-30422976 GCF_036669935.1 Montipora foliosa
TTCACGTAACGTTCACAAGCAAGGGTACAAAAGTCTGATAAGTCCATGATACTCGGTCCCTGTTGTAAAATCACATCGCTACGCATTAAATTGATAAGTGTATCTTTGATCCCAGCAGTGTTCTGTGCCTCAGGTGTTTGAGATAGCCAACAAATTTCTTGCCTTAAGTTTGAGGCATCTGACTCCAATGCACACATTTTCTCAAACACCTTTAGTGAAGCCAAGTTGTAGCAGCCCAGATGACCAAGCTTAACAACCTTATTTGGGAAGGTGCGCTGCAATTTCATTGCATGTTGTACAGTGCTTGCAGATGGACGGCCATTTGCCAGCAAAGGGTTAAATAGTTTTGTAAAATTTCTGGAAACTGAGACATCTCCTGGTGTAATAAAAGACACTTTGGGTAAGTAGTATGCTGCTGCCTCGCTGCGGGTTAAGCTGTTTAATCTCCCATTCTGAAAATCTGCAAGCGTAAGTTGTCTCTTTTCAACACTGCATGAGACATCATCTTCATCATTAGTCAGGTTACAGCTGCTTCCACCACTGACACTGCATGGGACATCATCTTTGTCATTAGCCGGGTTATAGCTACCTTCACCACTGACACTACATGGCACATCATCTTTGGCATTAGTCAGGTTGCAGCTGCCTTCATCACTGACAGTGGATGCACTGGCCTTTACTATGTTATCATTTACTTCTATGATGTCTGTCACATCATGGGTAATCTGGCCTGGAGATAGTATGGACGCTTTTGATGGTTTTGTACATTCATACTCACAAAAATCAGGACCAAACAGCCTAGTGAACATTGTATCCATCCCTTTGATCCATTCTTGATCTTCCTTAGACCAGTCTGGCCTCCAAGGTTTCCACCCACACCCTCTGTAATAGAATGGTTTTCCTGGTGAAGGAAAAGACAAAAAGAAATAAGAAAATTAACAGTCACAACACTTGCATTTGAAACTTAATTATTTTGGTCAGAGTTAATATACTCCGGCTTAATCATGTATGACTGCAGGCTGCTGTGAACCAGTGTACATTTTGGTAGAGCAAGTGCAGATAAACAATGTTCACTGCAAAAGGAGTGAATTCACAAGGCTTCATTACGGCATGAACCATTTAATTTAAAGTACACATTTTCTTGCAGCGGTACTAAAATCTATTAGGTTAATTATCAGTAGCTGTTTCAATGAAATGAATTTATAGGAAGAAAAACAATATACTTAATCTTAGCTAGAGTATTATACTACATAAATCGAACCTACAGTAGCCATTTTGTTATTTAAAAATGATGTAAGTTAATTTGGACTCATACAAGATACCTGATTCAATGCTATTAATGGCTTCTCTGAATGCATATCTCATCTGAAGAAGCTTTTCAGTGTATAGGTGTGTGAGAATCTGATCCACTAAAAAATTAATTGCATTAGTTAAAATAAGATTTTACATTGCATGTGGTTAAATTTAATGCATATTACCAAATTCATTTATATGTATGTGTAGGTCATGAAAGGGCAATCAGGCAAAAGAAGGATGTTTATAATGTTGTAAACATCCCAAACATTTCTAAAATATTATTGTACTGCTAGCAAAATAGCCAACCAAGCATACAAAAAAAATGTAACTGCAAACCAAATCATGCGTATGAATACTACTCAAGAGTTCCGAGCCAATTCTCTGTCAATGCCTTGTGTGATATTACACGAGGGGCTACGACTGTTGAAATAACAAATGATATTAAAATGGCCACCCAATGTATTGCAAAAGAGAAGGTGCACATGAGATCCCAGGTCTTTCCAGGAATGTGGTCTAGCAGGGCCCGAGTGGCTCGGGCGACCAAGTTTTACCTTATTTTTATGAAGCTTGTTATAGCTTAGCACCCAAGATTTCCTAGATAAGAACCTTTGGGGTCCCTACAATTTTGCTTAGAGCACAGCCTTGTCTTGCTCCTCAGACAATTAGGGTGAAAGAGGCAAATTAAAAGGAAGACATAGTGTAAATAATATTTTACGTACCTGTACATGTAAACATCTATCTTACTTTAAATGTAAGAAAGACCAGGAACAAGACCCAAATAAAACAACAGTAGCCAGCTGGCACATAACTAGCTGTTAAATACGAGGTTTTCAAGTCAAATTGGCCACCTCTGCTGTGATACAGTAACACTAAAATTATTCCCTATTGGCCATGGTGATCAAAATTGTTGCAGCTTGGTGGGCCGGCAATTATAATATCTAACAACTATGAACTTACATGATGAGGTGCTGTCGGATGCATCGTGCGAAGTAGCTTTTGTGTATAGTTGCCGTTGAAGCTTGTGAGCAGCTTCAAAACCTTGATTTGAAAGTTTATTCAATGACCGGTGATTGCGAAACAGCATTGAAACATGCTCAATTGTAATGTGGCCATAATCACCAGTTCCAAGGGTTGGGCCGAACATTTCCAGAAGGAGGAAACCCCATTCTTTGCACTGAGAGAAAATTAGTAAAAGGTGCATTATAAATAAACAGTTGCCACTTGCAATCCTTATTTTAATCCTAATCACACACCAAAATATATAAAAACAAACAGACAAAAGACCAATCATGAATGTCTCTACGAAGGATACATTTCTCTTCACTCTTTGACTGTACAATGTGATCAAACAAAAAAGTTGTTATATCATTCCAGAAATTGGAGAAAGATAACATGTCTAAGAAATATGCTGCCGTTGAATTGGACGCTCTAGGTAAATAATGAACATCAGATTTAAGATAACTGATAAATAGTGTGAAAGTTACATGCATGTACAAACCTTAACATCCAAAACATCAATGAGATGTTCCTCATCTGCAGAGAACTGGCCATCTCTAATAATCAGTGCAATTTCCTCCCACTGTGAGCACACCTGGCAAGGATGAAAATAACCAAAGGGTAAGCAGAAAAAGTTCTCTTTATGACATATTTCAGTGATTTAAAAAAGGACCAGTCCCAACTTATCTCTCAAATTCTTAAAATGGCTATCCAACTTTTAGCAATTCAGTGTTATGTTTGGACAAGAACTCACCATCTCAAAGCTTTTAAACACCCAGATACTGACCAGTAGAAAGAGTTACTTTCATGTAAAAAGTAAAGAAATCAAGAAAACAGTTTGTGACTATACTGAAAGGCAGATGGCCCCTGATCACAGGTCATCAAACTGGCATGGTGATCAAAACTGTCAGTCTGGCATTCCACATTTTTCCCAGAGGCATTCAAGCATTTATATATAGTGCATGATTTACAATGTGTGAGCATCTGTAGTACAGAGAAATTAACCCCAAGGTAATCCTAATATAAAATAGAAAATACAAGGACAAAACCGTGACATGGTATGATGCTTTTTTATATAAGACCCTTAAAGTGGCCCCTGTGAAGTGAACTTCCCCATCCACCAACTGTATGCTCAGTGTCAACATGGTACATTAATTCACATGTAAAGTTGGCCTATAATAAATTCTTATCATATTTTTTTTTGAGAAATTGATTAAACCCACCTTCACTAAAAATTCCACTGTAAGCAACGCTGCATACGAACTTAGAGCCTGGTTGTGAGAGCTAACTTCCTCCTTTCCCCTTTTATGCTTGCCTTTTGGCACTTTGTCCTGAGTTTTGTACACAACTTTAAATTCATTTTCAATTTCAACCTGCTTTTCTTTCCACCATTCCAGCCTTGACTTTAACTCCTTTTCAACAGCTAGGAGAGAGTACAGAATATCTCTGCAGTGTACACTAAGTTCCAGAATCATTGGAGAACATTTTCAACCAATTAATCGAAAACCTACATGTAAACTTCTTTGACATGATAATGACAAACATTATTTGAATGCATTTGAATTTGAATTGACATGTCCTAAATTGAATGTACCTGTTAATTAGAGCTATAAGGATAATCATCAAATAATAATTATTATACTAAGCCACTGTTACTGAAAGTACAGTCACAAGATATTAGTCGAAGTAAATGACATATTTTACTTACGGTAGTTGAACAAGCTCTGACAACACAATTCTTTAAAAGAGACAGACAGCACATTTTCAAAAGATAATTTATTTAAGTACATTTTCCTTTTTTTTGAAATTAATTACCTGAATCCTTTAACTGAATCTCTTCCAACTTCGTTCCAAAATCCCGGATAAATATACCACTGTCCAGCATTTCTTTGAAATACTACATTGTAAATCAATGAAAATTAATTACCACTAAGAGTGCAATCTTCAAGGATTCTGGAACTTACTGAATGTGACATAGATCATTAGTGCTAATGGTCGAGTTTTCTAAGCCATTAATAGCATAGAATAATTCAAGAAACTAACCTTTTGACGTGTCTCACAGAATGTTATCTTGCCCAGAATACATAGCTTTGCTGCTTCAGGGTCATCATAGTAGGCTGTCATTTTGTCTCCTGGCAATGACTTTTCCACAATTTCTTCAAGGGCTGAAAGGATTTTTCTCTCAGTGCTGCCTAAGGGAATAAAGCACATTCACTCACAGATCACTAGAAGAACTTAAATTGCATAAAAGAGCTAAAATACATAATTTCAGACATATTAGACATGGCTAGATTAAAATTCAAACACTTTACAATGTATTTGAAATGACAAAAAAACTGTTACATAAAAACAAAACAAAACACATGTATCAATCAGGAAAATCATTCATAACAACTGGATAAAACTAGTAATTGTTCAAAATCATGTCCTTGTCTGGTAAAGTTTCATTAAGCTTAAATAGTTATATAACAGCTGCTTACATTTGTATAATTTAAGCTGTATTAACCTAGTAATAAATTGGTCTAACCTGAGAATGAAGCAACAGAAATGTTGTGTCTCCCAGCTGCAGTTTGTTGCCCCTGCTTAAGTTTAACAGAGATTCTATCCCCCTTAAAATTTGAGGGGCCATACAGAGAAAGTTCCTCGTTGCACTCTTTCAGGGAGCCAATCTTGTGAGCGAGCAGGCCAATACTTTTCAATAGCTGCTCTGTATTCCTCATCTCACAATGTAGAGCACAGAGACTCATTGAAGATAAATCTTCATCAAGGAGGCATGTGAGATCATCTCGTAGACCAGTGAATCTATATTGTCAGTTTTAAGAAAGGAAAAATAGCACACATTAGGACTTTTGTACATGATTCTAGCTTACTAAGTCACTTTAAAAACAGGTTTTACTATGAACCATAAAACTGCAGAACTAGTAAGAGTAGACAGGCACTTTTTTTTTCCATTTTCCAACAGAGGCACACTGAATATGGCAAGTTTCCACAAAATACTGCTAGTTTTAAATCCATAGTAGACTGTAAGAAAAAAAGACCTGACTTCAATGTTAAAAAAAGCATGTCTCCCATACCCGCCAATGTTGGCCTTTATTTGTTGGAAATGTTCCAAGCAGACTTCGTGTGGTCCTAAGTCGCAGTCACAGGCCTATACAAAAAGGAAGGAGGAAGTAATAGCTACTACATTACAGTGCACAGTGGAGCAGACATCCTTTCAATTTTGCTCAATGAAGAGGCTAGTCATTTTATCACCCAATGTGTTTAATACTTAAAAGCCCTTTTTGGGTTACTTGTTCAGTCAGTAACCACAGAGTAACAATAATGACCAGTAGGGTTAGGAACAGCTAGCTTCCCTTTCAGTCCATGGCCTAGGATCTCACTTATTTACTTTAGAGTCTCAAAGTTAACAAAAACTGTCAAATTTAAAACCTCACTCTTAAAACTGTACAGAACAGACAACACTCCACATTGAAGCCTTGCCCTGCAAGCATGAACTTTTCATCATTCATCTTGAACCAAAGCAACAGAAGGCCTTTGTAATCAAGCGTCACTGCAAGCATAATCAAAGAAGTAACTGAATGAGATTGCACAGCAAATGTGCATGTAAAATTATTTTACATTAATAAGGTCACAATTTTTACATTAATGGGTTCACAATGTCATGATTATCAAACTGAATATCCTTATTGGATGGTACTATGCAGTCGTTAGGACCAACAGAAAACAGTACATAAAGTCTAAACTCACAGACTCACGGGCGTGCCACCTAGTGTTTCTGTTGCATTGTGCACTTAGGAGTTCTAGACTTCCCTAGAGTATTAACATCGGTAAATTCCAACAACTTGAAGGCCTTGTCCACATGGTACATGGTATAAATTCTCTGTCTGTGATCTTGGTCATAAGTCAGAAGCTGTACTGGCTTTAAAATGGAGTCACTGCATAATGGAAACACAACTTAAGCAACATCAGAATGTAATACTATAATTGTTTCCTAGAGCAAACCTTCTATATACCTGATTGTTACGTACATGCAAGGAGTGAGCTACTGAAGGAAGCCAACTACTTTACAATGCCATGATATCAAAGAACTCACAGACTCACGGGCGTGCCACCTGGTGTTTCTGCTGCAATATTTGCACTTCAGAGTTTAAGATATCATGACATTATTAAAGAGCTGCATTGCCAAGAGAAATTCTACGCACCTAATAATTATTGTTATGTACAGTGTATGGAGTGAGTCACCGAAGGAAGCCAACTACTTTACAATGCCATGATATCAAAGAACTCACAGACTCACGGGCGTGCCACCTGGTGTTTCTGCTGCAATATTTGCACTTCAGAGTTGAAGATATCATGACATTATTAAAGAGCTGCATTGCCAAGAGAAATTCTACGCACCTAATAATTATTGTTATGTACAGTGTATGGAGTGAGTCACTGAAGGAAGCCATGCAACTACTTTACAATGCCATGATATCAAAGAACTCACAGACTCACGGGCGTGCCACCTGGTGTTTCTGCTGCAATATTTGCACTTCAGAGTTTAAGATATCATGACATTATTAAAGAGCTGCATTGCCAAGAGAAATTCTACGCATCTAATAATTATTGTTATGTACAGTGTATGGAGTGAGTCACCGAAGAAAGCCAACTACTTTACAATGCCATGATATCAAAGAACTCACAGATTCACGGGCGTGCCACCTGATGTTTCTGCTGCAATATTTGCATTTCAGAGTTTACGATATCATGACATTATTAAAGAGCTGCATTGCCAAGAGACATTCTACGCACCTAATTGTTATGTACAGTGTATAGAGTGAGTCACCGAAGGAAGCCAACTACTTTACAATGCCATGATATCAAAGAACTCACAGACTCACGGGCGTGCCACCTGGTGTTTCTGCTGCAATATTTGCACTTCAGAGTTTAAGATATCATGACATTATTAAAGAGCTGCATTGCCAAGAGAAATTCTACGCACCTAATAATTATTGTTATGTACAGTGTATGGAGTGAGTCACCGAAGAAAGCCAACTACTTTACAATGCCATGATATCAAAGAACTCACAGATTCACGGGCGTGCCACCTGATGTTTCTGCTGCAATATTTGCATTTCAGAGTTTACGATATCATGACATTATTAAAGAGCTGCATTGCCAAGAGAAATTCTACGCACCTAAATGTTATGTACAGTGTATGGAGTGAGTCACCGAAGGAAGCCAACTACTTTACAATGCCATGATATCAAAGAACTCACAGACTCACGGGCGTGCCACCTGGTGTTTCTGCTGCAATATTTGCACTTCAGAGTTTAAGATATCATGACATTATTAAAGAGCTGTATCCATTCTATATACCCATTGTTCTATGCAAAATGTTGCTATAAGAATGGAATCTGGCACACAGATTCAATTAATGATTACCCTTGAAACTGATCCGATAGTGCTTTCCATCTACGAAAATTCCATTTCTCTTGATGTCATCTTTTTGCTTGTTTAAATTGACAACAATTCTCTTAAGCTCCTCCCTTTACAAAGAGAGATGCAAGAGTTAGTTTAAGGTGATTCTTCAGATTGCATTACACATCCCTACTGCACAAGATTTTTGCATCATTAGTGTGCGCAAATGAGCATGTGCACGTAATGTACACAGCATACACGTAGGAGACTTCCCTAGAGCTAAGGTTGACAGCGAAATAAATGCTAATTTTTGCTTAAACAAGCACTGGTAGGTACTTTATTTATTGCATTAATCTAGTCTATAATTCATTGCCTTTCAACTGAATGAGTAAGAAAAAATTTTAATGTTAAGTAAAAAAAAATAGTAACTGCCGAAAATGTTTACTTAATACCCTTTCAATCGTGACCTGAATCTTATCATCCCTGTAAGACACACAGTAGAGAGGTGTTTTGTCAACTCTGATCCAAAGATGTGCATTTTTGCCAAAAAACATATCAAAATAATCATCATTGTTCCTTAAACACAATGTATCCATCAATTGAGACTTTTTAATATTAACTCCCTGAGTTTGGCCGCTGATACCCTCAGTGAAACATAGCAGCATTCAGAAAAAGAAAACCCACTGAATTGGTACCGTTGCACAGATTTTTTATGCACGTTTGACGAGTTATGGCTCTTAAACAAGCACAGTACCGCACATTTTGAATAACTGCATTATTAGGATCAACAACAAAAAATTTGGAAAAAATCTAATGTCAAGTGTTATTTCTAGGGAATCACCTTAATTTAGGCTAGAGTTATTTCCAGAGTAATTTCACAGATAAATTAGAAGGTTCCCATTTGTCTGATGGTGCAATATCAATAGAAATTGAAAAACACATAAGTAGTTCACTTTGGCCTAACTTTAGGGAAGGACTTTCAAAAGTTAATATTTAAACTGACCTTTCCTCTCTGCAATTGGCTATAGAAAGGGGCATGACTGACTTTGCACTCTGAGCTGAATGACACCCATCACCCAAAGGAACAACACCAAACGTCAACTGGTCTTTCCCTAAATACATGAAATTATTAGCTTATTGTATATCAATATCATTTATCTCTAAATAAAATCAATGCATTGCAAGTACTGAATATCTGTACCCTTTAAATAATTGTGGGGATAGAAAATGTTTTTCTTACTTTGAGTGAGATATTATGGTGTGACTGTTAAAACAAAAAAAATAGGAAACTTTAGCAAACACATTTTTGAGAAGGAAAATAGAACTGCTTTTCGTGTGCTCTGACTTCAACCAACCATTTGGAAAGCCCTCGTTTCAGCATTTTAATCTTAATGCTTCTTGAAAAGATGTGTAGCATGTGCCAGGGATAAGAAATGTCAACTTCCCGTTGCCGTCAGTGCCTCAAACACGTCTATGCTTAAGTTCCCTATTAAAGTTTCTCTTCGCAATAGCTTTTCATTTGGGAGGTCATAATTTCCTGTGGTTTTACAGGCACCTTTAGTTCGATCCAAATGAAAGCTTCTAGATTTTATCTTTAACCTCTTTTAGTGTACTATACTCTTACTAATATTTTGGCCTGATACACTTTTACTGCTAAATGTACTACATAACTACTGTTGGAATGAAAATGTTTAATAAGCCACTGGTAACTTACCAAAGAAAGGGCGCCCATCACACTTCAAATTAAAGACCACTTCAGAGGAGACAAAACCATGCAACCGCATTTCTCTGATGACCCAAGTGACAATATTAGGAAGACTCACTTCATAGCCTGGTACATCAGGTGGAAGTTTCTGAAGACCAACCAATCTTCTGGTAACTTTAAACTGCTCTTGTTTTAATGCTACAATGTTGTTTTTGGTCAGGAAGATGGGCTCATCAGTTTTTTTCTTTAAAAAAATAATAAAAATAAATAAATAATAATAATAATAATAATAATAATAATAATAATAATGATAATAAACGTAAGTTATATATTGATGTATTAAATTGTGACCATAAAATAAAGCAAGATATTACATCGAATAATGCACTGAATTGCTATTTTCTAAGGATGGGTTTTTCAAACAATGAACTAGGCTAGAGCTAATTACTGCAATGACTGCATAAAATAAAGAAGTAAAACGGCAAATCATCGGAACTTTTATCTCAAAATTAGCTAGCTTCACTAAAAGCAGTTAAATGCATTACACACATTGGCAGAGCTGAACCTTGTGGTGTGGACATTGCCGTTGGGGAACTGCTCATCCAAATCCAGAGATAAATATCAATGACTTAATATAAAACATGCTGGTCACAAGAATTAAGGACATGATCAAGCAACATGAATTTGCTATATAATTTAGCATAATTTTCAAATTGAGCAATTTTGGCTCCCAAAAGGATAAGAACATTAACAATTATAGAATATAACATAACTTACCCCTGTTCTTCCAAGTTTTGTCAAATTGGTGAAGTCTTGCCAGCCTTTGTCTGAGATCCTGGATTTCAGCTTAAATAATACCATCACCCAATCAGGAACGCGCATGGATTGGGCTCTTGCATCCAGGGTCTCTTCTGACAGCAACTTTGAAAATGTTACACGTGCTCCCTTCTCTTTTACCATTACGTCAAAAGCAGAACGTACTGCTTCTTGTGCCTTGGCACTGTCTTTACCCCCATTGACGCAACACTCTCCCAGGATGGATCCCAGGGATTCTCCTTTGGCATGACATATCCTGTTTAATTGTTTAACAACAGACCGAGCTCTTTCCCGGATTTTTCTTCGCTTAGTTTTCGGTGAGAGGTCTTCATCAACTTTGAGCTCCGATATCCTTCTTTTTCTCACTCCTTTCAATCGCTTGGGTGTTTCCTGTCTCGGGGATAATTGATTTGGAATATTCTTCTCCATGTCGGATTTTGGCGGGAGAACGCGAAGTTTTGGCGGGCTCGGTGTTGCAGGCGGAGTGAGGAGATCTTCGGCATCTTCGTTCTTGAAAGACTTGAGCTTTTCGTGCAAACTTAAAATCACTTGAGAAGCTGCGGATAACTGGTTTTCGATAGCTGAAACATGTGATTTTAGCTTAATCAATTCAGAAGTGTCTGTCCTTGAGTTTTCGAGGTCTAAATCGAAGGCCTTTGCGTTCAGCAGCGATACCACTGATTCAAAATATCGGGATTTGATAAATGGGCAATCTTCTAATGCTCTTAATCGAAGAATACCGAGGATAAGGCCAAAGGCGGTCGCCACATGCACTTTGTCGCTTCGCAGTCCTTTGCTGTGAAACCATTTGCTGGAGGCGGGAACTCCATCCTTCCCACGTAAATCTTCAAACGACACCAGAGCATATTCCTCGTGAAAAAGCTTTGCTGTAGCCGAGGAGCAAAACGTGGATGGCTTCGTACAACATAAATTTGTGTTCAAGGCAAACCAAGTCTTGCCAGGGTTCAAGAAGGCAGAGAAGACTTTGTGTATCGTAATATCGGATTTATCGATCTCCGCAATTCCGTCGCTGCTGCTTTCCATATTGACACGGACAGAATGAAAGAAACTTGAATAGCAAATGAGCCTATACATTTTCAAATTTGGCGCGTCACAGTAAGAGAAATTCCATATAAAGCATAATTCACCTGCTGTGTTGGTTAAATTTTGTCTGAGCGCCATCTTGCTATAAACATACTACCGCAGATCAACCAACGCTGGCACAATAACAAATCTGGGTCCCAGGACCCCTGGGGTGCCATCTCTCGCGCACGAATTTTTGGCCGAGTGATCAATTTTTGCCCTCAAGAGAATGGAACTAGGAAATATTCAAAATGACCTATTCTCCACTTCCCTTGCTTCGAACGCTCAGGGCATGGTGAAGGTCAGGTGTCACGGTAAAGAATGAGTTGTGTGTAATTAAGGGATATACAGTCAGGAGGCCGTTGTCAGCTAAGGTTTTGCGTGGCCTACGTGTAGCCGAACCGTTTCTGAACGGAGAAAACAGTTTTCTCCTTGTAGGGAAGGGTACGGACAAACGTAGTCACCGAAGGCCAGGCACTAGTGAAGTTAAAAAGAGTTAGTTGAGTGGAAAACCTTGCGTTGTTCCCCATTGTTGTTTGGCGTCATGTTAAATAATAGGTCAATTAATTACGAGAGATCATTCTCTCCAATTTTTCCCTGCAAACTTGGTGGATAAAATGCAACAACAACAACAATAGCCGTCAGCAAGAACAAACAAACAAGCCAAAGCCGCGGCCCAACAGTGTCTGCAGCGTAGGAGACAAGCAAGTCCGTGTTTCTTTATATTATTCTTAAGTACAAAAAAGTACAACCGTTGAACTTCGACAGATCTCCAGTGACATTGAGTCGAATTACAAACAGCCCATTTCCGAAGACTGACACATTTAAATGTCAGTGGAGTTGTCTTCAGCGCAGCTATGTCTCAACCAGATAAACCGCTAAAATCAAAAGCAGATAGGTATTTTTCTCGCCCACATTATAAGGAAGAGAAAAAAAATCAGAAAAATGAGTGGAAACGAAGGTAGAGGGAGAAAAAAATAAGGCAGAAGCGAGCAGACAGGCAAAAGAGACGTGCACGTGGTCAGGAGGCAAAACGCGATGTCAGCCAGTTTGCTCAACGCAACTTTCCCAGTGAGAAAGACAAAGAAGCCAGGTTGAACAGAGTGCTGGTAGATTTGGGTGATAAAAGTGACAGCCGAGCGACACTACAATTCGACAAAAATGGCGAGGCACAGAACGATGAGAAGGCAGGGGCTGAGAATGAAGGGCGCCGAAGGGACAAAGTGCAAGGACTTGAACGTAGCAGAGGGCGACAAATGTTAGAGTTATCGCTTAAAAGGAAGAGGCCGGAAATTTCAACTAAACTGGATGAACAGCCTCGCGTTTTCAGCAAATCGGCCAGAGTTGGAATGTCTACACGAGCTACAATTACGATCCCTGATCAGACATACCTGCCAATGGTGCGAGAAATCTGCTCGTCACTCTTAGTTAAAACTTCCGATGAGCCGATAGGCTCAGGGACATTTGGAACTGTCTATTTGGCTGAATACAGAGGCACGAAAACGGCAGTTAAAGAAATTAAGAAAAGAAAGGACTCGCCCGAAGAAACTGAACGATGTCGACGCGAGGTTCTGCACGAGGCTCGAATTCTTCAAAGTCTCGGCGACCACCAAAATCTCCCATTCCTTTTTGGTGTCTGTACAACGATGGAGCCATTCTGCCTCGTTCTTCAATTCTATAGCATTGGCGGGAAAAGTACTACCCTCCATGAGGCTTTGAAAAACCGGCGACTAAAAAAAGATTCAACAGCCCGTGTTTTTTATGAAATTGCTGAAACTCTCAAATATATGCACAACAAGAGTATCTTACATAATGACTTGAAAACAAACAATGTGTTGATGCATCAGGGAAACTCGGGGGAACTTCATCCAGTCGTAATCGATTTTGGCAAAAGTAGAGCTATAGCCAAAGCAAAGGGATATCGGAGAGGTGACGTGGATTACCTTGCGCCGGAAGTGAAAGCGGGCAAAAGGGAAAGTACGCAAAGTGACATTTTTTCTTTTGGCAAAATGCTTGAAGCAGCGGTTCGAGGGAGAAGTTTTCTTCCGACGTTTTCGGAACTAATCACCAGTACTACTGCAGTGGATGCCTCAAAAAGGCCATCGGTTATTGAGGTTTCACATGAACTGACTAAGTTTTATACATGAATGTAATGATTGACCTGGATAAGAACTTAGTCAGAGGAACACAAAGGATTGTTGGTTAAATGCGCTGTTCACTGCTTTGTTTAATTTTGTAAATTAAGTAGGTAATTACTAAAATGTACTCCGAATGAAAAAAAAAACCAAGAACGAGGTGACCATGGTATGCGACTCTAACAGCGGCGGCACCAATGCGTTATCAACGAAACAACATTCATCAGGGATGGTAATGATAAATATTTTCGTATCTATCTTTACAGTAAGTAGTCTGCTGTTATTTCTGCGGTTTTTACTAATAAATGTTTTTTAGGCTACGCATTTATTTTTCAGTATAATTCTTCCGGTTACATTTAAGTTCAGAGATTTGCAGACAGCCGTTTGACTTTCCCTCACTTTCCTTAATAAAATGGAACTCTCTGCTATGATCTCTGTTGTGACATTGCGAAAGTTGAAGGTCACGTGCAATTTTGTGGAGGATTCGCGAGCTGAGAAAATATGCTGATCTCTGGTGTGTTTCATTTTAATCCCTTTTAAATTACTCTACCCCCAGAGGCCGCCTTTATCATGTTAAAAAATGTGACGCCTTATCTAATTACTGACGACAGATTGTTGGCCAGAATGTTGAAAAAATTAATTGCTTTTCGCAGTAGGACGTTCATTACTAATTGATAGAAAAACTAGCGTCCTTAGCAACTCCGGCGTCATGTGGTGTGCAAAAAAAAGTCGTCTGCGGGTCCTCATGATCCCGCTGGAGATACAATTTATGCTCTTCAGCAAATCTCTGCGCATCCTTTTCATTGATTTCTCTTCAAATTTCCTTACAGTTGTCATCATCGTTATTATTATTATTATTATAATTATTATTATTATTATTATTATTATTATTATTAGCAGAGCTCTGCACGCTCCAAAGGGGCATGTGTGCGAGGAGAACCATAGTTAAGAAAATATGGTAACCCATTGATGTAAGAAATTTTGGTTTCATAGCTATCATGCTGTGCACTGTTTGTATGTCTGTACGTCCACCCCTCCATGTATGCCAATGTGAACAGTATCACGCTGGTTTTTACAGCATACATCTTTGATATGGGACATCCATATTATGGTCAATTGACAGCTGTCAAAACAAGTTATCCGCTGACCAATATCACATGACCACATCACAAGCTTAAGTTTGAAGTTCATCAAGGTTATTTGACTGCTGACCAGGTAATGGTTTTCGATTGGAAAGCAGGCCCAACCCAGTTCACCTCATAAATATGAACAAGGCCTCATTTTTTGTGCACTTGCTGTGGCTCGATGCAGCTACATGGCCATACTATGTCAACTAAAGCTCTTAACAATCAATGCTTCTGGTGTTTAGGTGGAAAACAGTTTGGAAAATATTTTCTTTCTGCATTTTTTGCTGGTTTTAATCCAGTTTGACATAAGATCATGATAGCTGTGGTCCACACTGGTGGCTACTCAGTTAGTCAAGTCAAGCATTGGAGGGATATAAACTTAAAGCTAAGTGTTTACTTTTAATTTGTTTAGAGCTGCCTTTTTCTCTCTGTTGCAAATTTGGCAATAGTGACGTCAGTTCCTTCTGCACTCAACCATTTGTTATTTTTACGGATACGTTATTTAAAGTGGATGCATATTTTTAAAAAGTGGCTCAATTGGTTTTTCCTTTGTTCAGGAATGAAGCTCGAATTTGTATTGACAACTGTAATTAAATAACAATTATCTGCACAATTTTGGACACAAAGATAAAGTTGAATAGTTTGTTTGTTTTGCTTTAAGATGCGAGCGAACAAGTGCTTTTTTAATCCATTTGCCCAACTGGTTTTCAATGTGTCTCGACAGTGACAAGAAAATTTTGCTGTTATATTATAAACATGTAATTGAAATGAGTTCTCGTAAAATTAGGGAGAAATTTCACTAGGTTGTGTTTTCAGAAGTTCGTTTAAGCACCTAAAGGTAATTTAGTTTTCGTCCTTTCTTCATTGCCTTGCCGTATTTTGCCGATTCTTGTTCCAAGCCAAGCTGGCGTGTTTCAGTAAAATAAATCAAAATGTGAATGATCTCGTTTTCAGAGATAAAGCGGAACAAAGTACATCAGTAAAACTCTTTTTTTGACCTTAAAGTGCCCCTGTGATAAACAAAACCGCTTCCTTTTTTCCTTCAGATTTTGAAAGTGTGGTTGCTTAACACCTGACTGGCAAAATTTTGAGCTTTGATTTTTACCGGCTTAAGTTTTGGATTTCACGGTCCGCCATTACTCACGTCCGATTGGACCTCAGACGGTTGGATCCAGGGAAAAGTGACGTCAGAGGCTCACTAGCTTAAAATTTCAGCGTGTGAATGCAGCTTGTTATATATGCAAAGCGTGAGTTTAAAAGTCTGAAAGCCCAAAACCCCCGTGCTGCATCTTAATTCTGCGGCGTACAAACATATTGCATTCTTAAATTAGTGAGCCTTTGACGTCATTTTCTCCTTGATCCAGCTCTCTGAAGAACATAATGTTAGTGATGGCGGACCATTGAATAGGAAAATTACAGTTAAAATAAAGGTGTCTTTTTGAAATCAAGGCTTAAAACATGGGTCACTTAGTGTTTTGTTAACATAGTTTTGAAATCCAAAGAAAAATATGAATTGATTTTTTGGTCACAGGGGCACTTTAAACTGACAAAGTTTCTTATGGTTTCTTATTTTAGCGTGTTTCCTATTTCCTGGCTAATGACAGTTAACTCTAAAATGGCTTTTTTCCTTTTCATTCACTCACTGAGGGTGTGCTTGTTTTCTTTTAAAACTCGTGCAGTTCAAAAAAAAAAAATCATTTCCAAACTGGTGAATTCAAAAGTAAATTTCACTTGAAAAACCAATATCACACTCATTGCTTTGTGATTCATGTGATATCGGTTTTTAGTGTAAAATTTAGCATGGAATTCACTAGTTAGGCTACTGAAGAAAGCAAAGAAAATGATTTAGTTATCAAAGCAGCAACCGGAAAAATCAAAACGTGGACAATTCAAAACTTTTTATTTTCATTAACCCTACAGGCAGTAAGATGAAATAACCAGGGAGCTCCGGTTTTAGGCTTGGCTATATCTATATACTAATATTGTTTAACTGTTGATCTCTGAATGGCATGATAGCTGGAAGATCATTTCAGGCTACTTGATAGATATAGTCAGAAAAAATTATTCCGAAAAAGTCTTCTGCAGTGGTAGAACACATGCCAGGTGTTCCTTGTTTACTCTTTCAGATAGTTTTCAAATTAGGTATTCAACTTGTTTCATGTTACGTGGAGGGAGTTAATGCTATCGGCAGGACAGATACCATCAGCCTCCATTCTTGCTAAGAACAGTGCCCTCTTTAGACCAACAGCTTTCTCTGCAACTTTCAGCTTGGTGCTCTCTTTGGATCAGATGTGTGGCATACTAAATGACGTTCGATTACCATCCTTCTTGATATAAAATCTTGTGGGCTGATGGCCATCAAAGTTGTAATTAAGAAGCACAAGTGAGAATCGTTTTTCAATATCTTTAGCAAATTCGTTGGACACGATTGTCTTGGCTGTCAGTTACATGAGGAATTATCATTTAGATCTTGGCAGTAAAGGGTTAAGATTCAATTGAATATTTGAAAGTTACGGCGTGCCATCTGTAGCAAAATTACGTTTCAATAAACATATGCGAAACCAAAAGGTACATAATGCGTTTCGAAAGGTAATGAGATACTTAAGAAACGAAATTTATTCCCTCAAAAGCCGGTTGCCATGGCTATAGCATGTAACTTGAACTGCTAAAAATGATAATTGCCATGGATATTCCGTCACCAGAGTCTCTTGCTATGGAATGGAGTGTCATCTTATATGACAAAAAAACAATGAAAAGAAATCAAACGAGCCAAAAAATAATCCTCTGCATGGAAGGACAATGTAGCGACAGTCACATTTTCTGTCAAACGTAGAACTAGAGAACAAATACAATTTGTTTATTATAGGAAATGGCCCGAGTTTCCATGCAATTAGCTACATAAAAAATAGTGTATGATTTTATCCTCGCATGTGAGATTGGCATCGAGGGAACCTATAATTGTCGATCGCGACTTAGTGTTGTGTTTTTCGATATACGGTAACTCCACGAAAGGGAAAAAGAATCTTTCTTCTCCTAAGAATGAGCACTCAGAGCGCATAAGATAAATAAATATGCAAAAAAGATACAAAAGATTGCAAACATAAGAGAGCCTGGATGAAATGCATTACTGGAGGAATTCGGCAACTCATGTTAGGAGAAGAGTGATTAAAAACTACTGGAGAACTAAAGCGGGCAATCTAAAAGAAAATTCTAGATCCTTTTTTAAAGCCTTCTCGCCTTTTATGAGCAGCAAAGGCAAAAGTGACCAAAGTGGGACATAACACTGTTCAAAAACAGTGCGAAGTAGCAGAAATCTTCTCAAGAATAGCAGAGGACATTGGAGACATACCGAACAATTTCCAAAATGACAACATCACAAACCATGACAGTGTTAATAAAATCAAAGAGAAACACAGAGCAAACACGTTCGAATTTTGTAAGATCGAGTATGATGAGGTTCTCAGTACTCTGAAAAAGCTCATCCCTAACAAAGCTATGGGTTTTGATTTGATACCCACTAGAGCCCTGAAGGTGGCTGCTGATGAGATTACTATTCCTTTAACCACAATTTACATTCAAGTCCTAGAGAAGACTGAATGGCCCAAGGTCTGGAAACGTGACGAATGGACACCTGTGTACAAGAAAGATGACCCGTTGGATAAAGTAAACTACAGGCCAGTCACTGTACTCACTTCGGTTGACAAAGTCTTCAAACAATTGTTGTGTCGACAACTAAAAGAAATGTCAGAGTCTATCCTGGACACGTTCATGTCTGCTTACAGAAGTAAATATAGTTGTGAAACGACACTAATTAGATTAGTAGAGGATTGGAAACGGGCACTTGACATGAATAAAGCAGAGGCTGTTCTCTCTACCAATATGAGCAAGGCATTCGACTCCATGTATCCACCACTGTTAATCGCAAAGCTGGAATCTTACGGTGTATCCATGCCTTCATATTCATTACTGAAATCGTACCTCGAAGGCAGAGAAAACAGGGTTAGAATTGGAAACACTACCAGTGACTGGAAGGTAGTAAATAGGGGTTGTCCCCAAGGATCTGCTTTGGAACCGGTCCTATGGAATCTGTTTCAAAATGATCTATTTTACGAAGAAATAACATCACAACTGTCAATGTTTGCAGATGATCATCAACTTTATTCATCAGATGAAGATTCAGAGGAAGTGATTGATGCACTGGAGAAGGATGGCACTACTACCGCAAACTGGTATTAAAAGAATTATCTTAAAGGAAATCGAAGTAAATACAAAGCGATGGTAATGGCGAGAAAGAGATATGAACTGGACAAAAGGGACTTAGTTATAGACAATACTGAAATATGCCAAGAAGAGAATTTTAAGTTGTTAGGAGTCATTCTTGGTAAGGAGCTGAACTTCACTGATCATATAGCTACAATCTGCACTATAACTAGTGGGAAAATAGGAATACTTACATGCATGTGAAAGCTTATACCTATCCACGCGTAGTTACAGATATACAAATCAGCTATTCTACCTCACTTTGATTTCTGCAACTTGGTTTGGCACTTTTGCAAAGCCAGTGATAAGAACAAACTTGAACGTGTTAATGAAAGAGGACTGAGAGCTGTATACTGTGACTATAAATCACCTAATGAAGAGAGCTAAGTTAACCACCTTATATAACAGAAGATTACAAAACATCGCAATATTTATATACAAGATTAAAAACAAGTTGCTATCGAAAACTGTCATAGACTTATTTACTTGCCCTAATCATAAATATAATCTTAGAAATACTGATTTTTCAATAAACAGCTTTGGCACAGTGAAGTACGGTAAGAACAGCCTTATATACTTCGGACTTCATTTGTGGTCCAAACTTAATTCAATTATAAGATCGGAACCTTCTGTTAGTGTTTTTATGAACAAAATTAGAAAACTTGACTTAACATACTTGACCTAATTATAATTTTTTTAAACTATATATGTGTACATACATTTATATTTCTTAGCATTTAATTGTAAATTAGATTACATTTATTGTATTTTTGTTTTCTTTCCTTTTGTCTCCCCGATTAGTAGGGTACATGTGCCGGGCTATAAGATTTGAGACTTAAATAAAGTTATTATTATTACTATAATCATTACAGATGATTTTTATTTATCCCCATCTCTTCTTTTTTTTGGTCCGGTGAAAGTAATATATATTCAATTTCCTATTTATTCCTCTTTGGTGTGTTGCTTATTTTTGTTTTTCAGGAAGGGGAAGGGGTTGGTGGAGGTGTGTGTTTTTTTTCCTTTTGTCTGATTCTTTTGAATTTTTATTCTTCTTGGTGTTGTTTACTGGTTTTCGTGCGTGGGCCAACCCGCATTTAAGGAATAACCTTCAAACTCTCCTGCAGGAAATTTCGTTGTAGTCCACCTGCCATAAATTACTCCTGCTTTAATGTTGATTCA
>NC_090876.1:30432976-30457976 GCF_036669935.1 Montipora foliosa
TTACCTTTTCCCTTTACAGTTCCCTATTGCTATAGGGTAAATAGACAGAGCACTCGTGGAACTCTTGTTTGCAAACCCAATGGGTGCTTGGCCCGTAAAATGCCGAAAAGGGTATCATGCTAAAAGGGGTACAGACGCATAAATTATGGTATTATGCAACACGCATGTCATCGGATCAGCTTTGAGAAAAATGACCACTTTGTTGTCGTGACCTTTGGGTTGTGAATGATATCGCTATCTGTACAATGTGCTCTGCAAAGAAAAAATGATTTGAGAAACATTTGCAACAAAGTTCTGTCCTATTACTGAAAAGACTAAAGCGTGACTGAAAGAAATCCACACATTAAAAAAAAACGATTTTTTGTACTGTTTCTATCGCCTTCGTCTGTGGAGAATGATTAAACAAAGTGCCTGGATGCCCTGCATACGGAAATCGGAGATGTTTACTTCTCGGTCAATGTTGTTGTTGTAGAGAACATTTGCTAATTAAAAATAAAGTACAAGACTGGGTAGCACTTGATACCTAGATACCTGGTAGTCCTAAATAGATGGTGCTCGTTTGAATGATTACCCAGCTGTTAGCACGAGACACTATGAAAAAAGGAGCTCTTGTTCAGAGATTTTTAAAACCGCTTATGACTCTGTCACTACCATGCAGAGTCAAAATTTTGTAAACAGTCGAGAACCTTGGTAGGTGCGAGCTCCAAAAAATCGTTCACTGCACTGAATAGCTTTGTATTTTTCAGGGAGCAAATGTGAGAAAGCATCATGGTCTTGGGTTCAAATCCCATCTTGGGCACGGATTTTTCCGAGTTCACAATGGCTTCTACTAGCATTTTATTTCATATATTTGTCAAAGAAGGTTTGCTTTTCTAAAAGCAATAAAATAAGATATTTGTTAAAAATTATCTTTCTTCCAGTTGGTTATCAAGTGTTATTAACTGAAGTATTTAACAACTACCAGAAAAAAAAGATCGTACGTGATCTTGTTTAGAAGCAAAACACAATTAGGATACTAGTCAGAGTAAGCATTTTAAAACTGTACGATTTGCAGAAAAGTGAAGAGAAATGTTCTGAGTCGAGGAAAACAATGCAATGTAGTTACAAGTGATACATGCTTTATTTCAGTTGGTTAAGAAAGGGGCAGCCAAAGGCTTATGTGGACCTAGTTAAAAATAATGTGGAATACAAAGGGCCGCAAAGATAATAAGTAGAACTTATTTACAGAATACAAATAAGGCAAGCTTACAAATACTAAAAGTAGGCAAAATGTTCACAATTCTTTTATTTCTAAGTTAAGCTCAAAACTGACAATACTTTTAAAAATAGGTACTTTATTTGAATTTCTTTGTAATAATGGCAACTTCTTGTCGGGCTGAGCATTTTAATTGGAAATGCTATTCTGACAATCCTTCGTTTATTTCCCCTGCATATTCAGTATTACTTTCTATTCAATTCTATTACAAAAACTAGTTCTTTTGCTCTTTGTAACATTCTTTTTCCCTCCTCCTTTCTAAACACCTTGAGATTTCTTTGGAGATGTTGAGGACTCCCCTTTATTATGCGTTCCTGGTCTTCTTCATTTAAGTTCTGGGAATACTGGGAAAGAAACTTGTTGGGATGCCCAACAAGAGCTAGCTCTTTAATTCGCTTTATTTTGGAGGAGGTGGTTTTACTCCCCTGTCAGCATAACGGTCAGCATCTCGTCCGCATTGGCATCACAAGGCCAAGGGACGTCACCAAACGAAATGACCTCTGGTGATCGGCTTAGAAATCTTGACGTCATAACCCTGACGTCGTATATCTTTCTTGTCCCTACGTCTGTCATTGATAGACGCGCTTTTTTTATTGAAAAGCTCTTGCCATCCATCGTGGTACAGAGTATCTATGGGTGTTCGAGTTCCTAGGGCAAGGCCTGTAGCTGTCCTGTAGTCACACCCCTCCAGCTCCATAATAAGGAACGTAATCCCCTCCTGCGCTAGAACATTGTTTATATAACTGCAGAAAAGAGAAAGATCTATCAAGCCAAAAGTAATATGTAATATGTTGACACACTTTGGTTAATTCTTCTTCAAATATATTTTTGTTGTTTTGCTTTTCTTTGTCTTCTTTAAGTATCTTCTGTGGAACCAATCTGTGGGCCTACCGGTTGTTGTAAGCTACATAAATTATTAGATGGACTACTTACTCATAGCCTTCAATGCTGAAAGGGTCCATTCACGGAGGCAAATCAATAAACGTCCTAGGAGGCAACCACACGTTGAGTCCCCATCCTTTAGGAACGTTTGCCTGAACCTCTTCCTGAGAGAAAAGATAAAGAAGAAAGTAGCATATTGAGCATATCATGACTTATTTCTTACTTTTTCCTCCTTGGTCAATTCCCGTTTCCATTTTGTTCTCTTTTTTTTAGTCACTTCCTTCTCCTCAGGTCTTCCGTTTTCAACCTGATGAATAAGTTAAGCCTCATGAATATCTGGTCTCCGTTTCCCGAGACAACCCTGTTACAATTCACAGGTCGGGCCTTGAAACAGATTGAGATGTATCAATGAGGAGCTTTATATTCCATGTACCCATTACCATATTACTGGGTCCAAAGACACGTCGTGCTTTACAGATATGTACACGCAATGACACCATTTAAGTGACGATAGTTACCCCTCGTTATTATCTACCTTGTTTCTCTTCCTTCTGCCATTCCCACTGGACGACTTTTTTATATCTTCACCAGCTGATGATCCAGCCTTCTCGTTCTCAAAGTGGGCCCTGTCCTTTCTTATCAGTTCATCTTGTATCAGTCTTCTCTGGCTCACAAATGTAACAAAGGGAAAATTGCTTTACAATACTATTCAACCCAACCACTGTGCATCCTCGTTCGGGTGAGTGATGGATGCCTTTGAGGTTGTCCAATGCCTTTTCTTTGTACACTAGCTTGATACCTCTGTTTGGAATAAAGTCACTGTAGTCGGATGTCGATGGAGTTTATTCTCGTTATTCACACACACCGCGTGCTTGTGTGTGCTCTCTGCCCTTGCATAATGTGCTAACCTACTTATATATGCATATGCGAAATGTAGAATACAATAGGTGCTAATTAGGTGCCGCTATGTTACATGCACAATGTGCCAACCTACTTACATATGCGTATGCGAAATGTAGAATACAATAGGTGCTAATTTGGTGCCACTATGTTACATCCCCTTCTCTTAAAACTATATTAATTAAATGGAAAACAAACAATATCACAATATCTTCATTCGGGCCAATATATCTTGTCCATATGTTGACAACGAATAAAACTGGTAACAATATATATATATAGGGATTTTCTGTCCAGTGTTTATGTATCATACTAATATAAACTATTAAGGCAAGCGTCAGAGATTAAGTCTTTCCGGTGCCCGGATTTCACGTCCCGCGCGGGATTTTCTTGGTCCTTTCTCGGCCTCTCCTGTTACACTAGAACATTGTGGATTGGAGCTTGAGGGCTGTATAGTCAACTTGCCACTTGATGGGTCATTTGCTGAATTGCCTGCCGCGGTGGATTCTCGTAGAACGGCGCTTGAATATTGTGCAGTCATGCTTCTTTGGGACACGGAGTCCGAAGAGATGTTTGCCGAATTGTTGGAAGCATTATTCGGTCTAAGATGGATTCTATTCCTTCGCAATTGGGCACCAGTTCCAGTTTCTATGAGATATGAGCGGGGTGTCTCTCCCCGATCTATGACCCTAGCAGGATTCCATGTCTTTCTCACAGGGTCTTGTACATAGATAGCTTGGTCTCTGTGTAATTCAGGGAGCTCCTTGGTGTGTCTGTTGTAATAGTGGCATTGGTTGTCTTGTCTCGCTTTGAGCCAATTTCTAACTTCCTCTTGGTTCTTTGATGGCTGGATCTTACCAGGAAGTGTGGATTTAAATACTCGGCCATTCAGTAATTCAGCTGGTGACGGTATATTGGAGCTCAGGGGCGTTGTTCGTAGAGCCAGCAGGGCTAGATCTATGTCTTCTTTAGTCTCTCTGCATTTCAGGATCGTCTTCTTAACCGTTTGGACTTGACGTTCAACGAACCCATGGCCACGTGGGTAATGTGGAGATGACGTCACAATTTCAAACCCGTACTGGCTTGCCAGTTGATGGAACTCGCCGGATGTAAACTGAGTGCCGTTGTCGCATTGAAGAGATTCTGGGATTCCATTTTCTGCGAATAGCATTTTCATTTCATTAACGACAGCCCCGGATGTAAGGTTTTGAAGTTTCTTGACAAATGGGAACTTGGAATAATAGTCGACAACTATGAGGAACCACGACTGTTGAGCGTAGAAAAGGTCTGCGCTCAGTGTTTTCCACGGTCTTGAAGGGATCTCTGTTGGTATCATTGGCTCCTTTTGCTGGGAATTGTGGTACTTCTGGCAGACACAACATGAGTTTACAAGGTTTTCAATTTCTTTGTATATGCCTGGCCAGTAAACACAGGATTTGGCTCGTAGCTTGCATTTTTCCATACCAAAGTGCCCTCCGTGGATTTGCTGCAAGATGTTGCCTCTCAAGGGTTCAGGTACTATAACACGGCTTCCAAGAAGTATCAGCCCATCTTCTACTGATATGTCATCTCGTAGGGGCCAGTATGGTTTTAGCGCCGAAGTGATTTTCTTCCCACTGTCAGGCCAACCTTGCATAACTTTGTGGGCTAGAAGCTGCAGGGTTTCATCTTTCGCAGTTTCCTTTTTGAACTCTTCCATTTTTACTGGGGTGATTCTGATTAGATGGTGAACTTTCACATTCATGTCCGACACTTCAAATTCATCCAACGGCGAAAGGCGTGACAGGGCGTCAGCTGTAACCATTTCTCTTCCTGGAAGATATTTAATGACGCAGTCGTAAGGTTGTAAACGCAACAGCATTCTTTGAAGGCGTGGAGGTGCTTGCATCAGGTTCTTTTTATGGATCTGTTCCAGGGGACGATGGTCTGTTTTAACCACGAACGATCTTCCATAGAGATACGAATGGAATTTTTCGCAGCCGTATACCACTGCCAATAGTTCCCGTTCGATATTAGCATATCTGGTCTCCGCAGGGGTAAGTACTTTCGATGCAAAGGCTATCGGCTTGTCGTTTTGGAAGAGAGCTGCGCCCAAGCCCTTAATTGATGCATCAACATGGAGGACAACTGGTTCCTTTCTGTCATAGTAGGCCAAGGTCGTTGTGGTACATATCAATGCCTTCACCTTCTCAAAGGCTTTCGAATGTGATGGATTCCATGTGAAATCAACGTTCTCCTTTAAGAGGTTTCTTAAGGGGGCAGTGTGGTCAGCTAAATTGGGGATGAATGAGCTCATGTAGGTTGCCATCCCCAAAAAGGTGTGAAGCTCCTTCTTGTCTTTAGGCGGTTCTAAACTTTCTATGGCTCTGACTTTATCTGGGCTGGGTTTGACACCGTCTGGTGTGTAGAGCATACCAAAGAAATTGCACTCCTTTGTTTTGATAACGCACTTCTCGTCATTGAGCTTGATGCCGGCCTGTCTGGTACGTTCCATGGTTTCATGTAGGTGTAGGTCATGCTCTTTATCGTTCTTTCCATAGACTGTGACGTCATCTGCAATACCAATGGCTCCCAGGCAATCACGATACGTCTCATCAATCTTGAACTGGAAAATATCTTGACTCATTCGTAGGCCAAACGGCATTCTGAGGAAACGATACCGACCAAATGGTGTATTGAATGTTGTCAGGTACGAGGACTCGTCATCTAGTTTGACATTCCAATAGCCATTGCGAGCGTCGAGCTTACTAAAAAGCTTTGCTCCTGATAATTTGGGTGTGATTTCCTCTAGAGTGGGTATGGGATGATGTTCTCTTTTGATCGCCTTATTCAGGTCTTTGGGATCGAGGCATAACCGAAGTCGCCCATTTTCTTTTTCTCTAATGACCAGGGAGTTAACCCAATCCGTAGGTTGGGTTACTTTCGCAATGATATCTTGGCTTTCCATCTCGCGTAATTCGGCTTGTAATTTGTCTTTCAACTCTATAGGTACTTTGCGGGGTGCATGGACCACCGGTGATACTTCAGGATCCAGTGTGATGTGGTATGTGTAGTCATCAAAACATCCAACTGTACCATTGAAACATTCTGGGTACATATCCATCAGCTCTTGTTTACTTGTGATTGATGGCCGCTCTTCTAGTGGTATATGACTTCCAATGTAACTCGAGTTTTTCTTGCAAGTACCCGGATTTTGAGCTGGAGAATTGAAGCTGCTATTTGGATCAGCCTGGTTTAATTGATTTGTTCCTAGCGTACAGTGGAGGGAGACTAGTTTTAGTGCAATGCACGCTTTTAGACCGAGGATAGCTGGCCCTGAAGTATCCGTGACGTAGAAAATGCAGTTGATCTTCTTCTCTTTGTACTTGCACAAGATGTTTATAGTGCCAAGCTGCTTAATTACAGAGCCACCGTATGCTGAGAGGACGGCTTCATTCTTTTCCAGTACTTCTGGTTTGAGGTTTCCTTCGTCATCAAACTTCTCTGGGGCGATTATGCGAAGTAGCCTGATAGGCAAAACATTGCTCTGTGCACCTGTGTCCACCTTGCACTGGAGATTAATTTTCCGCTTCTTTTCAGGCTGGGTTATTTCCAGTGTTGCAAAGACTTCATCGCGTGTGTCATGTGTCATCGAATGTTGCGTGTCTTCTATGGTGTTAACCTTGATTGTACTAATTGTGAGAATTTCATCATTGTCTTCATCGCCCCTGTCTTCAATCGTGTGAATAGATTTTTTGAAAACCGGCTTTCTTCCTTGGATAAATTGTTTCCGTTTACTGGATCGGCAGACAGATTGCCAATGATTAGCTTTGCCGCATTTTCGACATAGTGTATCGTAGGCTGGACATTTGTTCCTCGGGTGTTGTTTTCCGCAGTTGTTACAGGATTCCCTTTCTTGTTCCTTATGAATGGCATCTACACTTCTATCCTCTTGATGGCTTTCGCTACTTCCTGCCAATGTCTTCATATGTTTACTTGTCGCCTCGTGGCTTCTTGCAATCTCGATAGCGCCTGCAAGGGACAATGATTTGTCTCGGCCTATGAGGGACTTCTGGACCTCGGGGTTTTTTGACCCCCAAATAAGCTGATCTAGAACTCTGTCTTCGACTTCGGTGCTGTCGCGAAATTGACATTTTGCTGCTAGGTTTTTTAATCTTGAGATAAAATCATCCACTGGCTCGCTTTGTTCTTGTCGCATTCCTTGTAGTGTGTATCTGTGAATTCGATGACTCGTCTTCGGCTCCAATTGATTCTCGAACCGTTCGAAAATAATGGCAGGTTTTTTCCTCTCTTCCTCCTTTGTGAATGTCCAACTGTTGTAAATATCCAGACCTTTTTCACCCGACCAGAGTAAAATATAGCTCACTTTTTCTTCGTCATCGGCGTCTTTGAGAACGCTTGAGAACATAAGCTGACATTTTTGTTTGAATCTTGCGAATGCAATTATCGGATCAGGAGCGTCCCAGTTCATCTGTGGCGACGCAAAAGACGTTGCTGTTGCCATAATTCGCTTCTGCTGGCCTCTTTCGATTTGATTCTAGCGATTATTCTTGTAAAATGCTGCCACCATGTAGTCGGATGTCGATGGAGTTTATTCTCGTTATTCACACACACCGCGTGCTTGTGTGTGCTCTCTGCCCTTGCATAATGTGCTAACCTACTTATATATGCATATGCGAAATGTAGAATACAATAGGTGCTAATTAGGTGCCGCTATGTTACATGCACAATGTGCCAACCTACTTACATATGCGTATGCGAAATGTAGAATACAATAGGTGCTAATTTGGTGCCACTATGTTACAGTCACCGCCCTTGGTGTATTATAAATGAATAATGGGGGCTTCATCAGGCATTTCGACCACCCTGTAAATAGGTTTGCTGGAAAGCCCCTTGTACAAACGTATGTTACATTGTTTGGTGAAAAATTCACGCAAAGCACCCCATTCATTAAGACTAAGACAATCGGGTTAAATTGCCTTTCAATCCCGCAAAAACGGAAAAAAAACTTTACAACATAGAACAACTTGCCCCAGCATTTGCAACACATTGGTCCAACAAAAGGAGAGGTGCCACAATCTTGCATGCTAAAAGAAACAAATCATTTGACAATACATCGACTATTTAGTCACAATCCATGTGCCCTATTTGGCACACCTCAAAAAATGCTCCCATTTATCCAATGTTTCTATTACTCCATTTACTTTGAATTGTGTTGAATTGTGTGCTACTCTCGTGCCCTTTTCAGTACGCCTTAACATAAGGTCTCATTTGTCCAATTTTTCTATAATTCCATTTATTTTGAGTTGTGTTACATGATTGCCAGTCTCGTACCTATTTCGGCATGCATTAAAACACACTCTCATTTCTCTAATTTTTGTATTATTCCATTTACTTCTAATTGTGTTACATCAGTGTTGGTCTTGCACCCTTTTTGGCCGGTATTAACATACGCTCGTGTTTCTCTAATTTTTCATAATTCTATTTACTTTTAGTTGTGTTACATCAGTGCTAGTCTTACGCGTTTTTCAGCATGCATTAAAATACGCTCTCATTTCTCCAATTTATTAGTATTTCATTTAGTTTCTATTGTGTCATATCAGTAGTTGTGATAGTAGTAGTAGTAGTAGTAGTAGTAGTATTCCGTTCAGTTTCCGTTGTGTAACACCAGTACTTGTGTCACCCAGATTTCGAAACGCTGTAAAAGGCTAGTCATTTGAAGGTGATAGTTTTAATTAATTCTGACTTTTTTGGAATTTCCCGATGTCGTTGCTGACTAGTAAGATGTTACAACTTAGGTGTAGCTATGGTGTCTGATGTTGTTCCTGTTGTATTTTTCATCACACTGTTATGAAATTACTACATCTGATAATACTGCTGAGAGTCTGTTTGCTTAGCTATGCGGAAGAACTCAGCTGAAGTTTTGATATTGCATAAGACACTTCGATGCCCTTTAAATAGAGATTTTTAAGGGGTTGCGTAATTTTTTCAAAAATGATGAGACAAATGATGTTTCACAAAGTTGCAGTTTATCATGATCCTGCAAGTATGAGATATTTTAAAACTGCCATTTCGTAATGCAGTTAAACATGTTAACAATTGTATATATGTTTGTGATTGAAATGCATTATTTTCCCTTTGAGGTTTTCCTCACTACGGAAAAGACTAGTTTCTTTACTGCTTTCATTTTATTTTTTGTCAGCAAAACAGGCGTGTCTTCAGATTTCTGAAGTGAACTAGAAAAAGAACCTACAATCCTAGACAAAACTGTTGGGAAGGTTAGCACTTTTGAAGTCTTTATTGCTTCTCTCCCCTCCCCCCTCCTTCAATGTTGTGCAAAACTGAATGGTTGCAGTGGAAAATTGTTGACTTACCTTCCAACATTGAATAGGGGGGAGGGGGGCTACGTAAGAGAAAGTGAAACTATTTCTTTTGAGCTTTAACAGAAGCAGGTTGAAATACAGCTCTGGCGTGGTTCATTGACATAACCTTCCCAACTACTTTTGTCTATGATTGTCTGAAAATTCTGGGCGTGGTCTTAAATTGGAAAGACGACTTTTTTCTTAGCGTTTACAGTGCCTTTGAAAAACAACCACAATTAGCGCTTGCTTTAACATTTAACTGCTTTTTGCCATGTTATCGTGAATTTTAGGCGTTGATCTGGTTAAAAATAAGGCAAGTCTTCAACTTCATACATGTGTTAGGACGTGCTGTTACATTAGTGTCTCAATGGTATTAAATTGTAGAGCAAATAACATGATGAAAATTCCTTCGTAAATGAACAGAAAGGGGAGGGAACTAAATGATAGTTAATTAAAGCCAAAACGCTGGTCTTGAAAGGTCAAACGAGTTCACGGACTAAACTCTTACAATGGCGGACGTCAGTTGCACTTTGCCAAGTTGATAGCAGCGCCTTTTAAAAACGTGATGTGTGCATTTCACACAGTCACATTAATAAGTAAATTAACAGTGATTACTTTTTTTGCACCAGTAGCGTGAGTAGGATGGCCTGTCAATCATTGACCTATTTTGGGAACAGTAAACATGTATGTGAACATTACTCCATGACATTACTCCATAAGAAAATGCGAAATATATGCCCAATGAATGTGATATTTTGCAACAATAACGTAGTTATATGTAAAGCATACTGGAATACGTACACTGTATTTCTGATTATGGACAAAAGTTATTGTATCTACTTATTTTCAACATTACTCCATTGAAACCATGTATACACAAAGGTTAATTAGATGCATTATTTCAGTTTAAGCTCTCTTTATGGAGTAATGTTGCAGTTTACCTAAAATAAAGCTGAAATGACCATGCAAAGTCCTACTACTATTTCCTTGGAAACCCTTTACACTCCAGTTTCAATAATTTATCTGTAGCTGTGCTGTAAAGGCATTATTTTAGGCTTCGAAAATGGAGTAATGTTGGGAGTGATGTCGGGAGTAATGTAAGTGCTCTCGCACTGCTCGCACCATTTCTTGCTAAATCGATCGAAATAAAACAGTTTTTGGCATTCTTCCAACGTCCTCCAAAAAGAAAGCTATCTTTTAACGAATATGAAACATCAAACAACAAAAATGTATTTTTTATGGCATTCTTAGTAAACACTTCCCCAGCAGAACGGATTTTGGAGTAACGTTGTGAAGCGTCACGCAAGTATGAAATCCAAATCATAAAACGAGGATTTTAACCAAATTTCAGTATTGTGAGATTTTATTTATGCATTGGAAAGTACATTATAAGAACGTTTCCAGAATAACAAATGGAAGCCACATGTCAAATACTACGAGAGTTATAAGCGTTCAAAGTAGATTTCCTACTCTCATACAATCCTAGACAAAACTGTTGGGAAGGTTAGCACTTTTGAAGTCTTTATTGCTTCTCTCCCCTCCCCCCTCCTTCAATGTTGTGCAAAACTGAATGGTTTCAGTGGAAAATTGTTGACTTACCTTCCAACATTGAATAGGGGGGAGGGAGGCTACGTAAGAGAAAGTGAAACTATTTCTTTTGAGCTTTAACAGAAGCAGGTTGAAATACAGCTCTGGCGTGGTTCATTGACATAACCTTCCCAACTACTTTTGTCTATGATTGTAGTTTAACGTATAGTAATGCATTATCTAGTTTTATCAGTACAGACTAATTCTGATACTAATAAATACATGCTCGTCCCCTAGTTCAAACGCTGCCAAAAGCTGATATTTCCGCAAAAGGAGAGTGTAATAATGTATTTCAGTTTTCTCAGGTGTGTGTCATGGAAACGTAAGTTGAGAGTTTTAAGGCTTTCGCTGTTTTGCTCACAGAAAAAAAGGGACGGAAAGAGAAATTCAATATGAATATCATAAATATGATATTCATAGGGTCAAGCGAATGCAAGAAATGACAAGTTGAAGTTCAAGTTCAAGTTCACAATGGCTTTGTAGGTAAGGTTACTTAAGAACCTCCACAGCACACAACTTAAATGTTACCCTGAAAGCAAACTGACTTTTTAAAAATCTTTATTTATTTTTGGGGGCAGTGATGGATACATCCCTTTGTAGTCTCCCCCCACCCCCCCAAGAAAAAACGTGGCTGCCTATCAAGTTTAGTTGAAAATTAAGGCTTAAGAGTACATATTTAAAAACAAACAAGACCAATGAGCTGCAGCTTATTTATGGCAGCTTAGCTCCAGATATCAAACTAAAACACTAAAATACTAACTAGAACTTAGGACACTTAGCTTACCCCACTATTTCGAAGTCGAGTCAAGTTCAGCAATGTCTGCCTTGCAGAATCGGGGAGCTTTTTTTGCAACTTGAAGAAAAGAATCACCCAGTCTGGAACACACATGCTTTGCAAAACATGTTGGTGAGTTTCTGGAGACAGAAGCTCGAACAAGCCCCTCTTGGAACTTTTTGATGCCATCACCAAGTCAACGACTTCTGAAATAGTATCCTGTACTTTCTCTTTCCTCATCTGTTCCATACAGAAAGCTGTTCCTAAGGACACTAGCGATGAATTCATGATACTTCTCAGAAACATCGTCAAGGAAAGATGTTACCTCCCTGTATTTTTTCAGCACCTGTCATTTCTTGTTTGTCGATCCCAAAGTCGAACAGTTCTTTGTTTCCTCAATCAAACAACACGAGCTCGAGGAACCACAGGATTGCGTTGGAGTTGAGGAGCAACACAGAGGCGACAGATTAGAGACGGATACTTCCATGCTCGACTCGAGATCTACAGTTCAAAGTTATGTTCTTTCAGTTCCACTTCAAGGGAGTCGATTTTCGCTGCTGTGAGTTGGGCATTGAGCTCCCCTAACTCTTGGCGGGCATTCCCGCCAAAAGAGAAGTCATTTGCATGATCAGGCTCGAAATCCAATGTGACAGAGTTTAGCAGGCTTACAATTGGCACGAATCGTGGTGAATTAATAAGGCTATCCAGTGGAATGGTCTTCCGACGGCCATGGACGGTCTAGCTGCCTCCATGCCTTCACTTCGAATGGTTTACAAATCAAAACCATGATGCTATTCAATTTTGAAAGTTCTGCCAAAGTATAATATCACTTAATTGGTAACACGGATGCAAAGTCCATGACACATAATCACTGTGTGCGCCACAAGAAGAAACATTCGTACATTACCTCTATGGTCTCTGGTGCAGTCGCTAGAATGACAGTGTGTTGCCTCAAGTCACTAACAATAAAACATTCTAGCAAAAGTGTTAGCGGATTTATTTTTTCAGTGGAAAAGGGGCGACATCGCTACAGCCTCGATAAATAAACCACAGAGAACATAACATATGTTAGTCTCGAAGAAATCACACGAGAGTGAGGAGCCAGTATTTTAAGCATTTTATTGAATTGCATAGCGAATTTCATGGCTTTCATCACAAACCCTTGTCCCACGCGCGCCTCCTTGCATTGCCTCACATTCAGTGACCTGGGCGTCTGGTCAATTTAATGATCTTCCAGGTAGTGAATTTGATGACACCAACCAAACACCTTTCTCTCACGTAATTTGGTATCTGCTTACAGCACCTGCTGAGATTTTTTTTCCTGTGCTGAGCTCGTCATGATGTTTATGTCGCACCATATGTTGCTATACAGATTTGTCCTTACATTTACACTGTGGGGAGTCGTGGAGGTTGCATTTGCCGACATAAGTGGCATATAAAACTATACTGTTAATTGTTATTTGCTCCTGCACACAACGTGACGTCTGCAACAGCCATGGGTCAAGATCCATTATAATGATCATTTGATCCCTGATGACTGCTTAAAGCAGAAACTCCGAGTTCAAAGAGCAACTTTCAATCAGCTTTTAAACAACGTAAATCTTCACATAGTGAGATACATCAATGCGAAACTGTATTCTAACAGCAAAGATTTTGGTGCTTGGTTTTATACAGACGAGCACATGAAAACTTTGTTTGTTTCCTTTAACCGTTTCTAACGTCGAAAATTCAATCGTCATCGAAGCAGAACATGAAGTCATGAACGTTTTATATGATCAGCGAAATCTTGATAATATCAAGTTCCCTACTATGATCGCAGAGATGGCTCAGTGTATTGGAACTTTTGAAAGAACCAGATCTGAGTTACCAAACGTTGCTGGTGCTATAGATGGAACGCATATACCAATCATTGCTCCAAGAAAAGATTCAGTTGACAATTTTAGTTGCTACCAGCAGCATAATATGATTGTTCGAGGGGCTGTAGATGGCACTGAAAAATTCATTGATACAGTTGCAGGATTCTATGGGAGTACCCATGATGCGAGGGTTTAAAGAAACAGTAACGTTTGTCAATAGGATGAAGAGGGAATCATTATGTGGGCACCACAGGCCCATTCCTAGTCGGAGGTAGTACTTACCCTCTCATGCCCTGGCTCATAAAGTCATTTCCAGAGGGAACAAATGACCCTGATGAAAAACCATCAACAAACAGCTTAGCAGAGCAAGAGTTGTAGTCGAGTGTGCATTTGGAATTTTAAAGGGACGTTGGAGAGTTCTACAGCAACGCCTAGACAACTCCTTGAATTTTACCATCAAGACTACCATTGCATGCATAGAAGCTGGTGATGACTGGGATGATGACGACAACGACGATGGCCTCTCCAACAGAGATGGAAACAATCCGGGTCAAAAGACTTCGGGACACTTGTCAAATTTTGGGCGAAAAGTAGAGAATTTACTGTTCATGCTTCCATCTTTACATGAACAATGCATGTTCTTCTTTCGCTGCCTTTTTTCGCGCGCCCCTTCCGCCCAGACAATCGTAAAAAATCAACATTGTAATGGGGGGAGGGGGAAAAGCGAGAATTGTCCCAATAGTTTTGACCGGGTTTGTAGTTGTTGGAAATGCTGATAGACAGATTTGGCAAACTTGTGTGCGGTTGCCACATGACTTGAATTGGGTATAACAACGACCAAAACTTGAGCATTTGTATATTGACATCATGAGAAATTATGCACAATGCCGCAGTTTTGTTTTGCTGGATGCTGTCAAAACACTTCAGCTGACCAAAAATATCAGTCGTTTCATGGACTGCGGTTAAATTCTAAAAGTCTTCTCTCTGTTTGGATCACAAAAATGAAAAGAGATCTGCCATACCAAGATCAGCAGTCAGCACTTTACTTTGGATGATTTTATTAATCCATACTCCAGTAAAAAAACGATTGAAGGCCAATGCAGTTCCTTCGATTTTTGCATGGAATAAAGAGAAACAGAAAGTCCAAACAGTGAAAAGGTCTGCTTTAGAAAAGCTGGATGAAAGAAGAAGAAGAAGAAGAAGGTACAGCACCTGAAGGAGCAGGCGACACATTAGTCTCGACCAAAACTGGTGAAGAACTTTTTCGTCCAAAGATGCAAACATAGAAGGATGACCATCTAAGAATTCCCTGTTCACATAGATTTTCTTTATCCCACCTTCTTTCAAATTGTGCAACCCCAAGGAAAGAGTAGAAGTTGTTCACACATTTTACTTCAAAAACAATTTTTGAAAAGACGAGTCTTAAGTTTACGTTTAAAAGATCTAAATTGTCACAGGACCGAATGTCATCAGGTAGTTTGTTCCACAGTTCAGGGGCCGAAACAGCAAAAGCTCTAAAGCCATAAGACTTGAGAATAAAGTTGACAGGAGTCAGGCGTAATGTTGAGGTTGCCCGGAGCGTTCTTGAAGTTGAATAACGGCCTATCAGGTCTTGAATGTAGATAGGAGACTGCTGGTGAAGAGCTTTATAGGTAAGCAGAATTATTTTGAATTTAATTCGCTCAGAAATTGGAAGCCAGTGCAGGTTGAACAAAATAGGGGTGATGCAGTCGAATTTGCGAGAGCTTGTAATAAGTCGAGCCGCTACATTCTGCACTGATTGGAGCTTTTTGATAACGTATTTGGGGACACAGTATAAGAGAGAGTTACAGTGATCCAACTTGGAGGTTACAAAGGCATGGACTAGAGTCTGAGTGGTTTTAGTGGATAGTAATTTCCTTATACGGGAAATGTTCCGAAGATGATAGAAGGCAGATTTACAAAGAGATTTAACATGAGGGAGCATTGACGTAGTACTATCGAAATCGACACCGATATTTCTGGAAGATGAAGATGAAGACTGCTGAATTATATTAGAACCAAAACAAAGTGGAGGTAAAGACTGCTGAGGGTTGTGCTTTGAATAAAGGTAAAGAAGTTCAGTTCTTTGTTTAGCTTCAGCTTATTTAAGGCCATCCACTTATCAAGATCGGATAAGTAATTCTCGATTTTAACAATGCTACTGGTTAATTCCAGATCATCGTTAAGGGAAAAAGAAATGTACAACTGAGTGTCATCAACGTAGATTGAAAATTGTATGTCATGGAAACGTAGAATGTCGGCAAGAGGAGCAGTATAGAGTAGGTAGAGGATCAGTCCAAGGACGGAGCCTTGAGGTACTCCACACTTGAACTCACGAGACTGTGACTTTCTCCCACCCAGCAAGACGACTTGCATGTAGTTAGTAAGGTAGGAGCGGAACCAGTCAAGTGCAGTGCCACATATTGAGAATTTCGAATTTAATCTTTTGAGCAGTATTTCATGGTCAACAGTGTCAAACGCAGCAGAGAGATCCAGTAGCAGGATCATGACACAGTGGCAATTATCGATAGCAAGCAAAATGTCGTTTTGAACACGGACAAGGGCGGTTTCACAGCTGTGGAATGATTTGTAGTCAGATTGTAGCGGCTCTGTGAGTTGAACATCAAGCACATCAAGGGAGCACAGCTTCTCAAACTCTTGAGCAAGAACTGCTTTTCTGTGCCACCTTCCTCCGCAAGTCAACGTCCGTAAATGGTCCATACGAGCACAGTAAATTCAGCACCTGGATCCTTGTCTGGATTTGCTCCCTATATCAGTCGTTCTGTAGTGCGTATCCTTTGATAGTCCGCAGCTCCGAGAATGATGTGGACTGGCATCGAGTCATTTCTTATCTCTTCTTCACTGAAGTTCAGTCTTCTTAGCCGGTCATACTGTTTCTTCAAAGTGGAAATGTTTGGGTTTGGTAAGTAGGTTAGTACATCCTTTTCAGCATTGACGCATTCTACTTTGAATGAGAAACCTTCAACTGCAAGCGACTGTATAGTGACGTTGTAAACTTCTACATTTCTCCACATGATTCCAAACATTTGCTCGATGCAACGTTGTTCCTTTCTTTTCGGCTTCAGGTTGAGTTTGGTGATAACACCTGTACAAAAATAAGAGCTTCCTGCTCCCGAATGAAACCTCACTGATACTGCCTCTGTCCCCACTTTTGCTTGTATTCTTGACTCATAAGTGTGCTCATACTCTTCTCAACTCTTGAATCCTGAAGTAGGCCAGTTGTTGATTTCACTCTGTTGCAGATTGATGTGTGGTGTTTTCCTTCGCAGTTTCTGCATTCTCCTGTACCTGTACAGTTATAGCACAATCCATTTCTACGTATTTGTCTTGTCTGGCAGCTGTATCAAGTACCTTTGTGCAGTTGTGGCTGAAATGCTCATTGGAGTTGCAATACACGCAGGTAGGCTTCTGGTTTGACCTTGATCTCCCATTGTTTCCGAGAAGCATCTCCAGCTGTTTATCGAATTCTTCCTCCATAAAAGCCATATTTTTCTTCGACGTCATTTGATCTTGCACTGCAATATAACTTGAAGCTCGTTTTTCACTGTTTTCTTCGATGAACCAAAGAATAATCGAACCAAAGCCTGTCTTGGCAGGATCGCCACCTTTCAGTGTGGGGAATTTCCTTGTTGGCCAAACTCCCAGTGACACTGAAGATTCACGATCTGAATAACGGAAAATAACCATGTTTGTTGTCCAGAACTCGCTCAAGAAAAGAGACAAGAATATGTTGAATTTACCACACGAACGTGTTCTGGATAGGACTTTCCAGATTCTGCTCCAAATAAGCTAAAAAGTTGCTCAAACGTTGCTCAAAAATTTTGTAACAGTTGCTGGGATATTTTTAAGACAGTATGTCTCATTTTAGTAACAATTGCTTTGTAATCAACATTAAGGTACAACCTAAGTGGCTAGTTATAAAAAGTTAGTCAGTAAGTGTAACAATCTGTTTTAAAAATCTAGCTAACTGTTGTTTTCATTCGATAACAATTAACAATGTAATCACAGATTCACAGTTTGGATCTACCAGAAGCCAAAAGCTGCTTATTACACATCTAGAGCTTTCTTTGATTATTATTGTATCTGATCACCACAGATGCCTCTATGTAGTCCTCGAGAGCTCCCCCTTGTTGTGCTGACAGAGTATTAAGGAAACTAAATACCCTCTCTGCAGCAGCAGAGCTGGGCTGGACGAGTAATAACTTCCTGACCAATGCAACCCGGTGTGGAAGAGTGTCCCGTTGTGCTGCCCACCACACAAGTTTCTCCTCTTCACAATCATACATAATGCCATCAGCGGCGGCTCTGTTGCCAAGTTATCTATGGTGGCATCATCCACAAATGGAAAGGTTTTTAACTCTTCTAGGGAGCGAGCATCTGGTCTCACTGTTTAAACTTGGACTGGGCAACAGAGACATGCTGCTTTGAAAGCACGGACGTTTTTGAGAAACTGGACATTGAACTTCTGTTGAAAGAAGTTCAATCCGGGTTGAACACAATCCTTTGCCTGAGTAATCAGCCGATTTTGAAGAGCGGCATCATTAGTGCCGATCTCTGTAGCCATGGCTTAGGAACGTGGATAGTGGCCTACCGTAACTGCATGCGAGACAGCTGATAAACGCTCAAAGCAGGTGAATATCAGTGGCCCATCTCCTTCAAGATAATATGTAGCATTGACAAAGTGAACACCAACATCAACCATAAGACCTACAATGAGCGACAAAAGTGTTGAGACATTTTTCCCTTTTGGAGTACTTAAGGCTCATTTCCCCCTAAACTATACGATACACCCCCCTCCCCCCCGAAACAATGTTGGATTTCCTGTCTCTAGAACTTGCTTCTTTCCTGTGCAACATTGAAAAGGGGAAGTGGGGGTGGCTCTCAATGTAAACGAGATTTGAAATGGAATTAGTGAAATGTTGCAATTAGCATTCGATTCAGTCAACTGTCTCAACCACTTTTGTCGCCCATTGTCTGAAAGTGGTATCTATCTACTTTTAATTATTACAGCGTGAGTTAAAATAATGTGGGAAAATAATATTTGGTGGGATTTTCTCGTGTCACGAGAGAAAACCAACTAGTCATACTTGAGATAGATAAGCCGCAAAACTTCATGATAATCATGCTTTTAGTTTCATTTGATGATATGATTGGTCGCACAATCGTGAGACGTGAAAGTCAAATTAAAGCTTTTCCGATTCACATATTAAAAGCAGGCGATTTCAGTTGCGTTGAATTTAACACGGCAAAAAAGATATATTTCATCAAAAGATAATATAGTACGAGTCAGATTTACCTTCATCGGAAGAAAATAATGATATCTTTGTACTAGCAAAATAACGTACAGCCAAGTGGATGAAGAACTCTTTCCAACAAGAGGATCATTTGTCGATGCAGTTCTCCAGTGCTTTAATGATTCTAATGTGGTTCAGTGGTGTTGTTCGCTCAAACAACATATTTCAGCGGGGTGTCATTATCACATGGTCGAGTTGGACCGAAACAAACGTTGGATTTCCAGCAAGAGATTTTTACAGGAGAGTTGTGGGATCTCAGTCCATTTCTCTGAGATTCACAGCAACTATTACAGCACATAGAAGTACGTCACAAAGAAAGACAAGCATTATATTCAGAGTTTAGATCACCCAGATTTAACGAACGACTATGGCTTCTATTGCAGTTCAGTCTAAAAGTAAAAAGAGAGTGGGCAACGATGCTGGGCATAACGCTTCCGATGAGGCCGACGTTGGTCATAATCACGCTCAAGTTAGCACGGATTCAGATGGAGATAACAATAAAGCTAAGAGAAGGAAAAAACGGATGACTTCATACGAACTTAAAGACATTAAGCCTCAGACTGAGCTGCTTGCTCTTGCAAGACAACAGAAACTCGAAGGCAAAACTGACATTGCATAGTTCATAGTAAATCGAGCCGCCAAAGTTGTTTCTGAAGTTTTAGACACCACGTGGGAAGGGGAACATTCGACAAATGATCTGGAGAGGGCAAGGAAAGGCAGAGTGCAGTTGCTCCACGAAGCTAGACAGGGAGAGTATACAGAAGGCTCTTCTGGCCAGTGGTTAGCATGCGCAGAAGAAGTAGTACAAAGGAATGGAATTTACGCCCAGCACTTCGCCCGATGTATTCTGGAACTATTACAGAAAGGACGGGGAAAGTATCGCAACATTATGTTTGCGGGAGTAGTAAACTGCGGAAAAACCTTCCTACTTAACCCACTTTAGAAAAATTTTGACACTTTTTCAAACCCAGCATCTACGAGTTTTGCATGGGTAGGTGCTGAAAAAGCCGAGTGTATTTTCTTGAACGATTTTAGGTGGCCACCTTCAGTGATTCAGTGGCATGATTTCCTGCTATTACTGGAAGGACAACTAGTTTATCTTCCAGCCCTGAAAACGCACTGCGCAGAGGTCATTGTCTTTAACAAAGACACTCCAATTTTTGCTACAGGAAAGAACCTCATTGTATTCGAAAAAAATGGCACCATAGACGAAAGGGAGACGGAAATGATGATGGTCTGATGGAAGATCTTTTGATTCCATGCTCAGATCTCCCAAGGAAAGGAGCGATAAATTTCTCCTTGTGGAAAATGTTTTGCTACGTTAGTCCTTGGAGTGCAAGACAGTCATGAAGACGGATCCACAACGGGTAACCAAACAGACAATAAAGGTTATACATAGTTTTATTATATGTCAACTGTCGGTGACCTGTGGTGACCCGTTGTTACGCGTTCAGTCTCGTAAGATTCAGCTTTTTTCCCCCATAGAACTGGCATGCTGACTTGAAGAACAAAGAAATAGAAGTGTACAAACTGTTTTGATTTCATTTGTGTTTCTGACACTGGTTAAGTGACAAATATTGAGTGAAAATTGGAATGATATACAGTGTAAGGTCACGCAAGGCGTTTGTTGTTTATAAAAAAGTAAGTAAATATAAGCGGAATTGATATTTAATCATATTTGTTCAATATTTTGTAATGATTAAATCCATTCTCTTGTTCATACTGGCGATGGTTCTGTCGATTAAGTTCTTATCTAACGATTTTAATGGTATCGGAAACTCGTGCATAGAACTGATCAAACGTTTCAAAAGATATGTTCTTCCTTAGTGCATCATCGTGCAAAATTCTTTTTATGATGTGAAAAATATTTTCAATACAATTATTGTCACCGCTTCTGGGTGGTATAGGCATCATTTCAGCCACGATGCTATTCCAAGCGGCACGAGCTAAAGCTGAGTTTTGACTGGGGTCCCCATCCTTGAATAAAAAGCTTAGACCCTTCTGTGGAATCTTTAAACATGCAGGCAAATTCGCTCTCTATCAAACCCTTAAAATATAACCCGTTCATTCTGTCATCTGTCCAACCCGGTATGTTATGACCACAACAAACTTTGCCACTCTCCCACCAGACCCGCAATGAGAACCCTTTTGCTGTGCATCCACAGGCCAGTCCCTCCATTTCTTTTCTCCAGATGTGCCCCTGAGGCGCCCGTGCACAGTCTGCAGCTTATGAATAAAAGTACCGCATCCAAGAAAAATTCTATCTGTTTGGTACACAAGTTGTCATCGTACTCACGTTTGATCTTTCCTGCAAATTTTAATCTCTTTTTGAGATCTTTATCTGTCAGGAAACTCTTTTGGCGTGCTTGTAGATACTTGTATTCTTGGCTACGAAGAAACCGTTGTACTGTTCGGAAGGAAACATGTCTTGGACTGACCCCTGCCTGCTGCATAAGTCGCTTCACAGTAAATTTTGCTTCTGATTTCCTCAATGTTGGGATTTCTCGTAGAAGTAATCGCTTTTTTCGTGCACCCATTTTTGGGGTTGGCCGATAGTTTTCTTCTTTTGCCATTCCTTTAAAATGCGGTAAAGTGACGCACGGGATATGTGGGACTGCTGAATGATCTGTTTGACACTTAAACTTTTCCATTCCTTTGCAAAACAGACATACGAACACGTTTCACTAGAAATTTTCGCCTTAAAAACCATTTTGCTTCGTTCATCTGCTGTTTTGCAGGTTTGTGACGTCATGACTCAAATGCAATAATCACAATATTTATGCAGTAATTAATTTCAGGTAACGGAGACCAGTACCAACGTGATCACGTTACTAATTATAATGTCTTGTGTTGTATCCAAGTCGCACAATGTCTTGTTTCCATAAAACAACGGTTTTTCACCTTTAGACAATGAGCGACAAAAGTGTTGAGACATTTTGCCCTTTTGGAGTACTAAGGGCTCATTATCCCCTAAACGGGATTTGAAATGGAATAAGTGAAATGTTGCAATTAGCACTCGATTCAGTGAACTGTCTCAACCACTTTTGTCGCCTATTGTAGTTCCAGACGAAGGTCTTGTAGATCTTGGGGGTCATTGATTATTTCCAGGAGATGCTGGCGAATTGGAGGAAAAGAATTCTCATTCTCTTGCAGAAAGGCTACCACATTACCAACGTAATCAGATACTTGTTTCAAGAGTTCCCATTTGCTCCACCATTGTGTATTACTGTGAGAACACATCTACTTTCCAGAGACGTTTAGCATTATAGCTGTGGACAAATAGATTTACCCAGTGACGGAAAAATGTGTCGAAAACTCTGAATACAAAATGGCATCGCACATTTTTCCTTGTATGAGGGAAACAGATGACATCCATTATGTTTGGATAAAAGAAAAGCCGTTGCTTTATAACAAATACCATGTTTGGTCCGAAGTTGTGATTAACAGCAATGCATTTCATCAGTCTCTGAGCCAACTCATTACCCTTGAGAAGCTTAGTGAGAACCTCTAGGCACACCAGGCGTTGTGTAGGCTTGCAATCTTCCTGCAAAAAATGTAGTACAATTGGTAGAGCCTCACCCAGTCGTGCCGTCCCATCAAATATTATAGAAGCTTCTTTCAACTTTCGAAATGGGTATTCCTGCCAAAAGGAGCGTGTCTGCTACCTCAAATCGGAAGAGTCACATGTCAGAGAGTAAAGTCGAGCCACTCGCATGATCTTGGTTGTCTTGCGTCTGTAAGCACTGAAGAATAGTTTGACTCTCTTTTTTACTTTTAGTGATTCTTGAGATTCCATTCAAGTGCTTTTTCAACTTCACATGTTTCACAACAGTCCTCTTTTTCTGAGCGAGTGTCTCTTGGCAAGCATTGCATCTTAACTGTCCACGAACACACTGGAGATGTCCACGAAATTCTTTAATCCTGTCCCAAACAGACGTTTTGGAGTTGGGGTTCTTATGCTCTCGACTAGCTGTGTATTGACCACTGTTTACAATTATTTTCCGCTTTCAGGAAATCAAAGCCTTTTCAGGCTCCACGAGCGAAGCTCCCCTGCTAACTGCAGTTTCATGGGGTTTTTGATTTCTTCGTCTTCGGAAGACAATGTTGCATCCACTATTTTGTTTACACACAATCCACAGGCTACCCCAACCTCGTTCCCAGGGCTTTTCCCTTCTCGTGGGGGTGCCCCCACGAGTAACCCTTCAGGCTACCCAAACCCAATTCTTGTAATTAATTACCACGTCCACATGATACCCATTCAAAGGGTAAAAATGTGTTTAGAATCTTAGCCAAGAGAATTTTAACTTGTTTAGTTAAAAAAAATGGAGTTATTCAGCAAGTTACCGAAAAAGTTCTGGTTGTCCAAAAAGTTGCTAGAAGTTGCTCTCTGACAAAAATGTTGCTAAAAAGTTGCCGAGCAGAACCTGGAGAGGCCTAGTTCCGAAAACGATTTTTTTCACATGCTTTGAAATTCCAGAGATTAAAAAAATTCGATCACTTAACAGCAAAACAAAATAAATGTCACAAGTTCAGTTCATTAGCGAGACATAGTCACACTGTCACAGAACGTTCTCCACACCTGCACACATGAGGTGTCCAGTTTGGAGAGTGTTTGAGTTTGCTGCGCAGTGACAAGGGCAAGTAACATCGTAAAATTCAGTGTAAGTTGTTTTAATGTCAAGTCGTTAAGTGCCGGAAATGATCGGAGACATGTGAGAACAATGCCGACGTCCCATGTAGTGGAGTATCTGGGAAGAGATGGTCTAGGTTCAAAGGTTCCTTTGAGGAAACGGGATACCAGGGAATGTTCTCCAAAAGTCGTCTTATCAGCTAGTGTAATAGCAGAGGACAAGGTGGATCGAGCAGTGTTGATAGCACTGTAACCGACCCCCTGTTTGTAAAGTAAAGTGAGGAACTCCAGGCCCTTGTTAATGGTGGCATGTGTGACATCCAATTGCTTGTCTTCACAATATGTCACTGATCGAGAAAGGTAGGTTGTGTACTGTTTCCCGGTGGATTTTCTCCAAGAAGCCATGAGGATATCTATGGTATCAGGGGATAAAGCTAATTTTTGTAGTTGCTCCCGGACAAGTAGCATACTAGCAGCATTAGGGTTTTTGTGAAGTGGATGTAGTTTCTCTGGTTTCCTGGGTAGTTGGAGGAGGTGTTTGGCTGGATGGAGAGTTATCGGTGGCTCCACTCACATCTGCAAGGCTTGGGGAAACCAAGCTTGTGTCGGCCGATTGGGCTAACGCTGTCATGGTTCATATGGGGTACAAAACTAGTACTTCACATTACACCGTAATCAGTTGTTGAAATTTATAGTGCTACTCGGCCAACGTTTGTAAAACGTAATCTGACGACTGGTTTGCGAGAATTGGGAAAAACAGGCAATAGCCTTCAGTCTCAAATGTTTGAAGGAATGCACATGTGCAGAATTTCGAACACATCATTTTTGATGTTTTATTTTACGTAATGAAAAGCAAATTTACGCTGCATTTGCCGAAGCATCATGAGCAACAGAAAAAGTTGTCTGCCATCTCCACTGTAGTTATTTTGTTTTTCAAAATCCCCGCCAGTCTTTAAAAAATACAGCTGACCGTGAAAAACTGTGCCACCTTGAACATTCCGCATTTAGAGGCTGCCCAAGCTCTAACGCACAGTATTGTTGGTCAAGTCTCTTTGTATGTTATCTTTATTTGTTTTTTAGTCATTAATTAATTAAGAGGAAAAATGCATTTGACAAAGTGAATGCAGCACCAACAAACAAAAGCCGAGTGCAAGGGTGGTCATCTGAAACTCTATCGCAAATAAACAGGGGCAACATTAAATATCAATTCGCACTTTTCCGATCTCATTCTATGTAATTAAGGCATCTTTCGTACTAATTCTGTCGCATTTCGGAATATTGGGGTTTACTTAATCCGTTCCCGCATGTTCTGGTACCACAACTGGTGGAATGAGCGTTAAAGGATTAATAGGGAAGGTGTTTGTTTACAAAGAATGATGTCAAATTTCTTTTGATATTCGAAAAGTCCATATTACCT
>NC_090876.1:30467976-30485476 GCF_036669935.1 Montipora foliosa
TTTTGCACATAAACTTAAAATGAAATGTCTGGAATTGACCAGTTTTGCGTTATTATGAAATACCAATTAAAGAGAACAGTAGACTCGTGAATGAGAGTCACTTTGTCGCGTAATTGTCTTAGAGCCGGCACAAAAACTGGTTTTTCAGCCAGTGTCGCCGTCACAAAATGCTGCCTTTATCTGTCAATTCCTTTCAGCTGTTGGTGTTTTAAAAAAAGGTGGTCACATTTTGAGGTCATGAATGCAACAATAATTATCGTTATTTCTTGATTTTGGACTTATGTCTCCCTTTTTCTTGCAGGTATGGCATTCTGAAAGCTTCTGCCTGCTTTTTTATCTTCGGGGACTGTATTTACCATTTCCAGACGCTCCACATAAGTCGACCACTCTCCTTCATTTGGGTCTAAAGCTTCCATTTGACCAACATAACTAACCATTGGAGAGCTACTTGGAGTAGAATTTTTGGCGGATATTGAATCAATTTTTGTCATTTTAGTATTCTATATCCTCGTTACCAACTTGTGGTGTTTGGGTTCAAATAACTGTGATAATTCAGGAACAACAGGAACAGCGAGGTTCAGCAACTACATTCAGTGAGAGCACATGGCGAGTCACATGACGAGTCATATGACTAACAATGACGTCATAACACGAATTAGATCGCTTGGAAACAATTCCTTTTTTACATTGCAACCTGTGATATACTAAATTTTCCTACCAACCATAACGTTTAAGTGGTGACCAGTGGAGCCCCTATCAGACTCCCTCGCCTACTTTCTTAGTCTTGCCTGAGTGCTAGAGCCAGGCTTCCCTACACACTGACATGTTTAAAGGACATTAAAAGCAACGTATGTCCCACAGTGGCAGCCCCGCGGTATCGTATCTGGTAAGAAGAATTAAGAAGCCTGGAAAGGCCAAATAAAATGTAAACGAATAACTTGGAGAGTCATTTGCTATTTTCATGTGTATGTTTGCAAGTTCAATTTAAAATTAGGTAATAATGTACACTCAAGAAGTATTTACTCATTACTTCTTCTGTGCAATTGTCGTTTCCTTTTCTTGATTTATACACCAGATCACAGCTTAGGTTTTTTTTTAATTGTTTAAATATTATTTGTTAATACTTCCTTAGGTTTCTTTGCAACCTTCTCCAATAGCTCCACTATTATGGTGTACTGTTCCTCCTTGGGTGTAGATGCATCGAGACTCACAATATCTGAGGAATTGTCCTCTTGAAAACGATTGTGGTACACTGGCAAAACAACATGTGTAAGCGATGGCCCAAATGGAGGAAAGGACATATTCTTCAAATCAAGAACTTGCAGAGGCAATTTTAATCCCTCTCAGTTGCCCTGCAGTATTTTGCATTCCATACTGATTTGCAAAACCAGGAGGTCTATTTTATGTATAGGTGAGCAATTCATGCGAAATCATGTCAAGATGTGGCTTGGTTTTTTGTACTACTCAAAATCGCATCATTCAATTGCCTTTGTGCAGCAATCATTTTGTTCTTTTAAATGTGACATGCACAAAGGGATGTAGACAGCATAAATGTACCTTGCAGACTGTATGTAACAGCAGGAAATAATTCTCCTGTGATCGAAGATCAATTTCGTGAGGCGATATACTCTGGATTTCTGTTGCAGATGGATCGTCTAGCATCCCATCGAAAATGTCGCAAAGACCAGCGATAACCCCACAACTCTTTATATTTGGCCATTCTTTGGTCAATGTCAGTTAATGAATCCTTGACTTCCACCTCCTTGAATGGAACGATTAAGGTTCTTGAAAATATTCTGGTAGAAACAGAAGAATGTTCGAGATCAAAATGAGAAAGCGATTTTAAAGCAGGAATGTAAATTCAATGAGTGTAACCTTTGGGCTGTCTCTTTAATTACTGATGGATTTACTGTCAGTATGGGGATAGTAACAATATTATCCGCCTTCCTCATCGTTTTTTGCCAGTCTACAAGAAACAAAGTATTGTGTCATTGTGTACAACGTGCAATACATTACACGTATCTTTATTTTACATCCATACTTGCAAACTGTACATATTATGATACCTTATATAGGCGGAAAAGAGTGAAGCCAGTGTAATGTTAACGGGACACAAGGGGGTACAACTTTTCCTCCTTTACACTTTGAAAACTGTCCTTTTACAAACTTGTATGGACACCAATGAAGGGTACTGTCAATTATGGTATGGTTCATTTTCAGAGTGAAACTGATGGATATGGCATTGGTCCGAATGGACCTGCACCCTCTGAAGAATGGGATGTAGCAGTTGTTGAGGTGCCTTTACTCAATTCACTGTTAAGTGGTAAACTGTCCAACAACGATAGGAGTTCTGACTTAATACAATTTAATGAGTTTGTCCTAAATTTAAACATCATGCCCAGTTCAAAGAGATGAATATCCCCTTGCACAATATTTCAATGCTTTTGTCAGATTACTCTTAAAAGAGACATAGTCAACAAGCACTGACTGAAGAATAAGCCTGTGAAAACAAGCCTTACTTTCAGCGAGGCTTGTTGCTTCCTGCGTGTCATCCAGCTGTATCCGGAGTCACGATCCAAATGGTGATAAAACTTCCCAGCCTGTCCAGAATGACATTAGATGATGCAGGCCTGCACCAGCTACAACCACAAAACATAACAGCTTATTCTTTCAATAGTACATGTTTCGATGTTTATCTTTAGTTGTCTTTAGCAGTGAGGACACCAAGTGTTGAACCACTGCCACCCTACAACTTAATTTACATAGTAATGAAAATGCCTGCTACTCTCTCCCATGCAGTCAGGTTTTTTGACAAATGGAAAGGTCAACAGTCAACTGATGGGTTCAACACTGGAAAATAATCTGTAGTGAAAAAGAATAGAAAATACACTGGAGCTAACAGCTTACCTTCTGCCTCTCTAATGCTTTCATCAATAAAATGATGCAAAAAACCCATGAGAACTTGCCCTCGGGGGTGGTTTTCATCCTAAATGGAAATCTATTGTTGTGCTCTTCCTTGTCAATAATTGCCTCGCATTCCCTTGGGAACACGGCTTTGCCCATTTCCTCATGTGCCTTCAGATAATCAATAAGGGAAAGTTCACTCATTCCTCGTGTAAGATCTATAGGTTCATGGTGGCACGTTGTGCTTCATTGATTGCTGAAGAGCGAAGTGTCTCTTGCCTACACTTAGTGGCACTTGAAGAACAGAAAGTGCTGTTGTATCAATAATGTTGTAGTGTATTGACAATAATGTATTGTAATGTATGTACACCAGAAGTTGTGTCAAAACTGTCTGCTAGGCCTTATGGGTGTGGGGGGGCATGCTTTCTGGAGTTTGGGTGACAGCCCTCGCTTTTTGGAGTAAAGTTGAGTTCTTGTCTATTTTAATCTGCGTGGTTCATGACCTTTAATGGGAATTATTACATCAGGGATGATGATTCGTTCAGGCCAAGAAAGGTATGTTTGAAGTGATTTGTTGCGAAAATTCGCACATTTTGTCAAGAAGATGGCGGAGGGTGGCACGACTACCAGTGGCTCTGTGACACCACAGGCTTCGCAGACTGTGACTGCTCCTGCAAGGGTAAGTTTGCACGTCCCTTTTAAGAGGTATTGTTTCAGGCAAATGGAAGAGGCTTTGGGAGATTCGGTGGATCAGTTTGTTTGTCATTTGTGGCAAAAGGCAATCTCGTATGAGTTTGAAAACATGGATGAGGCAATATGAGATCAGCTTATTGAGATATGCAGGGATTCAAAGCTCTGTTGGAAGTTCCTGGAAGAAGCAAATGCCTCCCTGAAGGATTTACAGGAAGCTGCCAACATGCAAATTAAGGCTATGGATCAGTTAGGCTCTTCTAATCAGGTGAACGCGGTTCTGTTTAGCAAACGTAACACCAAACCTGCAGGGCTGACTTAAGACAAAAGCTGGGGTAAAAAGCCTTGCTCGCAACCAATTAGCATGAGACCGTAACTGCCACTCCGCATAACAAGAAGAGTAATGCATGTGGGCAAATTGGCCATTTTGCTGTTTTTGTTGCGAAACAAAAGAATAAACGTTCTGCTAGAGATGCTGAGCGGAAGGATAATACCCCGAGTAGAGGTTACTAAAGTGATGGAAGACCTTGGCAGTGGTTCACAGCATTATTATGCATTTGTAGTTAGAGCAGTTGAGTCTCCTGGGTGAAATTTGAATGTTGGAGGAGTGATGTTATCGTGAGTGCTTATTGATTAGGGTGCATCTTGTAATCTCATAGATCCTGCAACCTGGGAATTGCTAAAGAAAATGGAATCCAGTCTTAGTCAAGGAAATCAAGCAAAATCTGTTTGCTTATGGGCAGAACGATCCTATTGAAGCGATTGGAACATTCCGAGAAGAAATTGGATGGCGAGGTCAGTGGCAAGTATTGTGAAGATGAGTTCTCAGTTGTGGAAGGTCCAGGGAGATTGCTGCTTGGAAAGGACACTAAGGAGAAATCAAGTGTGCTGAGGGCTGATCCTATGGAAAATGAAGTTTGTTTGCTAACTACCGAGGGTGATGATGCTCATTTCCTTGATAAGTATGCAGACATTTTCACAGGAGTGGGAAAGCTTAGGGATTTCTGGTTGAAGCTGCACGTAAAAGAGAATGTCACACCCATTGCACAACTTGTGAGAAGCCTTCCCTTTGGACTGAGAAGCAAGGTTGCTGAGAAGTTGGATGGATAACTAGCTAAAGATATTTTTGATGAAGTGTGTCGCACAGCTCAACAGAATGGGTATCCCACTGGTTGTGGGCAGTGGCAATGTTAGGATTTATGTGGACATGTGCAGAGCAAATGTAGCAATAAAAAGACACCCAATTCCTACGATTGAAGAAGTCTTGCACGATAACAATGGTTCAACTGTGTTCTCGAAACTCGATCCCAGGTGGGGCTCCCATCAGGTGGAACTTGAGGAGAAATTGCGCGAGATCACCTCATTTCTTGCACATTGTGGACTTTATCGTTATAAGTGACTGATGTTCGGCATAACATCAGCACCTGACAAGTACCAGAAAATTGTGGCTGATGTTTTGCAGGGTTGTATATGAGAGGGCAATTTGGTACATGATTTGATTGTACATGGTTGTGGCATAGAAGAGCATGATCGGAATATGCATTTGGTACTCACACGATTGAGGGACAAAGGAGTGACACTAAATGAAGACAAATGCCAACTTCGCTTTTTGGTCATAATTTAAGCAGCCAAGGTATCACACATAGTGAGGAGAACGTGGCCTCCATCCTGAATGCCAGTCCTCCCCAAGGTGCTTCGCAGCTCAAGTCTTTTGTTCAACTTGTGCAGTATTCAGCTGAGGACAAAGGTTTAAAGATCGACTCAGATGCAGAGCGGGTCTATAAGTCTTGCCATAGATGCCAAGTGGTGGGCGAGTTTCAGGTGCCAGAACCGATGGTTTCATTTTTGCTTCAACGTCATCCTACCGAAAGGCATAATTATTCTCAACAGAGTTTTGAACAGATACTAGTTACTAGTAGCAAATCTTTAGCCGATATATCACTTCATTCGAGTCTTACGTGGGTTTCAACCTAGGATGCCGTTCTTCGCAAAGCAAGTTATCCTTCTTACTACAGATGCGGTTTACTCTTTTCGCCGGAAATGCCTTTCCAACTTACATTGTTAAGCCTTCTTTTATCAGGTGATGTGGAAGTAAATCCTGGTCCTGTCCTAACCAGAAGTAAGTCAAAAGCGCCGTCTTCCTTAACAACATCTATATGTCAGGGATTGAAACTTTGTCATTGGAATATTCAACATCTCACTGACAGAAAGTTCGAGGAGATAAAAGTCATGTTCTCGAAGGAATTCAAAGACTTCGATGTAGTTTATCTCACTGAGACTTTTTGTACCAGCAAAATACCGAACTCATTTTATTACATTCCTGGCTATGCACTTTACAGAAAAGACAGACTTCGTAGAAAGGGCGGAGGGATTTTGGCTTTCGTAAACAACATGTAGTTGCCAATAGAAGGCCTGACCTTGAAGCTGACGGCATTGAATCACTTTGCTTAGAAGTTTGCCCCTACAAGTCTAAGCATTCACTTTTTATTGGAGGCATCTATCGACCACCCTCGTACAAAAGTGCGGATGACAAGAGATTAGCGAACAATATTGAGAATGTCTCTCTCAAGAATAAGGAAATTATTTTATTGGGTAATTTTAATGTCGACTACTTAACCTCCACTAAATTCAAGAAACACTGGCTTATAAAAACACTGTATAATTTGCATCTGGTCCAGCTCGTTAACACAATTACCAGGCCTTTGTCAGACATTTGTTTAGATCACATTTGGAGCAGTCATCCTGAACGAATGAACACCATCAGAACAATATCATCCGGTTTGTCTTATCATCTTCCTATTGTTGGAATAAGGACATTCAAGCGTGAGACTAAAAATGGAAAAGAACATGCGACTATAACCTACTGGGACTTGAATAATGCTTTGAAAGATGCCCCTTGGGATTCTGCGTTCATCTTTGAAGACTCTAATGATGTCCTTGATGCATGGTATAAAATCTTTGAAGATGTTGTAAACACACATCTGCAACTTAAACACAAACGGGTTAAAAGGAAAATTCTACTGAAATGGTTCTCAAGTGAAATATCCCAAGAAATAAAGCAAAGAGATAAGCTACTGCGAAACGCAAGGAAAACCAAATCTGCCAATGACTGGCTGAAGTATAAACAAGCAAGAAATCGAGTATCAAGATTGATAAGGACAACTAAAGAGACTTATTTCAATAAAATGATGAAGGCAAATAAGCACGATTCAAAAACGTTGTGCAATCTAATCAAGTGTCTAACTAATGGTACTGGCTCTAGTCGTGATTGCATCAAACGTGTTAAAGAAGGGGATGGGTTTTTGACAGAAAAACTGTACATTGCTAATGAATTGAATAACTTTTTTGTTAATCAGCCAGAAGATCTGTTACATGAGCATGATCTTGGCAGCGATCCTGATCCTGAATCGATTGATCCTAACAGCTTATCAAGTGAAAGCGCACTTAATATTCCATTTATAACTAGTAAAGAAGTCGCTGAGATCCTAGTATCTATACCACCACACAAGGCTACAGGAGATGACGGGATCAGTGCTAAGCTATTAAGGATTGCGGCAAACTCGATATCAAACTCTTTGCGTAGGCTGATCAACCATTGTATAGTTACTGCGACTTTCCCTTCTAAATGGAAAATCGCTAAAGTGACTCCGATTTGTAAAGGACAAGGAAGTAAGGACGAGAAATGCAATTATACACCGATTTCTGTTTTGCCTATTCTTTCCAAAGTATTTGAAAAGCATAACTGTAAATCTTTTTAAGAACATTTAAAGAGCAACGACATTCTTCATAAACTCCAGTCTGGATTTAGGAAATCACATTCAACAGTAACGGCATTGATTCGTCTGGTGGATCAGCTCTTTTTCGATCTTGATGAAAACAAAGTAACCGGGCTCGTTTTCATAGACTACAAGAAACCATTTGATCTAATAAATCATGACATACTCATCATCATCATCATCATCATCATTTATTAAATTAATTTTATAAAAACAGAATTTATAATCTTATACAACCCGCAAATAGCAAAGCTAATCGGGGCGGATTGTATGATTTACAATAAAATTACATCAGTGTTTAATAAATAAATAAATAAATAAATAATAATAATAATAATAGAAATAGATATACACATATATTCACAGATAGCTAGAATTTACATAGAAGAGCAAGAACTATAATAATACACATAACATAAGAAATGAATAATAAGAGCTACTAGAGCTTAATTAATGATAATTAGTAATTTTTAACATTAACGTAGAGACATCAACATAATCATCCTCATTACCAAGTACCGCAAGCAAAAATTGATGAAGTTTATTTTTGAAGGGTTTTTTCCTAAGTTTACGCAGTTCAGGCTTCAGGCAATTCCACAGCTTAGCTCCGAAAATGGAAAACGAATTAAGTTGAAGTCTTAGTCTTGATTTATTAACGTATAAATTACCAGCATCAGAAAATCTAGTGTTATATATATGAACGTCAGATGAACAAGTAAAAAGATCACAGATATTCTGAGGCGCAGAATTGGTAGATATGTCGTGCATAAGGGAACATACTGTTTCAAAATAAAGCATGTTGAGTGGTAAGACATCAGCAGAGACAAACAAAGGAATAGCATGAGATCTGTTACCAGCAAAGAACATTAGCCGAAGAGCTCGTTTTTGTAAGATAAAGACCTTCCTTAAGTAGATCTGGGCAGCCTGGCCCCAGGCAGCAATTCCGTAGTATGTATATGGGAAGATCAGAGAACGGTAAATTTGGATTAAAGTATTCAGAGGGACAGAGTACCTTAATCGCGATATAATTCCTACAACCCTGCTGATTTTAGAAGCAATGTAGTCAATATGATATTTCCAAGTTAAGTTTTTATCGATGAGAACGCCCAGGAACTTTACATAATCTTTGCATTCCAGAAACGTATCACAATTTGAGGCATTGTTGTATATCCTTATATTAATCTGATAATTAAGCTTCTTTTGTGATGGTCTAAAGATGACAAAATTTGACTTTTTTGCATTTATGGTCAGCTTGTTAGCATTCAACCAGTCACAGACTTTCTGCAACTCGATGTTGATTACATTTTCTAGTGACTTCAAATCCTTGTCAGCAAACAGCAGGTTTGTATCATCAGGAAATAAATTAAAAGAAAGCTTCTTAGAAGAATTATAAATATCATTAATATATATCAAGAAAAGTAGAGGGCCTAGAACAGAGCCTTGTGGGACCCCTGTTAACACATTTCTTTTAGATGATATTTGTTTATCAATTTGAGTAGTTTGGGCACGGCCATTTAAATAGGATGAAAACCATTCGTTTACTGGCCCCCTTATACCGTAATGATATAGCTTGCTCAGAAGAATTGAGTGATCCACAGTATCAAAAGCCTTTTTGAAGTCGAGGAAAACACCGCAAGTAAACAATTTGTTATCCATATTGCTTTGTATCGAATTCACAATATCCAAAATTGCATGCTGAGTTGACATATTCTCACAAAAACCATACTGGCCATTGTACAGAAGTCCACTTAACTCGACATAAGGTTTTAATCTATTATACATAACTTTCTCAAAGAGCCGATTGAAGAGCGAAAGAAGAGAAATGGGACGGTAGTTACTTGGGTCCGTTTCATCGCCACCCTTGAAGATGGGAACAACTTTTGCGTGCTTTAATTTAGATGGATATTGTCCTGTTAAAACGGAATTATTCATTATATATGCCAATGGTCGAGAGACTACACTACTGGAAGATTTCAATACGCGAACAGGGCAAGAGTATAAGCCATGTGATTTGTTAGTAGGGAGAAGCAGAATTTCAGTTTCGAATTCCATGGGAGTGACTGGCGCGAAGAAGAATGAACTAGATGAATTAGCAGCAGGGAGATAATCACCGAAATGATGATTAGCAGGAGGAACAGATGCCGCAAGTGTTTGACCCACGGAAGAAAAGAATTCATTGAGCACATTAGGGCTCGCAACAATAGGCTTACATCTTCTTTTATTTCGGCCGATGAGATGATTAATCCCGATCCAAGTTTTTCTAACATTTGTCATATGATTATTGAAATATGAATGATAGTACGACTTCTTACTGCAGCGAACAAGTGTAAGTAATTTATTGCGATAGTGTTTATATTTTTCATAATTTCCAGATGCAAATAGAGAATTTTTTACCTGTATTGACTTACGTATCCCCCTAGTGATCCAGGGTTTAGAAAATTGCTTGGCTTTGCGCTTTGATAAAGGTCGAAGGGGCGCATGTTTGTTTACTATTTTGTTAACGCTGTTAAAGAATTTAGAAAAACCAGCATCTGCACTATCTCCACAGTTTCTCATGGCCAAATCCCAGTTGATCTCGGATAATTCTGAATGAATTTTTTCCTCCGTGTTTCTTGAAAATTTCCGATACATAGTTCTTCGGGGTAACTCCTTTACTTTGAAAGACTTAATAATGCAAAATTGAGAATAATGATCGCTTATATCCGAGATTATATTACCGCTCGTGATTTCCCTACCGATTTGGTTCACGAAGATATTATCAATTAGAGTGGCTGACTTACTGTTGACCCTAGTTGGTTTATCAATTGTAGGAATAAAAGAAAAACTTTGCAGCGAAAGTAAGAAGTCTTTAGTAAAGTTGCAGGTTTCGGCATTGAGGAGGTTTATGTTGAAGTCTCCCATAACATAGATAGGCTTGCCAGATGTACTAAGTTTTTCTAAGGTTTCATCAAAATATGTCTGAAAGCTCTCAGGGGAGTTGTGCTGCCTATAAATTACACCACAGATAATGTTACTTTTCATTTCAAATTGTAATTCAACCCACAGGGCTTGAAAAGCGCGTGACGAGATTTTTTCAATGACTCTATACTTAACATTTTCATCAATAAACATTCCAACACCTCCAGCAGCAAGAGGTGTCGGGGCGAATTCAAAACTATAGCCAGAAATACTTGGATGATAATCAGACTGATCATTTTCAGTGATTCTAGTTTCAGTTATTCCTATAATATTAAAAGGATATCCAAGCTCATTAAGTAGATGAGTCTGCAGATTTTCAAAATTGCGCTTTAAGCTTCGAACATTCGTATGGAACAAGGAAAACAAATCATTGGTATCGTGAGAACTATTTTTCATCGCGTTAAAACTATGAGGCGAGAAATACCGACTGTGAATTTTTATATCTGCGAGATTTTGGTCCGGGTTGATATTACTAGCTGTGTTTAGACTGAATAAATCAAGGTCATGAAAACTGGAGAGCTTTTCTAGGTATTTTTTGGTTGGAAGAGAAGTAGTGTTGAGATTGTTAAATTGGCCGTGGAGCGGTACAAAATGGTTGACACCAAAATACGGTAACTCCTGAAACAGAAATCTTACTCCTAGCAAAGCTACGTGGTTATGACATTGGTGAGAGAGATCTAAAACTTATTGGCAATTATTTAACTGGACGTTCTCAATATGTAAGTATTGATTGAACACTTTCTCAGTCCAAGCCTGTTCACCTAGGAGTACCTCAAGGATCTGTTCTTGGGCCACTCTTATTTCTTGTTTTCATAAATGACCTTCCGATCGCAGTTGGACACTCTTTTGTCGATATCTATGCTGATGATACGACGTTGAGCTACTCTTGGACGTTAGAAATGCACCTGACACTCTATCTAAAGGTCTTCAGAGGGATATGGATGAAGTTGTGAGATGGTCAAATGAAAATAAGATGATCCTTAATGGAAGTAAGACCAAATGCATGATGCTTACTGGTAAAAGACTTGCTAAAAATATGAAAGAAGACCAATTGTTACTCAAAATTAATGGAAAAAGGTTGGAACAAGTTACGTCTTTTGGGGGTTATCATTGATGACAAATTAAATTTTGACGATCACATTGAGGAACTTTGCAAAAAGATATCCCAACGTATAGCAGTATTAAAGAAAATATAGAGGATATTACATGGCCGCGCGGGGATACGAATTTTATCTTCGAGTGCTGTAAGTATCTCTCACGAGTGAGCGAGGCGAACGAGTGAGAGATACTTTCAACACAAGAAGATAAAATTCGTATCCCCAAGCGGCCATGTAATGGTCTGTTTATTATATAGATATTGATGAAATGTCTAGATTTAAAACAACTTGTTTTATTCAGTTTCGAAATGATGAAAAAGTGGTCACCAACCGCTAAAACACGCATGTTGTGTAACATAAAACAAGATATGAAAGTTATGAAAAAGAAATCATGATAATGTCAAATTTTGCAATAAGAATGTTAATGTAGTAGAGAAGAATTATATTAAAGCACAAAAGTATCTTACAATGAAGAGAAAGCTCACGTTTTATTGGCTAATCGTGTTGGTTACCATGACAACACCTATATCCTCACATGTGAAAGATAAAAATGATATGTTCACTGCGCACGGTGAAGATATGATTTTTTAGTAAAAGGAGAAATCCTGGTATTTCATCAATATCTATATAATAAAAGATGTTTCATGCCACTCGAACAAAGAATGCTGTGCTATAACTCAATGATCAAACAAGCAATGCTCTATGGTTCAAGCATATGGACCTCTTGCACTATTGATAGCCTAACTAAAGTGTCAAAGTTACAAAAACGTGCAGCCTGTGTAATACTAAATGCAGACACTAGAGACAATAGTGTTGATCTATTCACTAAGTTAGGATGGGTTCCCTTTTATGATGAAGCGAAGATCATAAAATGTTTGCATGTTTCTAGACGACTGGTTGGGGATAGCCCGTCCTATGTTCTATATGAATAGTTTATTAACAAGAAACGCTGATGTACATAGCAGGGAAAGCAGACATGAGGATTTTAATTTAGTTTGTCCACGTTTTAAGAGGGAAACAGAGGGAGGGCGTTCTTTTTCAGTATCAACCACGAGATTTTGGAATTCCCTTCCAAGAGATATTCATCACTTTTAAGTTTAAGTAAAGCTTTAACTGTTTTTTTGTACTGATAGGTACCAGAACACTGAACATTTTAAGATAAACTAATTTTTCTATACTTATTTGTATATTATTATATTATACCTTTTTAGACTGTTTTAGATATATTTATATTTAATTGTAGGAGGGCCACAAGTTTATCAGCCTTAGCTGTTACGTGCTCACCCTCGTAAAATAAAGTTGGTTGTTGTTGTTGTTGTTGATGAAGAGAGCTGAGCCAGACCTTGCCGGGACATAGCCATCGATCTGATGGGTCCTCTTCCCACGGAAGAAAGTAGTCGTGGTGGACTATTACAGTAGATTCTACGAAGTTGTAGTCATGCATTCAACAAAAGCAGAGAGTGATGGATGCTCTGTCACAGATTTGGTTATCTGTTTACTCTCAAGTCTGAAAAAATGGTCCTCATTTCCGTTGTGAGGAGTTTACAACGTTCTGTTGAGCACAGAGCATCTCCACCTTTGTGCCATAGGCCAACGGACAAGTAGAAAGACAGAAGCGGACTTTTCTTAAGTTTTTTTAAGTTCATGTTGAGGGTAGAGATTGGCGACAAGAGTTAGAAGTTTTTCCTAGCATACAGGTCCACACCTCAAGTGATCACTGGTGCTACGCCCGCATTTTTGATGTTTGGCAGGGAGTTGCAAACCAAATTGCCATAATTAAGGAGGGCAGAAACACTATTGGATGAAGATATCCGAGACCGAGATTGGAGTCACAAGTTGGTTCATAAGCATGTGCTGACGCCATACAGAAAGCAGAACCAAACCCTGTACTTCCTGCAGACTTGGTCTTGCTAAAGAACACGAAAACGTCTGGAGAGCTGAGGCAAATTTTGGAAGTGAGCCGTACACAGTGCAGTCTAAGGATGTTATTAAACTGACGGTGATCTAAGGATGGTGTTGAATACAGCCGAGACAGCCCCTTTGTTAAACGGTACAATTTACCAGAAGAAGCAAAGGAATCTATGCAGGATGTAGACTCAGAAGCAGTCAGGCCCTCGCCAGTTTCAGGTCTTTTGGAGGAAAGTGCAGTGGCATGGAGACCCAAGTGCACCACTAGATTGCCAGCGAGCTACAAGGCCTTTGTGCTTTCTTTACAGTGGATTTAACTGGAATATTTAGCAAGTTTCGGACAAGCCAAAAATATGAAATTGCTTTTGCATAATTATTGTAGCTACCTCCTCAAACTTTTCAGCAACATTTAAACTATGAACGTTTAAATGGCCAATATTAAAGGGACACTGTCATGAGCTGCACAGAAAATTCTAGCTGCCATTCTGGATTCATGCATGAGTCACGTATATTCACAGTTAATGAATTCTATATCAAACATAGCGCTCAGAATTTAATATTTAACTATTATGGGGAATAATAGCCGCTTTTGAAACAAGCATTCTGATTGGTTAATCCCGATGCAACGAGGCTTCTGATTGGTTGAAATTTAGGCGTCCGCCATTATTACTTGCACACGTAAAAAAAGAGGGTTTTGATTGATGGAGAGCGTGGGGTGAAAGTCCACGAAAAACAAGATGGCGCAGCGCCTCGCTCCTGAATAAAGTGGGTGAGGGTATCATGCAAACACACACCAAATGTATTTTGTTTTTATGAATCATCAACGGTTTAATAGAGAAAAAAACAAAACTATGAACAAGCGGAAACGTGTGAGGAGACCTGGTGCCAAACCTCGTCCCTCACTAGGCAAATAACTCGGCTGAGACTAGATCCAGATCCTCGTGTGTGAAACGTTCGTAGCTGTAAGGGTGGGTCTTGGCCGTCGTGGGATCCAGGACCCGTTTGGAATAGACGAGACGGTAGTCTTTGTGAGGGTCGCGTTTCCAATGTATACGTCTTGGCATTTCTTTGGATGGTATGAGATTGCGTGACGCGTGTGGTACGAGGTCCATGGACCTTGCATACCACCTTTCCCTTCTTGTTCTTGTAACCATAGTTCTTGGGACCGGCCAAGCAGGGTCGCCAGGACGATGGAGGTAGGCGACCGAGTCGGTGTTGAAATAGAGTACGCGTTCCCCGAGATGATCGAGAGCTCGATAGAGACGGAGTCTGGCATGACAGGTGGTGAACACGGCCACGAAGATGTTGAGATTGGGTGAAGGGAGGACATCGTGAGTTTGGAGTTTGTAGTGAACCTTAAGCCGGTCTTCTGTTAGGGAACTGACATAACGGACATCGTGTTGATCACTGTAGAGGAATTGGATGAAAGGTTGAGGGTCTGTGAATTCTCGGACCTGAGTCTTGTTGATACGTTGCCCGAACTTGCCCCACATCGAATTCAGCATCATCTTGGCCAGGGCACGTAACCCAGGGTTCTTTTCGATTTGTGTGGCGTCGAGACGAAGGCCTTTCCGGGCATAGTAAGCATCGACGTGCGCTTGTGTCTGGGCTGGGGTGGTGCATCCTTTGGGCCATCCGCTGGCTTCTTCTTTGATTTGGAGCCACGTGTCCACGTAGGACCAGAAGAGTCCTGTACGTCGGTCGTCAAAATGCCACACTTCGTGAACATGTTGGATGATGTAGCCTTTCTGTACGGCCACGTTGAGTTCAGGAGTACACCACGTGCCTACGAGGGCGCGTTGATCGTCCGTGTGATGGCAGGCATGCGTCGTTTCGAAAAGGGGTTTGGAAATGTTGTCTTCAACGCAGGTACGACACAATGGAAATTTGTGTTTATCGTGACTACAGTAAGGCAGCACAGGATGGTAGAGACGCTGCGGTGGTAGGATGGTACATTTGGCTAACCCAAAATAAGGCAAGAGATTGGTGGTGTCTGGTTCGTACATGAAGGTGGGATGTCCGACGGGGTAGTTGCCGTACTTGTTGACCCAAGGATACAAGGAGGTGTAGTCATCGTATCGGATCTCGTCCTCATCCTCAACTTGTGCATAGAGACGTATTGGCATTGGAAATCTCGCTGTTTCTCTGTCCATACCCATCGATCAATTCCTCTGATTTTAACACGAGATCAAACAATAACCATGAGCTAACTTACATGCAAAAAAGTGCCACTAATTTTATCTCATTTATGCTTCAGGGAGTTATTAAACAATGTTGAAATGCCATGCCTGTTTATTTTGTAGCAATTCACTGAATTCTTCTGACAGCTCATTGTATGACTGGTATGATAATGGGATTTCTAATAGTGGTCCACAGGTATGTGCCACTGGTCTCCGAGACATGCCCTCAAAAACTGGAAATGTTACCTGGATGCTCTCACAGCTGATAATATCACTCCCAGTAATAAACTGCAAGAATAGTGATAGCGACTATCCTTGTCATGAAAAAGGGGTCTAAGGCATTTGGTAAAAATGTAAGGAGAGAGAGAGAGAGAGAGAGAGAGAGAGAGAGAGAGAGAGAGAGAGAGAGAGAGAGAGACTTTATTTTACGAGGGTAACACGTGACAGTAACTAACATTACTGATGAACTTGTGGCCCTCTTAAGGTACAAAATTACAATGTATAAAAACTGCATTAAGAATAGATACTATTTACAATACAATAAGAAAACAAACATTCCTAGAACTCAATTTATAACTAGACAAATCTATTGTTATAAATTTATATCAAACGATCCCCTTGTTTTCTGAGAATTTAGTACTCTTTTCCATGATTCAGCCTTAAAGGATTTTAAAGACTTACTTGTTTTTAATGATCGAGGCAAATTGTTCCAGTCCTTCACCGTCCTTACGGCAAAGGTGCGTCCACCCTCTGAGATGTTTTTATGGAGGGGGCACAATAAATTTAAATTCCAATTTCTCGTGGTTCTTTGGTGTACATCGGAGTTTTTTCTAAGGGATGTATTTAAGTAGTTGGGTAAAGTACCATTTATCCGTTTATAGGCCAGTTCACAACGCTTTATATACACTTCATTATCAAAGGGGATCCAGCTTAAGTTGTTAAACAATGTTACTGTTCGACTAGTGCGTTGTGCTTCAAGAATAATATGGGCGGCCCGTTTCTGCATGCGGAGAACTCTCTCAAGTGCCTCCTTGTTGCACAATGTCCATACTTGGCTTGCATACATCATAAGTGGTTTTATTATTGCGTTGGAATAGATTAGTCTCTGATTTTTCTTTAAGTAGGGGCTAATATGGCGTAAGAGGCCAAGTCGCTTTGAAAGTTTATTGCAAAGAACTAAGACCAAAAGGAAGAATTGGTTGACATGCCTAAAATGGAGAACAAGCCTTTTCTTGCCGGACGGTGGTACATACACAGAGAATGGGTTAACAACATGCCGGAGACAAAAGGCACCTCAACAACTAAGTGATTGCCAACTAATTCAGATATAGTCGACTCGACAAAAGACGCATTCTCAAAAGCTGACTTATTGTTATGAAACAGCGCCCTACAAGGAGTACTAATAAAGGGGATCTGATAACCGAATTTGATAGTATCAGTTACAAAATTACTGGCACCAATAGTATGCCAATAATCAAGCTAAGCCTTAAGTACAGGCGATGCAGAATTCTGTTATTTTTCAAATAGATTATGATCATAATCGAAATCGACTAACAAACTAGAATCTCTTTCCCTTAAAAGTTCTGAATTGGAAAGATGCATCATAACTAAGTAAAATAACTATAATCAAGTGAAGCTTTGATCCTCACAGTAGTGAACACAATTTTCGCAATTGCGTAAAGAAGCCTGAAAAATGAAAAAGCCAGGAGTTCAATAGGGTTTGAACCCGTGACCTCGCGATAACGGTGCGATGCTCTAACCAACTGAGCTATGAAGTCACTGACATTGGGAGCTGTTCATTTGTGGGTTCCAATGTTCCCATGAGGAATGAATCAACGCAAAAATTGTGTTCATAACTGCGGGGATCAAAGCTTCACTTGATTTCATATCTGCAGTTCATGTATGATCAATTTCATATATCATTTCATGGTTAAAATAAATATAATTAAATGCTTAACTTGTACAACAATTTTGCGGGCGGTTTTTA
>NC_090876.1:30490476-30512976 GCF_036669935.1 Montipora foliosa
GGTGTAATTTTATGTTTCTGTCTTTATTTTTAATTTTATTTCTAATGTTATTTTTATTTTCCTTAGTATTTGTAATATTGTAAGTACTGTCTTGTCTTTTTTGTCTCTGTTGTATCCTTTGTTTTGTAATATAAAGCATTTTAATAATAAAAATCAATTTTTAAAAAAATGTTTTGGATTTTATCTCAAGAAAGTAGGTGGTAAATGCAATTTTGATAATCAAACATTACCCATTACTCTTCCTATCTTCTACAGAGAGTGTTTGAAAGCCTGGTCTTCGATAACAAACTACAACTCGTCATCTTATGAAGGGCTAATGATTCAAATTATCTGGAACAACAAGTATATTTTAAGTGAGGGGAAATCCATTCTTCAGTCGGTTTTTTATAACCTAGGAATTCTTAAGGTTGGCGATGTGGTTTCTAAAGAGGTTGTTTTTCTCAATAGTGATAAAATTCCGAATTCCTCTCTTTCCCCCTGTTACTCTTTTGCCCTAATGGGTGTTTTTGATGCCATCCCAAAGGAATAGCGTTCTATAATTAAAATAAACCCTTACCATGTTTCCTCTTCCATGGATCAAACTTGTTTTGAATTAAAAATTGCGGGTAAATTGTTTGACCTTGCCAATGTCACTTGTAAATTGGTCTACAAGGAATTTTGCTCGTTGAAGCAAACTCCTGCCACTGTGAAAGCTAAAATTTTGAATAAATACCCTGATCTTCTCTTTGACTGGAAAAAGTTGTATTCTTTAGCTTTTGAAACTACTTAAGACACTAAACTAAGAGAATTCCAGTATAAAATTTTAAACCTGATTGTTTTCACTAATGAAAAACTCCACCGTTTCAAAGTGGTCGATTCCCTTTTATGTGCCTTTTGTAATGCAGAGGTGGAATCCTTGGAGCATTCATTGTATTTTTGTAAGTTATCGAGTGATTTTTGGAAAGAACTGTTATCGTGAATTGCAGCGGATGCCAATATTGTACTTAATGTTTCACTTTTAGATATTCTTTTTGGGAAATTTGACCTTGAGAAGAATTTTCTTTTAGTGAATCATATTCTCTTGCTTGGCAAATATTTTATTTATAGGTGCAAGCTTTCTAAAATTATCCCATCACTCTTAGTTTTCAAAGCTAAGTTAAAAGCAACCTGTAACAGAATTACATATTGCAAAAGAGAAGGGTATTTTACTAAATCATTTCAAAAAGTGGGATAACTTTCTCTCGTGGCTGTCTTGATGCTTTACATATGTAGGTATACGTAACTTTATTCTTTATGTTGAGCCGTTTTTTTGTACTTATTCTTTATTTTCATTTTATTTCATTCATATTAGTCACACCGATACACACTAACACCAAAAATCAAGTTTTCTTGAATGTTTGTAATTTTTGACCCTAAAGTACTTTTGATTTCACTTAACGTAATGCAGTAAATCAATGTTTTAATGTAGTTTTTGTAATTTTTTCTTTCTCGGATTGTATTTTTTTTTTCTCTGTTGAAAAATAATAATAATGAAACACAAAGATGCACTATAAAAGGGCGTAATGCCTTAAGCGAATTATTAATCAATCAACGGTAAACACCACCGAGCTCTGTGATAATCTGTGCAATAAAGAAGCCCCTTATGGCAATGTGTTAGAAATATGGGTTCCTTCTGCAGGTACTGGAGCACAGATTACGTAAAACAAAAGAAAGAAAAGACAGAAAACAAAACAACTTCAAACAAAGACTAGTCCCAAGTGACCAAAAATACAATGCTTTCCGGTACATGCAGAAAGACCCGTAATATGTCATAAAATGTTATTTGCCTTTTTTTCTTTAAATTCCCCATTCCTTTTTCTTGTGCTGGAAATATCATTTAGGGGTTCCATCTCTGTGTTGCAGCTTGTTGCTCTCTGTAACAATCTCAATAGTTAAAGGGAAAAGGCCGCACGATACTCAGTGTTGTTCTGTTTCTCTTTTTTACTATTCTCCTACTCTCACAACGGGTCCCATGAAATTACATGATTAACAGGTAACACAAGGCAATCACCGGAAGTGATCATTACATTCCTCCCCACTTTGGATAATTTATCAGTCATGCTTGAATGAATTGGAACAAGAGGAGAGCGTGCAGCAACCCCTTTTTATAATATAGTGCGTCTTCATGATTAACTATTCATGCATGAGTAATAATTGCATTTGAAGGAGATGACTTACGTTTTGTTCACCTTTGCCATAGTTTTTCTGATCTCCAGATCTGGAACGTCCTTTGGGACCAACCAAGGTACAGCTTCATCCATGGAACCTGTTATCACATAGCCAACTACAGCCTGTGACATGCCCGGGAAAGGAAACCCATCATGGAGCAGAGAATGACTAATAATCATGCCAGTATAATAGAATAAGTTGGAATCTAATGCTTCCAAACAGTGGATTGGAACACAGTGATCTTCTTCCCCTTCAAACAGGATGATAGACTTGTCTCCTGACTTCAAGAGTGACATGGCATGGTGAAAGTACTCTCTAGTTGGGCCAGAAGCATCAGCTCCTCGCTCTCCAAGAAAACTTACATTTGGAACAGCCTGGATGTCCACCTTTCTCTTGTAAAGAGTGAAAATGTCACGCGAAGAGGCTCTTTAGCATCCCGGTTTACATTGATAGGCTGTGTTTCATGCACCTTTAGCCACTGTTTTCTAATTGACTCTATACCAAAAACCGTCGTCATCAAGTTGTCATCATCAGTGCCTGCAATGGTAGATAGGGAAAAAAGTAGTTTTAAAAAAACACACCCCTGAAGACAATGAATATCATCCTATGCACGCCAATTCAACCAAATCACATGATGATCAGATGGGTCCCACTCTGAGTTTGTTAAGCAAAGTGGCCACGGTTAAATTATTAGCTATTACATGTACAAGAATTGGTGAAGGAAAACTTACTCCACTCCTTGTACTACTAAATGAAATTCCAATACTTTCAAGGTCACTTCCCTGAACTGTTAATTTAACGAGTATTTCATATGAAGAGAAACACCAATTCTCAGCTTTGTCGTACCATACATGTACCTCACCATTCAACAACTGCACAGTCTTTTCTGTTTAAAGTCAGTGTGTTTACATAGTATCACGTTACATGTTTAATACCAGAATCTTGCTGGTTATCTAATAGTTCCTTTCTCTAAGAAAACGTTTTGGATTTCTCTTTCATCTTTTCCTGGGAATATGGCCATTAGATGTGCCATGGATGCAGAATGGGAGCTGCAGAAATACGAAAGAGTGTTTTACCAAAAGGCTGTTGGAAAAATAACGCAAAATACACACTATAATTATATACATATATTGGAAACCAACCGGACTTGACAAACATGCAGCTTCAAAAGCTCATAAATACGTGAAAAGTACCAGAAACCAAAGAATAGAAGGTTTCTGGTCACACTTCAGAAGAGAGGGCTCAAGTTGGTGGATTGATTTCTTCAATGATTTGCACGAATCTGACATTCTCGACCTCACGGATGAGATCCACACTGAGGAGCTTTGGTTTTGCTTTGCAGATCTCCTGCAGGATGACCTTGATAAGGTAAAGGATTATTGGAATTTGCACCGCATCAGAAAGTCAAAGTATGCTACTGTGTCTGGAGTGCCAGATATGATGTACTTCTTGCCAGAAGAATTTGGGCGAAGGGACTGCTTAATTCCAGTTTCTGACAGGCTAAGGGAAATGGAAAATAAATTGCAAGAACTGGGTGGCGATGAGGACCCTGACCCAATCTGGGAGGAGTTCTTTCACTATGTGATGGAAAGAAATGGTCTTGTTCATCCCACATCTGTTCTATAAACAGGGAATTTGTTTCAAAAGCTTCTTCATTTTGCCAAAGGCTGAAGAACAATAAACTACGACAACTTTGAAAACGTCAAGGTTTTGCAAGTTTCGTTAAGTAATTATCATATTATTTGCAGTGGAGTGGACGTAGCCACTAGCTTCTCTGCAAACAGTGTTAAATTATTCTTGGGTGTTTATAGGCTTGGCACTAGTTTTTCATCCTCGTTAAGGTTTTAACATCACGACCTATTCCTTTAATTGAAATAACTAAGGGCTTCTATTCATGCACTGGCTGCTACAAAGGACTGACAAAAGAGACTGCTGACTTGCTCATTTTCCAAATGTTGGGCAGTGATACTTGTCCTGCCCTGTGGGTGCATTCCCACTGTTCATTCATCAGATGAGAAATGTACATTGACTATTGAGCAGACTGTAAGGGTAAGTAAGTTATTTCATTTTTGAAACTCAGGATTGACAGGATACTTGATACTGTATCAGAAAATTAAAGATAAAAATAAAAGGAAAGTACATGCAGCATTATGAATTATTTTTAAGGTATCCTCTTTTGAGGATATGATAAAGTACAATTTTCTTCTGATTCCTGCTCATCATATATAACTTTACTTAAGCAGCTTCAGAATATTATCAGTAACTTACAAGGACAGATTGATGAGGCTGTTAAATAAACTCAACAATACTACTGTATAGTTAAAACAATAATCTGTTCAATGTGATAAACTAAAATCTGACAGTAGGAACACCTTCCAGAAGTATGTTCACTTCCATAGGAAATTGTTTAGGCAAATGTAACAGACAACAAATTTAGAACAAAAAAGAACTTGATGTCTGCCCTGAACACAACATGGCACTGTCAATTCAATGCTTATGTTTTAAACAATAATTTACCTTAAGTAAGTCTGTCAAGTGCTGTTGTTCAAAGTAACTTGATTAACTACATCCTGTAACATCTTCATTGTCGTGATCATGGTAACCCAAACCCATAAGCCTCAAAAATGTCCTCCATGAAATTAAAGGCAAATTCATTACCATCAACAGTACTGGCATACCTCTTATTCACTGGCATAGTGATAGTGAGGGAGCATCTATTTGCACAAATTCTTTTTGCAGTCAGTGTATTGTCATGATCAAATTTCAATTTTCCTGAGAAATTTGGGAATCGAGACCCACTTCCAAATTACAACACGTGACTTAATGTAAGAACTCTGAGTTCGGCATCACAAGTACCAGGCAAGGTTGCTTCAGAAAAAGGGTAGACATAACATTTCAATTTCCCCTTCTTTACGTTGCGTAGGAAGCTGTGCCATTTATAGACAATTTCTGTTTCATTTTCATGCAATTCTGTTCCTGCAGTTGAAAAACATGGAACAAAGCAGCTTTTCACATCCTCAACAGAAATTTCCACATGCATTAGTTGCTTTAAACCTTCATCAGGAAATTTACGCAACCAATCTAAAACGCCAAATGATGTGACACCCTTTCTGGAAGCTATAAATCTCCTCTGCAACACTACTCAATACTATGTGTTTGATACATGCATTCAACAGGCCATTCTTGTCTTGAAAGGTTACAGTTGCTTTTGTGTAGCCCATATCAAAACGTTCAGGAAATTTTTGGATAACATCAGTAAACGATGCTTCATCACAACAGGAAAAAATGTTTTTAAGTTGATTCACAAACTCACATTCTTCTGGAATTTCCACCAATTGTGGTTCTTGAGGGATATTTAATAAAATCCCTGCTTCTATAGGAGTAAGGAAATGGGATCCTGGGCAACCATTTACCAGTGCAATAGCTACAAGCTTACCAAACAGCTCAAACAAGCCTTTGCTCAATGCCTCAAGGTTGTGCCTAAAAGTGGCATTAGGGTATGCACCCCTTACAAGTGTACTATACACACTAAAACCATGGAAGAGTTCAGAAAAGAACTCTCTTGTTACCCCTCCAGAATCAACTGCTTCCTCCCCTTTAAACTTAAGTGTTACCCTTGGTTTTAGATTTTTATCCTCTAAGCAATCAAATGCCCTTTTAACTATGTTTTTTTCTGGTAATTCAATGAACGTGAATTGCTCGATTGCAAAATTATTCAGTGTCTGTTCCAGTGCCTCTTCCATGGACTTGGGAGTTGGACTTACTAGTGTTTCTTCCGCTACGTTACAACCACAAGCTGCCGGACGGCTCAGACTCTGGTCTACAGCACATTTTAGAATGAAGTCATCAATACTGCTGGCATCTGAAGTAAATCAACACTAAATTAATTCTCCTTATCTGGTCCTTCTTTGAACCACTATATCAGCTAAAATTGGAAAAGTGCCCAGAAAGTTAATTTTATTGAAGTATTTATTTTACAAAGATAACAAAAGCATCTGCATAATTCAAAACCCTGGTAAGCAAAAGACTTACATTTGTTTTGAGTGAAATGTGCTATTTACCTCCTCTTCCCCTTTTTCAACATTGAGGGGTTCATCATTGATTGGTGGGGGAGGGAAACAGAATGAGATAGCAGGTACAGAGAGTCGTACACAGTGGGGTCCCAATCAAATTAATTTTGTCTAGGGTTGTAGCAGTGAACTGCCTCTTGAATATTACAGAGATGTACCTGCGACTTGAATGCGCATTTGCGTTGGTTAACACCCTCAAGATTTATAAATGAATAGAAAACATGTTACAAATACCTCGATTCAATTTTGGGCCAGCAAAAAAGCTTCTCGCTGCAGAAATTAGACACTGATCATAACACCCACCTTCTGGATTTGCCACAGCATCAAGATGGCGCTCGTCAAATTATTTTTGGCAAGTAGATTTGCTAGTATTTTGAGCGGTTTTTAAGATTTCGAGTTCGCTGTTTACTGTGTTTCTTAATAGAAGGACAATTGTGGATGCTAATTTTTCAACAGCTCCAGCACCGGGTGATTTTTCTCCAGAAAATCGCATCACTCGGCTTTGAAACTTCACCGGAGAATAGCTGAAAGATTAACGCTTCTTCTTGACATTGTAGTTCTCGCTCATTCATCCAAACGTCCTGGAGCTCGCCCTCGAAGAAAATCAAAATCCCATACTTTCCGAGCAGTCGAGATGCGTATCACTTTTCACGCGTGCCAGCCACGTGCCAGCCTCAAACGGAGTCCAATCAGAAACTTATGAGGCAATCAGCAGGCTGGCATACGTAAAAAGTGTTCTCCATGCAGAAAAAGGCCCCGTACCTGACACTGTTAATAGACATTACTAACAAAAGTACTTGCCAAAAATAATTTGGTCACTGCCTTTCCTGTTAATTTGGCCAGGACGGGAGAGTGTGGAAGAGGGACACTGAGGGGCTGACTCACGTCCAATCGTCAGTTACTTCTAATTTATTTTAGTACATGCACGTAACAATATTTTCTTTTTTCTTAATTACCCTTTTTTCACCTTTACCTGTTTCGCCTCCCATGTCTTTCGATCATCCCTATAACGTTTACGAGATTACTGCGGACAAGCCAGTAAAAAAAATTAACCGCCTCCTTTAGGAGCAAACCATTAGAAAAATGACGAAAATGGGAGTATTCAGTCTGCAGCTTTTTTTACTTGCAGGTTATACGTATTTTATTAATTTTATTTCTAGTTCTTGCCAGTGCATTTTTTCTCTACTTTCAACAGGTGTTAGCAGATCTGTATAATAAGCGTCGTAAATTATTACCACAAATTGCGCATTTCAAACTATCGACTGACCATCTTGCTTGCCAGTCTATTTTTATCACATACTTATGTAAACGAGGATGCAATTTTATTTGAAAAGAAACAGCAAGAACAAAGCAACAATTCTCATGCAACAATAACGAGGCCCTGCCAGGAAGGGGGAGGGGGGGGGGGGGGTTCGTGTCGCTGCTTTGTCAATGTTTCACGTTGCTGTGACCATTGCTGTCGGAAATTTAAAGAAAGGATGTCATTTGTCGCGATTTCACTTCAATTGCTGTCATTACTTTTTAGGGCATGTCGCTGGTCGGAATTTACCCTAGTTGGCAGAGCCTCGATAATGACACAAAACAGGGCATGAATGGAACAAAAGAAACCTTTCGTTACTTTGCGTGACATAAATGTTTACTACGTTTGAAGGTCAAAAGTTCAACAACATCTTGGATATGTATGTCTCCAGAAAATGAGTTCACAATGAAACGGACAACATTGGATAACATTATGGACTCAAACTTTGCGTAGCTCACTGAAGTGCAAGTACTCACTGCTTTAGGTAGCTTTCTTTCGGTAGTAACCGTTCATTATGTCAAATTATGTCTTTGATACCGCACAATTGGCGCACATTCAGTTTTCGTTTTTGAGCATATGTATACTGATTTGGTTTGAAATTCTGTCATATTTTTGCTCTACTACTAGCTTTTAAAAGAGTGCTCTTGAAATGAAACGGTCCGCCAAGTCGTACATGCATTTCAGTGAAACTGACACTGCGTGCGTTTTGTAATGTAAACAATTACAAAAATAATTCTCGATACCTTTCGCATTACAGTGGAGTACATTTCTTGCACCTAAAATATTAACTTGTCGTGTGAAGCACGATCTCTTTTGACAGAAAACTGAACAGATTTAATATTGTATTAATTTCAGTTTTGACATCGTGATAGAAAAGTCACTTGCATAAACCAGTATAAATTATAATGTGTTTGAATTGAGTAATATATAGTTCACTTGCGGATTTTTGCCCTCAAATACTATTTTCAGTTACTTTTAATCCTTCTGAAGGTTAAATTCGCACTTTTTAAAGCTTTACAAGCTACAAAGCCGAAAATTAGTCAGTTCGACGATTCTACATGAATAATTAGCATCAGCTTGCGTTTAAATTTCGCGTCATTTAGCTAGCTCAGGTTACAAACATTTCTGATATTTTCGGAGCGAAGCGTTCCGAGTTCGAGCACAAAACTTCACACAGAAAATGAATAATAGCAGTATTTGAAGAATATGAAGGAAAAAAAAATTAAGAATGAGGTACCAGGTACATTTTTATTGCGTCAAATATCACCCATTTTCCGCCGCCATGTTATGCGGTCTTTGAGGATGTTCTTTAAAGAGCTTAGAAAATCACAATTTTAACATTTCCGTAAAAAGGATCGAAGTAGAAATGAACAAGAACAGTTGTTCTTAATTTTTGTCAAGTTTGGTGCCAATTGAATTTATTTAAAGACTTCACCATTGCTTGGTTCTCGCAGCAAATTTTGGACAATTTGTCAAACAGAAAACCGCACTTTAACCGCGTTTTCAAATTTTCGCAAATTTCTAAAAATATAAGAATCGTTGGAACTTTTAAATGTGGTTCTTGAAAATAGTTCACTAAAGGGTATCTTTGGGCAAAATATGAGTTATTCCCCAAAATGGTCGTTTGATGGACGATTCTCGATTCTTACAGGCAACCGTTTTTAACACAGGAAAATTTTTCAAAAAAACATCTGTGACATTTAGAAAAACCTTTATGGTAAATGTCGAATTTACATTCTTGCAAAATTCCATTGATGGGTTTTTTTTGGGGGGGGAACTTTACATATCTAGTTCCATTAATGTATATTTAGGCATTTCCCTGTGTTTTCGGAAATACCCATGAATGGAAACAAGCTTCATAATACCAACAATGGGTATTGGAAATCCACTCATGTTTTCCTTGAAAAAACCATGAATGGGAAGGAATTGTAATCCATTCATGTAAAAATGTGCCAAATAGTCCATTGTGGTAAATGTACAAATGTCATGAAAGGAATTTAACTCAATGCTAACCATAATGGGAATTTAAAATCCATTTATGGTTTTCTATTCAACTCCATGAATGGGGAAAGAATTGAAATTCATTCGTGTAAATACATGAGGTAAAGTCCATTATGTAAAATTTAAATCCCATGAATGGAAAGCTACTCAGTTAGAAAGCCATTAATGGTTCTCTATTAAAACCATGAATGGGTAGGATAATGATCCATTCATGTAATTCTGGAAAGTGTAATACATTATCTAAATGATCAACCCCATGAATGGAAATCTGCTCAACAGTAACAGTCACAATACAGTAACTGTTATGTTTTTCTATTGGAAATCATAAATGGAAAAGAAAAGTAAACCATTTATATTATGTAAAGATATTCATAGTCTGTTCCACCACACAGTGTTTAAATAATAAATCCCAAGAAAAGATATCTCAGTCTGTATAAACAATAATACTAGAAATTCATTAATGGTTAAGTCTCTATGGAACACCTTAATTGAAGAGGAATAGCTTCAGTAAATCCCCATGATTAGTAAAATTATGAGACTTGACTTATTGTTTGCATAATGTGTTTATTTTATTCGGCCAGGTACATACTGTCGTCTCAATTTGCTGTTAATATTTGGACAAAAATTGAAAAATTTAAGAAGTTCAAGAAAAAAGTATGTTTAGTAAATTCTATTCAGTTCTCCAAGTCAAAGTAAAGATGCATTTCAACCGTTTTTAACCTGTTTACTTATCCACATGTGATCTAAGGGAACAAAGGCTCATAGAACCTCTGGGACATTTTCACTTCACTGGAATGTTTCGAAGTGGCGTCCACCCTGAAAAAAAAAACATTTTTTTCCCTCCCTTGTTTGAGTGACCAAGCCAAAGGTAAGGGCCTTTTTTTTACTTTTCACATTTAGTGCTTTGAAATGTGCATAGAGACCACATATCATGAGCTTAAAATATTATTTCACAAAATTAATGAAACTTGGATCTCATTTCTCTTCCATTATTTCTACATTGTGTAATGAAGTACCATATATATATATTACATAGAATGGCTGAGAATGCAGTCTGCCTATCAATAACAATAATTAGCTCTGTGCTACATGTGCAACATCTGAATAGTTAAGACTGGTTTTCATTAGCGACAGAGTCGGAATCCTAGCCAGAGTTGTAAGAGTGCTTGTGTCCTAGTGAAAATCAAAGATCAGACTTGTAAGCAGAGTCAAGCACGACAGAATCGGAGTCGGAGGAATCAGAGCATGCCCATTTTTATGTTCATGATCCAGTGAAAACTAGCTTGTCGGAGTCGGAAGCAAAAGCCGAAGAACCAACGAATCACAATGCTTGGAATCACCGATTGTAACTGGTTTATTCTTCTGCTTCTGCTTCCCATACCAACACTGCATTTTTCATGGGATCGTAAGCAATGGAGTCATAAGCGGAATTGGTATTCTGCTTCCAACTCTGACAGTCCGATTTTCACTAGATCGTATTGCTCTGCGCTTCTGATTACGACTCCGACTCGGTTGCTAGTGAAAACCAGCCCTTTAAGCAAGTCTCTAAACATTAAATGATTGTGCTCCTAAAGTGCCGGTCTTTCCCATACTGCATCATTCCATTCTCCATCAGATAGCCCAATAATTGAGTTCCACGACACTCTATCCCTGGCAAGACGAGAGTTTCCTTCTGGTCTGTACATCTCTAACTGCATGCCATATTCATCTTCCTTTTCTCCAGTCATGCTGTAGTAAATCACTTGTACAGTTTGTGTCAACATAAATATTTGTGACTTTTGCAAGCCATGGCTGAGGATCAGTTCCATGTATCCAAACCATGTCACCCTCTTGGGGATAAAATGGGATGATGATATCATGTTCCGACAAAGGCATGTTCTTTCGTTGAAAGTCCACCACAACGTATTCTTGAGGCCCATCTGGGTTTGGATAGGCAATGACCTTTCTTGCAATGCTTGTTACAGGTGAAATTATCTCCTGCATTGGTGAACCATCATTGTTTGAGATGATCTTGTAACCAGTACTGCCATGAATCAAAGGATGGCCATCTGCATCATGTTTCATTGGAAGAATTTTCCCTTGCACAAAGGTTTGATATTTCTCTTCAATTTCAACAGAAAGAAATCTGTTTATCAATACAACCACTGGCTGGTCCTGTCCTAGTAGGTTGAGAAGAATGCACTCTCCCCTGCGATAGAGCATGCCTTCTCCATCATCTCCTGGCTGTGGTTTAAACAAACTTTTGAAGGGAATTCCAAAGTCTGAAATGCACAAGTTACTTCTTTCAGCAGCAGCAATGCTTGATTCAATGAGGTCAACTTCCCACTGTTTTAAGCGGCTGCCTTTACTATCCAATCCACCAACAAGTATTCCTTTGTTGCACTGGTTTATCCGGAATGCTGAGGAACCTGCAGTTTTCATCAAATGTCTAGCTCCTTCTAAGCTGCTTGCACCCACCTGTTAGAAGGAAGATAGATTAAATAAATGTCCCACCATAAAAGATAAACATGCATACAAATTTAAGCGGAGGAAGGTACATATTTTGCCTAGATGTAACCAGGCATGGTTTTTCAGAAAGGAAAACTGAGAATTATAGCCAAGTCTATGTTTTGGTGATTGAGTAGTATCGCTGAGTATTTGTAGGAGTTGTGCAGGCTCATCAAAATACAAACAACAAGTAGAAATACTCAGCGATACTACACACCAAAACATCTAATGAGCTATTTATTATCCAACTTTTTTTGGCACAAAATTTTTAGCGAATTGTAAACAACCGAGAACGTGTGACAGATTTGTGCGTGTGGGACAACGTCAGCAACTAAAGTAGTCAAACCGGTTCTCTACTGTGCAATAAGCAAGTGTACAAAGAACTAACTGTACAATATCATGGAATATTTACTCCTTTCGCACATTTTTTGGACAATAACTAGCTGGATAATTAGTTGGATAATAAGTTAATATTACTCACCAGGTAATCCTCTTTTAATTCTTATTTTGATATTAGCCTGTACATTTATATTAAAAATCTATCACACCTTTTAGGATAATAATATAAGTATCTCAAAGATCAGTACCTTATCTTAATCGATCTTGTGCTCTCTCTCTAGCTGGCTCTGTGTGTGTCCAAGATGTTTCAGCAGTTCACGCTGGGCTTCTCTCTTAGCATAACTACACTCTATGTTTTTGAAGTTGCAGTTGGTTTTCACGTATCTTTGCACAGCCCGTTCAAAAGCAAAGCACCAAAAATTGTCAGGGTGACTGAAGCGCAAGGCATCTTCTGGAATGTGAATCAGGTTATGACCAGTGATGACACAAGCGGTGAGACCTCTGTGTTCTTCAGTAAGAATCAAATACCTCTCGGCCAGTTTCTTAAAGATGTTAACGTCTTCATGACTCCAGCCATCTCTTTTTGCAAATACAAGTTCAGTCATTCAAACAATCAGTTCCCACATGTGAAATTCGCTTTCCTCAAGCAAATCCCACATTATTACTTCAGAGGCGGGGAAAGCAAACTTGTGCAACTCCTCGGCTTTCCAGAAGGTAAGGCGTGAGTCAAAGCCTTTGGAAACTCTGCCATGTTTCAGTTCTGCATTAAAAAGGTAAAGAAATTAAAGTGAATAACCTTTTATTGCAAGCATATTAACTCCCCATCAGTAATCAATCACTTTGCTACAAATTAACATGAATGTCCTAATCAGAAGGAATGAGCTGAAAAGAAAAATAGAAGGACAACAGTTTCATAGACGTCATATATAATGTCATTATATTGTTCACTGGGTTTAAAACAAGTTAGATATTGATGTATAATTATGTTGTTTGTAGTGATTTATTCAAACTTATTCTTGGTTTAAAAATTCTACATGTATTTTGCTGTTAGACATTATGGAAATTACTGTAGACAATAGAAAGTGAAATGTAAACTGGCCAGTAGTTAAACGTACCTCCTAGGTTTTATACATTTAGCGAAATAGTTTAATAGCTTAAAACAGAAACAAATATTTTTGTTATATACGTGGTTGATTCCTGGTCAAGTGCCCTCGATCAAATTTAAATGTATCGCGAGCGGGATACAATTCCACAGTTGTTGTCTGCACCAGATATTTTGCTGCAATTGTTGAAGGGAATATCTAAATATATAACAAAGCACTTAATCGATGGTCCCTCAGGAAACTACCGGTAGTTGATTCGAGTCCTGATGTTTCCCTTGGGACCGTGTATAATATTTACCTGCAGTCCATGGAAAGGAGCGGAGGCGTTGCTCAGTTATGGCTGCATCAATCTTGTCTGCTTGGATGAAGTGCTTCAGTTGAGCTGCAATAACATTTGTTGGAATATTGTGCATCGTGTCGATGACTAAATCCTTAAATATGTCAAAGCCATACAGCTTGTGGAGCCTGTAGAGGATAGTCAAACCAGTGTAACCTGAGGACTTGCTTTTACTTGCACGCACTGTTTTCCTGTCCTCACCATTGATGTCCACCATAGTCTGCAAGTCTTCATCTATTTTCCTTTCCTCCAATGGAAACCTTGCATGATATCTATTGCCACCATAGTAGTATGTACCACCTCCATTTGGATCTCTAGTCCCTATTATACAATGAATGAGGTATTGTGATTCCTGCATTACGCAAAAATTAGCAGGAACCAATAAAACTTGTTTTAAGAAGGAGGTATTTGGATACATATCTATACTAATTGTCACAACCAACAACTAAGAGGGACTTCTACAAGTGATAAATATGTAATAGCCAAAATTACGGCTCAAGGTTTCCTAAATCAATAGCTTGGCATAATTCACTCACATAATGTAAGGAATACATAATACATAATACAAAACAAACCTGAAGAACCATCAGGCCACGATTAATTGCACATGCAAAGATAAACCTATAATCTTTTTTCTAATTAATTGGTGCTTTTAATCAACAACACATCATACCCTCCCAATGGATAAAACTTACCCTTTAATTTATCCCGTCGACAAGGCATCACTCCATGTTTTATAAATTTTCCCACCTCGTGCTGGGCAGGATAATCACCTGTCCATAGAAGGATCAACACACGGATGTCCATCTCACCAGATGGGAGGCAAGGAAATGGCCTAACATAATTGACCCTTAAACCTGAAAGTTAACATAAAAAAAAAGAAATTAAAGTAGTTTTATCACTTCTTTCAACTTGTCTCAACATCTCTTTAACATTCACAGTAGACTATATGCAATTCAGGGTAATACAGGTTCTTGTAATGTTGTAATAATAATTTACCTTCAATGTCACTCATTAGGGGATGAAGGAAGGGGTCAAGTGCACAAGGTCGTGCCTTTGGTAGTTGGTAAGATGGTACAAAACCAACCACATAAATCTCATCTGTACTGCTTCGTTCTGTTTTTGACATATTGGCAATTGTGACTTCGATAGCACCTACAAGTACAAAAATCATTAGTTCTGTCCATTTTTAAGAAAAACTAATGTGATAAAAGAATTGTTAAATGTATGTATGTAAATGTAAAGAAAACGTGTAAATGTGTAAAATGAATGTGATCACAATGTATCATTCGTTTATTGTTAATGATAACAATAATAATTATTCTTATTGATTTACATTAAGTTGGGTAGGTCCATTGCAAGAGGCTCACACATGCATAGCATAACATTATAATATTAATATAAGATCCGACTAACCATGAAACCAATTCACTTTCTGTGGTAACTTAAATCAACTTACAGTTGAAGTTGCTGCTATGTTATTGTAGAGTAAGTACATAAATATTGTGTCAAGAGAACCAACCAAAGAAATCAAATAGATTTTTGAAATAGAAATGGACCGGTTGACCAGTATAAAAGATCTTTTCTACACAATACATGTACATAGAAGAATTGCACTTTAATCTGTAATTTGTATGGGATTTAGAATAGGCCTTTAATTCAAATATGTTTTGCATAATGGTGAAAAAGACTTATAATCTGTAGTTAGTGTACATACCACAACTATGACTTCCTGGATAACCAAATGGCTGCCACCCATCCCAGTGTCCAATTAAAGCAATATTTCGGGGATCCCCTGTCACAAAGATAGGGGTGTGTGTCCACTGAGTACCACATTCATTGCAGGTGATAACGTGTTTGCCATCCTTCTCTGGAAAAGCTGATATCTCCTCAACACTAATAACAGTTTTACAGAATGTGCACTTTTCTGGGAGCATCCAACTGCACTCGGTGTTCCAGAACCACTTAAGTTCATTGAAACGGGATCCGTCCCATACTTCTTTAAGTGTAAAATTGGCTCCAACTCCTTGAATCCAATGCGCCTTTTCTTCCCAATGAGCCATCATTTTTTTGCACATGGTTTCATTGGCACACCATTGTTGAATTTTATCCCTGATACTTAAATAATAATACTTGATGGTACCTTGCTTCCCACAGTATTTGCACTGTGCTTGAGGGCTATCCATGACATCCCAGTGACAGTAGTGACTTTCATCAAGACAAATGTACAGTTCTTTGGTATCTTTATAGCCACATTTCTTTAGAACAGCCTGTGTCTCATTCCAGTTTTTAGGCCAAAGTTTCTTCATTTCATTATCGTGTCGACAAAACAGCTCTTTAGAAAAGTGAAGTATGTCTTCAAAGTCGTTGAGTGAGCCTTGCATTTGGTCAACTAAGTTCAAAGCCTTCAGTATGGCACAGGTTATCTCAAGGTTAACATCATTAGTGTTAGGGTCGCTATCAGTGAGGCAGCCCATTCCAGTATCTGAACAGTCTGAAACATCCACACTATGTTCTACAGCACCATTACATTCAATGTGCATGTCCACAGAGCTGGAATAGTCTACATCAGTTTCACTGTCTATGCTGGTGTTCAGATCAGGACTAGGTAAGGTTAAGTTGGACTGACATGGCAATTGTTCCATGCTGTTTGAACAAGGTTAAAAAATATATGTCATTGAGAAAATTTCAGATTCAAACAAAAAGTATAAATTCACCGGGATAATTCATGAGTAAAGAGAAATATGCATATCTTCCTTAATTACCTGAATGCCTCAGCCTGTTGCCAGTGCCGATACTCTTTTGAAGTGCTAACAGCAGAATTTCTACAACTACTACATGGACGGTGGACATGTTTGTAAGGCAAGCTAGCACACTGACAAATGACGACATCTTTTCTTGACCAGGATATCTGAAGACGCTGTCTTTTAGCCCCGAGCATTGCTTAATCCTGTTTAACAGCGTGATTTACACAAGAAAAGTAGTATACAAAAATTATTCCTCCACATGTTTCTCAAATTTCCTGCCAAAGCTGAATTCCAACGTTGGAGGGTTGGGAAAGAGTTGTTTGAGATTGCCTTATTTGGTAGCATGGAACACGTGGTCTTGTTCCCGCCAATTTGCTTTGTGGAGAAATGCGATGAAACGTTTCCCTTCGAAGCGTTCAGAGAAAAATCATGGAAGAAAAAGCAACGAATCTAAAAGAATGGACAGTGGAAGACGTTGCAAGAGAAATAGAGAAGAAATTTGACAAGGATACAGCGAAGAAGTTTGAAGGTAAGATCGATACAGAGGCGAAACTTCTTCTTATCGTCTCTGTTTCCCCGACCGAAGCGTTAACGGTATAAAATAGCCACGTTTCAAAGGACTTTCTGTTGTTTATTGATGAGTCTTTCGAAACCTATGATTATAAACAGTTTATCAGGTTATATGAACAAAGTTCAAAGAAAACGAACCACAGATTTTACATACCCGATGGCCTCAGATGTCGACTTCGGGAGGAAGCTTGCCGTACTAATGTTATTAATGGTGATTAACCTAATTAAGTAGCTATGACGTATCTAATTTCGTCACGGCCGAAACACTCTCCGCCTCCCGAAGGTATTGACCTAATTCTTAATTTACATTTCGTAAGTTAGTTTCATTTAATGTCCTTTGAATCTTCATCATCGTGGAAAGGAACCAGCACAATTAGACGCTGTACAGGTCGCTCGATTGTTGAATATCCTCGACCCTTGTATAGACCAACTTTTTCATTCGGCGCTGGATTCTTGTACTGAATTGTAACTTTTCTGATCTTGCCATCTTTTCCGGGGTTAGCTGCTATGACGCGTCCGAGCTTCCATTTCCCCCTTATCTGGTTACTGTCTTGAATTAACACGATATCGCCGACCATGACATCACGTTTACAAGTATGCCATTTCTGGCATACGAGCAAGCTTGGGAAATAGTCTCGTGTCCATCTGCTCCAGAATGCATCAACAACGTTTTGTATGAAGTAAAAGCGCTTTCTGGGGTCTGCGCTTTCATTAAATGGCCCGTTAGGAACCTTTGTTGAAGAACGTCCTAACAAGATGTCATTCGGGCAGAGATATGCTCCGTCTTCAGGTGAAGTTGGATGACGACCGATCGGCCTCTCGTTGACTAAATTAGATACTTCGTAAAGGACTGTTTGAAGTTCTGGAAATGTCATAACACTCTGTCCGATCGCTGTAGTAATAGCTCGCCTTATCGATTTTATAAGGGCTTCTGATATTCCGTTCTGCCATGGTGCGTCCGCGGATGCGAATTCCCACTTTAATCCTTTGTTCACTCCAAATGTTTCGAGTTCTTTTAAGTTCCATTTCTTCGTCATATTCTGGAGTTCTTCACTAGCTGCTACCAACTGCGGACCGTTATCAGAGTATAGCTTTGCAGGATATCCTCTGATGGATGTAAACCGTCTCAGCGCAAGTAGAAATGCCTCTGTACTGTAATCGCCTACCAAGTCAATATGAACTGCTCTTGTGCTCATACAGTTGAACAATACCCCATAACACATCGCTTCTTTACCTGGTCTCTTATTTTAAACGGTCCGAAAAGGTCGATGGCTGTACTATGCCAGGGTGGTGAGGGCATAAGTCTCTCTTCTGGAAGCTGTCCCATGACCTGTTTGTTGAGGTTTTCGTCCAGTTTCTTGCAAGTGACGCAGTTGTATCTAATGGACTTTACTATGTTATGAATCTGAGGAATCCAGAATCGTAATCGAATTTTGCTTACGGTCGTCGACACGCCATGGTGACCTTTTCGATGTATGTGTTCCGCATAAAGCTTAGAGAAACGATGCTCACGAGGAATGAGGATCACTTCTCTCTTATCGTAGCTCAAGTGCACCCATTTGCCGGTGCGATGACCAACCACTATTACTCCATCTTCTCTGCGCTTTGGACACAAACGCTTATATTTAGATTTTTTGACGTTTGTAAGCATTTTTCTTTGCGCATCAATGATCCAAAACCTTTCTGCTTTAGAAATATCGTCCGGCGTCAGGGTCTTTGTCGCATTCTTCAGACTAACTGGTTCTCTTGCGTACATGGCTAATACACGTGCTGTTACTCTTAACAGTTTGTTGTAACTTGAATGTCTGTTTATATCAATTCTTCTCGCGAGCGAGTCCTGTTCTGCAGCAAGTGTTGTTAATGCCGTTTTCATTGGTAACTCTGGGTGATGGACTACTTTACTTATTGGCCATTCTGATTCCGGGAGTTGTAGAAATCTAGGTCCCTTTTGCCAGTCGCTTTCGCTTTTGATATCGCTTGGTCGCTTACCTCGTGTTATCCAATCGGCGATGTTTTTATCACTCTCGACCCAATACCAGTCTTGGGGATTGGTACCTTCCTGTATCTCTCCGATGCGAGTAGCGGCGAATGTATTGTAGCCGTAAGATTCCTTTTGGATCATCCCGTGCACTATTTGAGAATCGACTATATGGTAGTATTTCGCAAACTTGTAGCGGGATTCTTTGTCCAGAAAGTTTTTAAGCCTTTTGCTTAAGACTGCCGCGCAAAGTTCAATTCGATCGATCGATAATTTCCTGTTTGGCGAGAGTCGGTTCTTTGACATGATCAGTCTGGTTTCAAATTTGTTGTCCAGTAATGTCCACCTGATGTAAGCACATGCTCCGTAAGCGTTGTCTGACCCGTCACTGAATATGATAAGAGTCGGCAGACCGAGTGTACCTGATGGTTTGAGGCATCTTGGAAATATAACTTGATCCATATTGCGCAGATCTTGGAAGAATTCCAGCCAGTTAATCCTTTGCTTCTCAGGGACAGGGTCGTCCCAGCCGAGTTTCTTTTCTGTTGCCCAAAGCTGGCGCATCAAAATCTTCGCTCTGACCGTAACGGGAGCTGCTAGACCAAGAGGGTCATACACGTGGTTTATCTGTGAGAGGATAATCCTCTTCGTTATTTCGCCAGTAGTTGGGTTTTCTTTGATGCGTCCTTTGGCTTTCGTCAGAGTTAAGTCTATTCCCACTTTAAACCGGAATTGATCCTTGTCTGTACTCCAAAGGACGCGGAGTACTTTCTCGGTTGATGAATTTTGCTGGTTGGGTTCTAAAGCCATTTCGTTTGCTGTTTTGTCATTCGAATAGAACCAACCCTTTATCTTGAATCCGCCCTTGACTAGGACTGCCTCAATCTCATTAGTTAGTTGCTTAGCTTGTGCGTTGCTATGTACACTGTCTACAATGTCATCCATGTACGAGTTGGATATTACGGTATTCGCGGCTTGTGGATAATTCTCTTTTGATAGTTCTGCTGTCTTTCTCATGGCTACGGTCGCTATGGTACCCGAGGGTTTGTCTCCAAATGAAACTCTTTGTATAACGTTAGTATCCGGATCCCTGCTTGTGTTCATGTCGCGCCATAGAAAACGATGCGTGTGTTGCTCTATGATCTTGGTCTTCACGGTGTGATACATCTTTTTTACATCTCCAATGAATCCAATTTCGTGTTCTCTGAATCGCACAAGGATTCCTACAAGATTATTTAACAGATCGGGACCCTTTGCCCAGTACTCGTTAAGGACGTGTCCCATATAGTTCGCGCTGCTGTTAAAGGCGATCCTCACTGGAGTCGATTTCGAATCAGGCTTTAGAACATCGTGGTGGGAGATGTAGTGGATAGGGCCTTTATAATTCTCGAGCTCTTGCTTGCTTAGTTTTCTAGCTACTCCTCGTTCTACCATGTCCTCAACTTGATTTTGATAAACTCTGCTATGTTCGGGATTTCGCAATAATCTTCGCTCGGTGCTTAAGAGTCTTCCAAAGGCAGCTCTTTTGTTATCTGGCAGGTCGTGTGGGTTGCGAATCCAGGGATATTCAGCGATCCAGCATTTTTCCTGTTCGTTAAATTCAAGGCCTTTCTCGATGAGATGGAGCTCCCTTTCTTCTTCCAGAGTGTAGTCGCTGGTTCCAGGAGCGCATTTTCCGCATTTGCAGCCTCCGCAGCGCAGCGTGCAGCTAACACCTAATCTCTCGATATTGTAGAAGTCGTCAATTTTGACTGCTTTTAGGTGGTTTGCACATGCGTCGAATGCTGATTTGTGGTTCTTCTCCCGAATGGAAGGGTGTGTCCCGCCTATACATCGTCCAAAACGATTCTTCAATAACATTAGGTGTTCGACATTTCTTTCTTTTACCGGGTGGAAGCCTGCGTAATCATACCCAATGAGGACGTCAACGGCGCCTTTCGGCCGAGTCACGTCGCCCCTTTGTATCTGGAGAGCGTCAAGTGCCTTATCCATGTTAACACTTTGAATGTCAGTGGTAATTTTGTCTATTTCGCAAACTTCCACAAGCGTCGTTTCGCCCTTGAGGTCAATGAGCGGCAATTTGTATTTTCTGGAACTTATCTTCTCTTCCTTCCCTCCCACCTTCACGAGAGAGATTTCAAGTGGCGTTCCGCGCAGTCTTTCTTCCCATGCTTTGTCGCGGGTTATGAGGCTAATGGATGATGCGTTGTCCCACAAGACGTTTGCATGTCCTCTAGAAGTTTTTATTTGTTGCAACTGGAGGATGCAGGTCTCATTACCCCCATGGCTGCATGCACTGGATATTGCGGATGCGCTTGGAGTCTCTGTCTGATCTTCTTCATGTAATGTGGGATGATGTTTCTTCTTACATTCATTGACGCCGCAATCCCTTTTAGAGCGGCAATTGCGTGATCGGTGACCGGTTCTGAGGCAGGAAAAACACGCACCTTTTTCTTTCAATGTCGACAGTCTTTTGCTTACTGTTTTATCGAGGTATACTCTACAATCCTTGGTAAGATGATTCGAGTTTTCGTGAACGATGCACTTGCTGTAAGTTCTCTGGCTGCGGCTGTCGTGTCTTTCATCCGCTGTGGCGTAATGGACAACTGCCTTCGTTATGGCTGGGCCCTGCGCGCAAAGATCAGAACCGTCGTACTCGATAGGGCGTTTTTGCGTAAGTAAAAATTTGAGCAGGCTCAGAAACTTGTTGGTTTTGTCCACAGTGCTGTCGTCAGAACTTAAAAGTTTAGCCCATTCTTTGCGTACGTCTGGCGGGAGTTTTCTCTCTATGATGCTCACTGAGCTCGTTGTGGTTATTTCTGCTTCCAAGCCAAGTCTCTTAAGGTCACGATATCCGTCTTCTATGATTTCTACCAGCTCCATGAATCGCTTGTTATCGCCTTCGCAGATGGATCTTACGCGTCTTATCTCATTAATTATCGCGTCTGTGACTTTCGCTGGGTCCCCGTATTTTTCGTCGAGTCTCTTCCACATCTCGTAAACGTCATCGTCGACGCTCTTTACGTGAGCTAAAGGTTCTTTTCCGAGACAGGAACGCAACGTGTAGGATAATGTATCTTCCGTAAGGTGCGGCATGACTTGTTTCTGGAAGTCTCTTTTGAAGGATGGATATTCTCTCAACTCTCCTTCAAATCGGGGCATTTTGATTTTCTCTAGTTGTAGGTGATTGCTCTTTTCTCCTTTGATCTGCGGCTGCAGTTCGCGTTCATGTTCGCCTACGAGGTGTGTTTCGAGTTTAGCGTTCATCTCGTTATACGTCGCTTGAGTAGCTTGGAGCCATTTAATTTCATTGGCTGCAGATTCTCTAGTAGATAAATCGAGTAGCGCGCTATTCGCTAGTCTGCATTCCGCGAAAGCTTC
>NC_090876.1:30520476-30527976 GCF_036669935.1 Montipora foliosa
TGATGGGAAAAAGTCTTAAGGGGAAAACCCAGGATGTTTGGTCTGTTGTAACCATAATGGTAAGCATAATAAAACCACACTGGGAAGTTAAAGAAATATCCATGTATTTAACGAAAATCCCAGGTTGTTTTTCCCATTTTGACCACAATGGCAAGCACTTTAAAACCACAATGGGAAGTTAAACAAACATCCATGTATTTAAAGCAAATCCCAGGTTGTTTTTCTCATTTTAACTACAGTGGTAAGCTCTTAAAAGCCATAATGGGAATTTGAACATACATCCATGTCTTTAACGCAAAACCCAGAATGTTTTTCCAGTTTTAACCATAATGATAAGCATCATAAAATCATTATGGGAAATTAAATAAACATCCAAGTATTAACAGCAAAACCCTGTGTGGTTTTCCTCTTTTCACCACAACAGTAAATACCATAAAAACCATCATGGAAATTTAAACAAACCTCTATGGTTTTAACAAAATATACATTGTGTTTTCCAGACATTTACCATTGGTGGGTTTCCTTTAAAAAGCCATTAATGGTAAGAATTCCGCTTTTCCATTAATGGGATTTAGTATAAAAACCATTCAAAAAAACAATGATGTTTTTTTGAAAAAAATTCCTGTGTTAAGTGATGCGAGTTCTGCCGGAATATCATCAACATACATGTTGTTTACTACATCTTGACAGGGAATTTTTCCCTGAATGACTTTTGAGTGGCATATTCTGCATATGTATTGTTGACCATCAAATGATATTTGCACACTAAAACAATCTTGACAGGGATACTTAGAGGATACACAGGAAAAAAAAATCTAAAACCCTTTAATGGTTTTTCTAATGGGAAATGGTATTTAATCCATTCTTAAAATCCATCAATGGGAAAGGCGAACACTTACCATTAATGGGTTATTTTTTTAAAACCATTAATGATTAAATATAAGATAAACAGTAATGGGAATTACGGTAAAACCACAATGTGAATAAGGCAATAACCGTTCTTGTTAGATTTGGTTATTCAGCTTTTTCCTTTAATGGTTTTGAAGATGGTAAAACCTACTTTTACCATTGTGTAGTCCCATTAATGGGAAAAGGCGAATAATTACCATTAACGGTTCCTTAAGTGTTTCCATGAATGGGAATCTATTTAACAATAATGAGAAATAAGTAAATTACACTGTGATGTATTAGGAAAAAGCTTTCTTCCCATCAATGGAATTTCAGGTAACACCATGGTTATTGCCTTATTTCCATGTTGAAAAGTGACCTTTCTGATTGTGGGAAATGCATAAAATACATGATGGCTATTGCTGTAATACCATCAATAATATGAATGGGAAATGTACAGAATACATGATGGTTAATATTGTAATACCATCAATAATATGAATGGGAAATGTCTAGAATACAAAATTGTTAATGTGGAAATGCCATTAACGCTTTAGATGGGAAATACCAAAATTACATGATGGTTATTGTAGTAATACCATAAATACCATAAATGGGAAATGCCCAGAATACATTATGGTTATATCAATAACATGAATGGGAAATATTCCACACCGGGAGTGTCTGGATATTAATGGTAGATGATCACTATGATTGATGTTGATGTTTTTACCAGAAATATTGCAGCAAATAGGGTCAATGAGGATTGCACTGGAGAAATAAAAGTTTCACAACAACTGCGATCAATAAAGACAATTTTAATGTCAGAACTGTTGCCTTAGTACTAGTACCAGTGTCTCTTGTACTGTTCTAATATGCTCAATATTCAAAATAAGATAACTCGCTTATCACATCGAAGACATTTAGTGCTGTCATAATCCAGAACTGACAAATGTGATATGCTGATGGTGGTTGCATGAATACATTTTTTCCAAGGAACCAAACCTAGAACACAACATATTTACTGGAAATCCTTTTTGGACGGTTTTCATGTAAGTATCACTAAGGTAATACTCTTGCTTATTGATAATAGGTGAAAACATATGCAAACAACCCATGTTAACAACTTATAGTTCAAAGCAAAATTCATAATGTATCCTGCAGTGCCAAGGTCACAAGGAAGTGGGGTGGCGAACGGTCCTTCAAAAACTATGGGTCTCGCAAAATTCCACCAGCGCATCACATCACCAAAGGCCATCTTGGAGTCCCGATGTTTTGTACGATGCAAGTCTCAAAGTCCTGAGTTATTCATTATTTTGTTTTTAGAAATGATGTCTAGAAAAATTAAGACGACACAAAACTTGATGTCTAGTACATGTATGAGAGTTTACAACTGAAAGCTCATTTGCAGGACTTTACTCTGAATATACATAGAGGATATTACATGGCCGCGCGGGGATACGAATTTTATCTTCCAGTGCTGCAAGTATCTCTCACTCGTTCCCGTCGCTCACTCGTGAGAGATACTTTTAGCACAAGAAGATAATATTCGTATCCCCAAGCGGCCATGTAATGTTCTGTTTATTATATAGATATTGATGAAATGTCTAGATTTAAAACCACTTGGTTTATTCATTTTCGAAATGATGAAAAAGTGGTCACCAACCACTAAAACACATCGTGTAACATGAAACAAGATATGAAAGTTATGAAAAACAAATCATGATAATGTCAAATTTTGCAATAGAAATGTTAATGTAGTAGAGAAGAATTATGTTAAAGCACAAAAGTATCTTACAATAAAGAGAAAGCTCGCGTTTTATTGGCTAATTGTCCTATATCCTCACATGTGAAAGATAAAAATGATATGTTCATTGTGTGTGGTGAAGATATGATTTTTTAATAAAAGGAGAAATTCTGGTGTTTCATCAATATCTATATAATAAAGGTAATTATTACATCTAAAGGCTCTGATAGAATCACAGAAGCAGACTCCCCATCAAAAAAAAAAGAAAAACTTTTCACGTCCCAAGTTTCTGAAACCTTAAACACAAGTTTAAAATGTTTCAACTAAACTGGTGATCTTACCCAGGGACTTAAAAGGACTTCACCTTTAAAACATCCCCTCGAGTGACTTTCTCTGATGTACCAGTAATTTTAATAAAACCTTCCTCAATTAAAGCAGTTGCAACTGGAACTATGTGATCTTCGTTGGACTGTGTTGCTTTTAAGCTTAGTTTTAATGTTTAGCTGGCCGAAGCTAGTTGCCCTCTTGTAATATACTTCACACCTATGGCATTAAACGCCACTGAAAGAATAATTTGTGCACTCTCTCTTGAAAGGGGATGTTTTCCATCTGTGGAAGGTTTTGTTTTCTTGTCTGAAACAAAATAAAGGAACAGTTGAAGTCAGAACTTCAACTTCTTTAAGCTCAAAACCAAAAATGGCAAAATATTTGGTTGGCCATTTCAGTGTTTATATACTGAGCTGCAAAGAATGGGCCTTTAATTGTTGAAATGAACAATTTCTTAGCCATAACTAGGGTGAGAAATTAGCTGATTGATGGAACAATATTGTCAACAATACTAACTTTTAAGTCTGCTTACACTGCTTGTAATTTCAGGTCCATTATACTACCTAGTAAGCAATTGCTGCATTCCCTAGTTGGTTGCGTAGCTGTTTTGCATGAGGTTATGTTAAAATAATTGGTACCCCATAACAACCTTTGTATTGGCTTTGTTTCACAGCAGACATGAAAAATGTTTACTCTTTTAATGTCATTATCAAGGTGGTACCTTGACAGAAGTTCAAAGTAATGTGTATGTATTCTGTTACTTAAACCATGCAAGCAACTTCTTCCAAACTTTCTCTCATGTTTGCAGATTTTAAGTAATCATGTATCATTTTATATTTTTTAAATCAAGGTTGGAGTAGTTTCCCAGCTTTTGCCTGATGCAACGAGACCATCAGTATATTTGGCTCAGGGACTGACTATAACAGTATGATCCATTTCTTCTGTCATTTACATTGTTTACCTATTTCTGCCTCAGAGTCATCTTCAAGATCGTCATCTTGCAATTGGTCAGTTTCTTTTAGATCAGCAGTATCTTCAGCTGCACCAGGACTCTCTCCTTGTTCCTCCTCATCTTTCAATCGTTTTTTCTGACGACCATCTCCCTTTATTGGGAACATAATGAAACTGCTTTTCATATGTTTCCTTTATTTGCCATGAACTTGGAATAAAATTGCCCGTACGAAGCATACAGGAAAAACGTTAGCAAGCAAAGTAACAAAATGGGTGAAACCAAGATACCTTATCATAATCATGGCCCTTGTGTATCCTCCTGCGATGTTCATTCAGCGTATCCAAAATGTGTTGTCTAATTCCTGCTTTGTTGAACCCAGCAGGTGCATATGTGCATGTTTCTGTTAACTCTTCCACCAATTCATTCAGTTCCTTCAACGCTTTTATGTTTTTCCTAAAAATTGGGATGTCATTCCCGGGCCACTTTTGCACGGCTCTTTCTTGTACATTTCGCCTCCTGTACATCACAAGCCCACAACAAATTAAATGAAGCTAACACTATGAATATGTTATTGTCGTTCTAAAACATTCAAATAGTGTTCTTTACATGAAACTTACTTTAAACCAAAAATACTTACTTTTCCTTCTAACTATTTTATTGAAAGTGTAACGCTACCTAAGATCGCCTTTGGAAAGTAAATAAACCTTGAACAAACCTAACAACAACAACAAAAAAACTTTAAAATAGCGACAGTACAGTTTATTCGGTAGACGCAAATGAAATTATAATAATTTTCTGTTTTAACTCGATGTTCAAACTGTAAAGTCCAATTCATCATTCATTAACGCATTATTAATCGTTGTAAGTCGCTTACTTTGCTTTGTAGATCTTTCAGTCCAGGTCCGACATAGTTTTCAACTGACGTCGGTTTGGCTTAGAAGTCTTGCCACTGCGGGTGCTTCCACTAGTACTGTCAGAGGAACTCAAGATTTCTGTTGTGTCGGTTTCGCCCGTGCATTTCTGTGTGAGTGATTTGATTAAACGCTGGAATTCCAATTGGCCACCAATTTCTTTCAGACCACAGGCACTTAGTTGCTCGATTGATGCATTCATAGCCATGAATTTGAGGACGGATCCTTTAATTTTTTGTTCTGTAAAGCAAAACAGTACAGTTATCAACACAAACATTCTAGCAATAGACCTTATCACGGTTTTGACCGCCATTTTGACGGGTAGGCAAAGCGTAAAGAATTTGTAGTGTTTATATTGGGATCAGATGTCAAATAATTTTCGTTAAACACTAGTTCTGAAAAATTTATGAATTGAGAACTGAAGGTACAGGGCAAAAGATTATACAGACCAAATTTTAGGCACTAACCTTTTAAAGAAGTTGCCCGGCAGCGTTTTCACTTTTTCTATATATTTGTCTGTAATTTTTCCCGCGAAATTTCAGTAAGAATTAGAGACAAATGTCTGGAAAAATCGAAAACGCTACCACGCAGCTTTTAACGAAGGCTGGTCCCTAAAAATTGGTCTGTATAATCCTTTGCCCTGTACCTTCAGCCCGCGATTGATAATTCTTTATGCTTTGCCTACCCGTCAAAATGGCGGTCAAAACCGTGATAAGGCCTATTTTTATCTCGACCTTTCCGCATGCAAGACATTTGCGCCCGAAACTCGGCTAGTTCCAACGAATGGGTTGAAGTTTTTGGCCGCAAACCAAGCCACATTTCTGTAGTATAGAAAATAAAGTATTTCTCCCATTTCAATTTCAAACTAAACCACAACTGAATCCTTGTTGTTTGATTTACATGCATCATATTGTTCTTAACTGGGCCTAGAAAGTTTTGAGGCGTGTTGGTCTGCATCTGCCTTTGACTGGGAACTGAACGTACACCCATGCTTACCTTTGAATTTAGTAGCAACTTCTGGCGCAAAATGTTTTTTAATGAAATGGAAGACGTCATCTTCCGTCCAGTCCTCAACCTTTCCATTTTCCTGACAATCGATGTTCTCCATACTTTTGATTAATGCCACTGCGAGTATTTTCTCGAAGCTGCCTTCTACAAGTTTAGGCTGGAAAGTCACCGGGAAAGTCACGCACCGGTATCGTGCCGTAAAGTACTTACCAATGTGTGTTCATATCCGCTGACCCAAAAGCTTGCCCGGGTTATATGACGCTGAGGTCGGTGTGATTCTGTCGGTGTTGGTCTCGATGTCGAAGTCCAGCGTTATGGAAAAATGTTCTAATTAGATTGTACTATAAACCTTAATATAATTCCACCCTCTGAAATTTCGCTCTTTGAAACTCCAAACAGCCAGGAGAATTTGAGAAAATCGCCCGCCACAACATCAGCAAAATTCGCGAGCATTTTGATATTAAACAGGTGAACACGTATTGCAATAGGTTGTGCAATTATTTTCCTATCCCCGTGTTGCTTTCCTTTTACTGGAAAAGAAAGGCGCCTTATTTATCATGTGCCTTTCCAAATTAGGATGGAGAACGAGCAACATAAAGCAAAAAGACCTAGAAAAGAGAAATTGAGATCATGGTCGCGGAGAGAAGTTTCCACCTGCAATTGCCCCGATCTGAGTTACAGGCATTCGCACTGCCCGTGCGAAACATGCAACGGTAAAGCAGTGTCCCGTTCAACTGAGTTTCAACATTGGGAAAGAAAAAACCTTTTAGCCAAGTGAGTTGCTTGGAATTTCTTTAAGCAGGATCATAAAATCATGAATGATTGTCAAATTTTTAGTTACTCGTAAAAAACAAATTATTTTTATTGAGCAAGTTTTAACCACTGTAGGTAAGATAAGGAGAGCTGGGCCCGGTTGTTCGAAGGCTGATTAACTTAATCCAGGATTAGCGTAAACGTTTGTTACAAGTTTTAACTTTTTGGGGAAAGTTTCTTTTACTTTTGTTTTTCAAGATTGACTTCTTTTAATGTAAAGTTTTGCCGAATATCAGCGTTGAACAGCACTTAGGAGTAGAGAAATAAACTCCTTTCAAAGCTTTGCTGTCACTTACCCCACAACATGATTCTGTAAAATGTGGAAAAGGACCTTGTCAAAAACTAAAATCTAATTTCTAGTCTGTAGAAGACCTTAGTTCATTAAGTACTTTCTCTTTTTTTAAACTAAGGGGCAATGATAACAGATGGAATAGTGAAAATCTAGAAGAAAGTTCTTGAGACACAAATCATGAAGAAAGTGAACTTGAGGAAACATTTAGTGATGCCGCTAATGATAATGAAGCTGACAGTACTGATGAGGAGAGGACACTTCAAGGAAATCATATTGATGTCACCATTGACGAATGTAGTGATGCAACAAGTGAAGCAGGTGTAGGTTCCTGTGAATTGCATCCCCACTTTGATGACCAAGAAGGTGGTCCAGGTAGCAGTGATAACATCAAGGAAGAAACTGTTTCTTGCATTTTCCGGGGTCTTATTTTAGCGGAGGAAATGACATCATCTGTGACTGATATGGAAAAGTTGTCGAAATATGCCAAGGACCTTTACTGCAAAGGTGACTGCAACCTTGAAAAGTACTGGCCCTGCAATTGGAGAGAAACTGAAATTCTACT
>NC_090876.1:30545476-30565476 GCF_036669935.1 Montipora foliosa
CTATCCACAAGGAGATCACCTACTACATCCCAAAAAGCAATATAAAATTCGACCGTAAGACCATCGTTTCCTGGTGATTTATTTTTCTGAAAAGATTGTTAACTCTTGAAACATTCCGAAGCAGTTAATTTTCCTTCACACAGTGTTGCCTCTTCATCTGACAGCTTTGATATTCCCGGATTGCCTAGAAAGGAATGCAGCAAATTTGCCGATGGATTAAGAGGTTCTAATTTGTACAAATTAGTGTAGTAATTTTCTACCTCAGCCATAATTTTTCGTGGGTCCGTGGTCAGAAAACCATCTTTACTGAAAACTTTCTGGACCGAGCTTTTTGATTTCCTACTGGTTTCAAGACTTAAAAAATATTTATTACTTTTTTCACCAAATTCATACCACCTAGCTCTTGAGCGAATAATCGCACCCATTGATAAATGCTCATAAAGTGAATTCTATTCATTTTTTGCAAGTTCCAATTTTTCCTTATTTTCACACGACGGGTCAGTACTGCAAATTTCTTCATACTGCTTTAGTAAACTTTCAGCATTTGCAAGCTTATCACGTCTCACACGCACTTTTTCCTTACTATATTTAATTGTGAACTGCCTTCTTCTATTTGATCAAGTCCCAAAGTAATCTTTTATCACTAAAGTCTGAGAACTCCTCGCACCAGTCTGGTACCTTCTGGTTAATCATCAATATAAATTCCGAGTCTTCCAGTAAACTGGCATTGAATTTCCAGTACGACGGACCAAATTTTTGCTTCTCAATACTATCGAAATGGAGAACAGATCAGAATTAATTGCTGGAATGATATCCACCCTTTCGACCTCTTCTTGATACGAGTCGCTAATCAGCCAATAGTCTAATCGTTGTTATATAAACAGAGTTTTCTTGCCTCCAAGTAAAGCGTTTACTATCAGGTTTTCGTGCCCGCCAGATATCTACCAACTCAAAATTACAACAAATATTTTGAATGCAACTTAGAGAATCTTTCTTAATTGTTTGCCCCCAGAGCAGCCAAGGTCTGTGCTGAGAGCAACGTTAAAATCACCTCCCAAAACAATTTTTTGCTCCACATTGTTGTAATAATTTTCTAGGAGGCTATTCAAATTATTGAAAAAATAACTTTGATTGGGAACCTTGTTACTCGGGCCCCGTAGGGGCGCGAGTTATAAAAGACGTTAGATTTCAGTTTTTTTTTTTTCCTGTGCAGCAAAATGCACAATAGAAAAACGTGGCCGTGTTTGATTGGGCAATGAACAATAGAAAGCACGTGGCGGTGTTTTGATTGGGTCATGCACAATAGAAGCCACGTGGCGCTATTTACTTTGGTTATTTAAAGCAAACCACGTAATCCAAGATCATGAAGAGCTCTGTGATGCGTTGTTTGGATTACTGAAGATCGGCATTGCGTTGGCTTAATCGATTTCTTCTTGGGGCGCTCAAGGCACATACAAAGAAAGGCATACGCTTTTCGCGGTAGACCCACACTAAAAGATGTCAAGCGTCAGCTTCGAAACGGGTCGTTCCGCGAACTGAATGAAACAAGAATATACTCGAATGTAACTGAAATGGACTCAACTATTGAAAGTGATACAAGTCAAAACACTAATTCTTTAATAAGCAGCGGGTACCTTATTGAGAACTACTCTAAAGATGACAGCGACAAAGAAAATAACTCCACAAACAAATGGACGCTATATTGGAATCTTCTGAAGACAAAGTAAAAACATTTGCACAGCGAACAAATGGCCTCACGCTTGGACCATTTTCACCGCGAACAAATAGCCTCCTGCTCAGTGTACCATTGACTACGGAGATAAGTTTTTTTTGTCTATTGTTTTTTTCTTTTTCATTGTTAAACAGTTTGTTTCTTGTAATGGTCTAGCTTATATCCTTTGTTCAAATAGCCATATTAGCGATCGTGTTCACTGCCATCTTGTGTGTATAGTTCTGTTCTAGTTTCACAAGATTTGATGTCATCAGTGGAAAATGTGATCAACTCTTTAGAAAATAACTTTGATGTAGTTGGAAAGGCTGTACAGTTATTTGATTCTCAATGATAATAAAGACTTCATTCCGAAGGAGAAATACAGGTCTCGATAAGCGAAAGTTGTTTACTTTTGTTTTGATTTGCGTGAGCATCGACATAGACGTGCCCGAGAACCAAGCAGAATTACAGAGAAAAGGCTGAGACGTCTATTTATAACAGCAGAAAAAGGAGGAAACTTGGAGGAAGGTATTTGGGTAACAACGTACCGAGGTCATCCACATTTCATCGTATTACTAGCAAGGGAGATCACTTCCTCGTAAACACAACATAAATATCTACCTCAGGTATGCGTTTAAATCTAAGCACGTGGTACAGTGTATGTAACACTTTTCCAAAAAGCGTGGATGAACAGGTAAATGCAAAATGAAACTTAAATTTATGCAGAAATCAGGAATACCCGGTATGATTTGTAAAAGAATGTTTTGTTTTCTCAGAAACGAAACGTATCTATTTTGAATTTAGGGTGAACTATTTACACATCGAGTTAGAGTGGCCAATCGAAACAGAGTGTGGAATTGGAAATGTAAACATCTACGAGATACAAAAACAAACTTGTGAACACGTAAACCTAAAATATTCCCAATCATAATGCTGACAAACACAAAGGCAAAAGAAATGGATTATGCATAGGACGTTTTGAATAACTGAATGATTTTGGGTTAGATGAAATCGATATATTGTTAAAAATTCCCAAGTTATCCGTTTTCGTGTTAATTAGTAATGCAAACAAGTCTTAGTAATAAATTGGATTAACGAGGAACCAGTGATTGTAACGCTAGTAATTGCCATGGTTCGTATGTAACACGTAATCATGAGACGATTCACGGAAAACGGAATTTGAAATGTTATGCAGGGGTGAGTATTTGAAGGTAAAATAGGTATTTGTAGACTTTATTCTTCGATGTATTGTGCACATAAACGAGTATATGTTTTTCTCTTTAAATGAGATTTTACTGCCCTATCAGTAAAATACGATTAATGACACGTGACCATACTCGCGTTCTTTGTAGTCGGCCGTTCAAGGTCATAAAATCAACGGTTTTGTTGTAAATAAAACGAGGACATAAAGACTTTGTTCCCAGATCTCAGATTATAACGTACACCTGCATTGGCCAAATCTGTTAAAGCCTCATTTATTATTGCTAAAGAGCACGTGTAATGCCTACCTCCTGCATAGTAGAACCTGTGCAACTTGCTACTTTAATAGACAGAGTCTAGCTATAAAAGCCTCAGTCAGCCGTCCAAGGTTCACCTGGCAGTTTGTCTTCTATAGTAAACCAACTAGCTGTTTGCAATTTGTTAAAGTTTTTCTCCTCCCTCCCTTTGGGGATGGGTTGGATATATCGCTTTGCCTTCATTAAAGGGGCTAGGTCATGCAATTTTAGGCAATTTCAGCATTGATCAAATGGTCATAGAATTAACTGAAATAACAAAATAACGGCTCAAAACTATAGAAGAACTCAAACAAAACACAGGAAAGCTAAGAAGGGACAAACATGGACAAAGATGGACAAAAGTGGGGAGGATTGAAGTGGATTGCATTTGGGCAAATTTGAAAAACGTCGGCCCACCTTTTCTCAAATTTATATCAGTTTATATCAAAATGTCATTTAAACAGCTGGAAAATCATTCTCAATTGTTATGAGGCCGTGATTTTGCAAATGAAAGACTCTTGCTCTGCCAATTTGACGTTTACAGCTCATAACTTACAATTTTAAACAAAATTACCTAAAACAGTGTGACCTAGCCCCTTTAAAATTGGGTCCTCTCCTGTGCGGTGACTTCCACCAAGCTTGTTGGCTCGTTTGCCTTGGTACATCGCTCGCTAACCAATACTCTTGTCCGATCCAGCACGTGCTGTTTACTAATCAGCTCATAGTGCTGGGGAGATAAGTGAGGTTGTTCTACGTCAAATAATCTGGAAGTCGCATAGGCTAATTAGCCGCAAGGCAGCGTTCCCCTCAAAAAAAAAGCCAATACGTCTGTTGTCTCGTTTTATTGCTCCTTGCATTGTGCGTTTAAAAGCTAATTATGCATGTTGATACCAAGGAACACCGTTCAGAGAGTTTGAGTTCACATTTCTATCTTTATTTCTCGAGAGTTTCAATACACAAAGCGAAATAAGAATGACAGGCCAAGTGACCCACACTATAGTATTCCGTTCCGGAAACGAAACGCTACTCTTTGTTTTTTGAAATAGTTTCTTGTTAAAAGTCTAGTCCACCGCATGGCATATTGCTGGTACCGGTAAGTTCAACCTTTGCAGGGACATAATCTAGAAAAATCCTGGTTCACATCCTATTGATCCTAGTAAAACAACTGTCAAGGTGATGTTTTAGTGTATGGCTCAAATGCTGGTAGTGAATGTGCAACTATGTCACTATGTGCCATTATATAATTATAATTATGATAGGAAATTAATTACTTCCCCGTAATTATCAGTTGTAAATGTAGGAAATGAACTATACACTGCCTTATCAAGCTTGTCGAGACAAACATATTTCATGTTAACAGAATTACCTGCAGAAGTCATAGCGTTCAACACAACTTTTCAGATTCAATACAGCCCAAGTCATACTGGTAATGTACTTGGAAGTTGCACAATAGATTTTCCTTACTGTATGTCTTTGATAGGTACTTTCCAAAATTTGGTCACAGAGAATTATAATTCTTTTATTTTTTTCTCAATGCGTGAGTGGGCGGAATTCAACAAATCCTGCAATCTGATTGGTTCCGGGAGCGGGTGGAATTTTCTCATCCGGCCTGCTCACGGCAGGCGGAAACCTAGCCTTAATTGCGTGAGCTTGTTTGATGACCTTAAATTTCCATTTTTTTTACACCGACTCCGTTTACATACAGAGGTTATTTTTCATTAGACAAGAGGTTTGGAACTGGAATTTCTCTTGAAACGTTCAGTTTGTAAGTCGCTTTAATACTGCATTCCCTATCAAGCGCGGTGCGAGTCAACAATTAAAACAAGTGATCTCAGAGAAGATGGGGGAGAGGGAAAAAAAAGTTACTTACTGGCAAAGGGTCGGTCTGTATAGCAAAAAACTGTGACATCGTTCTTGAAAAAGCAGCAATTTCAAGGCCCCGGTCACAGTTTTTCCCTATACGGACCTCCCAGCTGGCAAATGACATATTTGTGCATATTACTGCGAGTATTTAAATTACAACAAATGGTATATTTTAAATATTTGATTGTCGTGCTATGGATTCATTTGGCATGGCCTCAAGGAACTTTTGCACTTCTGGAAGTATTTTCAAGTGTGGAAATATAGTGCACATCTTTACGTGTCGCGCACGTGACAAAGTGACCTTTACGTGCACCACTGCACGAAAGTTTGGTCATCTTGGAAAGATGTTTTCACATCTCACCTTCGTTTCTCTTTCATTTTTTTCTCCAAAAGATGTTTCGACGAGTCATTTCGTTTCATCTTAAGCCGTTTAATTAGCGTTTCCTTTCTCAAACACTGAGCAAGAATACCCATCGATCAGTAAAAAACAATGTCAGGCTTAGCCACTTTGGCATAAATACACTATTTTTTACCTCGTTTCCATGGTCCAGTGGTCATTGTCACCACCTGTAATGAAGATAATCTGGGTCCGGGTATTCACTACATACACAGTCGAACATCATGAGAATCGCAATGTAAGGCCGATGTGAGAAGGACAAACTTCTCTCTGTTCTTTTCTTTAGCGCTAAATTAACCATACACCACTCACTGTACTTTTGCAGGCCCGAGTATAGGCTACTTGTAGCCTCTTGTTTGGAGAATAGACATTGACGAACAAAAATTCTAAACCTTGAACCGTTGCATTGATCAAGATAAAACGGCCCTTGTCGTCAGTTTTCGAAGAATTGAGTTTGAATTCTAGATCATCTCTTACCAACACCAACACCCCGCAACTATGATTAGTCCCATGTGAATAAAACATCTTACCTTTCCACTGCGTATTCCATATTCCACTTCCTTTGTGCTATATGTTTCTTGCAGAAACACAATATCAGCTTTCTGTTTATTTAGCCAAAGAAGAAGGGCTTTTCTCTTCGTTGCAGAACAAATCCCTCGAACATTCAGAGATATTAATTTAAAATCAACGTTATCTTTTGTGAAAAAACACGGCAAGAAAAGTGGCATTTTACCATTAAGAAAACATGCGGCGAACTTACGCAAAATGCGGTATTTCCCAGTATTTTTCAGTGTTCACCAAAACCGAAAATCCAATCTTTTCCGCGAGTTTTTATGCCGGTGAATTCAAGTATTCGTTCCATTATCCGGCAGTTTTCTGTTGCGGTGAACGCTGGAAAACGCACGTTTTGTGGCGTTCACCATTCGGTTAACACTCGTAAAACGTCTGGTATTCTAGGCGTTTACTGGAGTTTTCCCACAGACCAACGTCGCGTTCATTGCTGTTATCCAGTAAAAACCCGCGTTTTCCCTTGTTTTCCGCCACGGAAAATCCCGGTTAAACGTAGGTAAACGCTGGAAAACTAGCGATTACCTATCAGTTAACGCTTGGAAAACAGCCAATATTCCGGCGTTCGCAAGCGGTTTTCTTTCGTATTCTTGCATTTTCTGGGACGGTGAATTCATGTAAATTCAAGAAAACGTATGTTTTCAAGCGTTTACCGATCGGTTAACGATTGGAAAATAGCCAGTATTCCGGAATTCGCAAGCGTTTTTCTCGCGTATTCTTTTATTTTCTGGAAGGGTGAATTCATGTAAATTCAAGAAAACGTGTGTTTTCTAGTGTTTACTGATCCGTTTACGCTCCGAAAACGGCAAATCATCGGCCGTTCACAAGTGTTTTCTTACATTTTCTGTGACGGTGAATTCAAGAGAATTTTAGAAAATGCCTGTTTTCCAGCGTTCACCAAACTGTGATGACTCGGAAACTAATGAATATTCCGGCGTTGTCCAGTATTTTTCTGGTGTTTTCATGCTTTTTTCTAGGGCGGTGAATTCGTGCGAATTCAAGAAAACGCCTATTTTCCTGCTTTCACCGAACGATTAACACACGGAAAATAGTTTGTACCCGGCGTTTTTTGGCATGTTTTCTAGGGTAGTGAATTCGGGTGAATTCCGAGGGCTTTCTTGCTTCACGATTCCCCCCAGCCCAACTCTAGATTCTTTGGCGCGATTTATGGTTCCATAGTTTTTGATAACTGTTCATTTGAGATGAACTAAGGGAAACAGCGGACTACGTTATAAGGACTTCCCTCTCCAGTGTTAAATACTAGGATGAAAGAAAACAACTCTGAATTCCAAGAATATCGTTTATTTAAATGCACACTGGTGTTGAAGTATTACAAGACTAAAATCAAATATGAGCTACAAACAAAGTAAGTTTAAAGATTTATAGTTACTTTCATCTTCCACTCCAACAAACAATTTCCGATCTATGTTCTTTCATCTAACCCTACTAAACTAGAAATGGTGTCAGTTTGTCCTAAAGAGCTCTCAGAATTCTATATAATACAAGAATACAAAAACAAAGCTGAGAAAAAAAGGACCCACCAACATTAGTGCAATTAGTTCTCAGTATTAGCTACTGGAAAAGAAGCAAACTAGGCTTATTTACCATAACCTAATAGATTGTAAGCAAGTAAAATTAACTCAATACCCTGATGCAATGTCACCCTGTACAAACTTAACTTTGTAGTCAAGCTACCTCTCCCAAGCACCCAAAAGTTTCCTTCAACACAGAAAGTTGTGACTTGGAAGATGTCATTAAATTTTTAGTACAATCACATGTGCATTTCAACACAGTCAATCACATGTATGAACAACTTGTAGTAACGAAAAAAAAAAATCTACAGTTGTTCTTTGACTGTCATCCACTAATTTTTATTTAATTTTTATTTAATTTAAATGAAGTTTTTTGGAGAGCAACTGTCTCTTCAACAACATGCACAGGGCATGTGTCTATTAAGTTTCTTAGTACAAGATATAATGTAAAATGTAGGAGGTGATTAGCCAAGTACTATTCACCTCCGAGGCTTGCCATGCGAAAACAAAGCTTTTTATTCTTCTGAGACTCAACATGGCTACCGAGTGACAAAGGTATATTTCCTATTAGTAAAAGTGATAGTGTGACCACTGCTGTTATATCATCTGAAAACAAGACAAATGCCTTGGGCCTTGCCTGTCATTCAGTATACAGACAGACATGCACCTCCTTGTTTGAATATGGTGATTATATCAATAAAGGCATGATCATAAGAACTTACCCAAAATTCGCCTCTCTGTGCAGAGTTGATCATTTTTAATTTGCTCTACTTCTTTGACCTCTCGAAGTGAAGTTGTTGAAACTGCCCGGTTTGGGTCTTCATTCTCTCTACAGATGATAATAAATGTGCCACAAAATTAATCCATCCAAAATAACAACAACAACAATCATTCTGCAATATTTGTTGCTGCCATTTAATATATAACCTCATCTGCTAACTAAGGAGAAGAAGGTACACAACTGTAAGCTGAATTTACGAAAGAGCAACAGCAACAATCTCAAGCATGATCAGGTTTGTTCAAATTAAGTAGCCGAAGTTGGCATACATTCGCTTAAAAATGATTAAAAATGATAACAGGAGTGAATCATAAAACTATGTTTCAGCAAAGCCACATCAATCTACTGTTCATTTCACCTAATTCTTTGTTGTTCTTGCATGCTAAAAAATACATTTCAAACTTCTTGTCTACGGTATTTCGACTGATGGTTTGCATACCGGTATATGCAGGCCTTCTGATAGGGTGCGAATAAAAAATGCAAATTATGCGATATTTTCAGGGCAGATTGTGTGATTAGAAAGGCCAATTATGCAATAAATAATGTAAATTATGCGATTTTTTTCTCAGCTATTTTAGTTGTTTTATACGTTTTATACGTTTTCAGGTTAAGAAAAACACTTTTTTGCTGCCCTAAAGACATTTTGAACACAAAGGAACAGTAATTATGCTCATATTGACCTGGCAATATATATATTCGTATAAATAGTTCCTTTTGCGTATTTTGTACACCGTGGCCAGAGTAAGCCGCGTCATATTTTCTCTCGTATAAAAGGCCCTGATATTGCACGACGAGAAAAACATCAGTCCATCGTCCACGTGGAGCATACCTGTGAGGTACTTTCTTGCTCGATTGTGAGCTGTCAGATCGGGCGGAATGTGGGAACTTCCTTCTTCGTCAAAGAAAAAGCAAGCGTTTTCACAACAAGCTTACCCATGAGTAAGTTTTTATCAGTTTTCAACGAAAGAAACTACATTCTGCCGAAAAACTTACAACTTTACTTATTTTTCACAAATCTCTTCTATAAGAGAAGGCAACTGTGTCATTTCAGTGGTGTGTATATAAGGGCGTGTTTGTGTTGCACTAATAGAAGGAGACTCGTACCAGGTCCCCGACATGAAAAATAAAGCCTTGTACTTCGAATGTTTACGAAATCGAAGGTGACAGGTATTCTAGCCTTTTTCCAAGATAAATCATCTTAAAAATGGCGTATTTATGCAGGAATTTCTAAGAAACGTCTTGATTTATGTTTCATTTTATGAATTTTGTGCGTCCTTTTGTGAATTATGCGATTTTTCATGAATTGTGCGATCGGATGCTATTTAAGGTCGATTGTGCGAAATCGCACCATCGCGTAATATCAGAAGGCCTGTATATGTCATTGTTCAATTAAGTTCGATTTGATTCGGAAATTGAACTCTAAATCATTTTTTTCGGTTCAATTGCTGAATTCAATCAATTACATGACCAGGAGTAAAAGCTGCAGGAAACATTTGACGTTATCTCGAATTTTTTCACAGTGACCTATCTTGATTTTTTGCATGCATGCCGCATTCAGTTTGCCACTTCAAATAGAATTGTCTGGGTGAAATTTATCTAGTATGATTTTCTGTAGGTGAATAAAATGCCTTTTTTGAAATAACACAAGATCTACCGGTACTTGATAACTTTTGTAATATTTCCAAATGAGTTGAAGAATTTTGGGTGGTTTCCAACAATAAAAACAGTACTAGTAGGTCACCTACTTTGCAAAATCTGAAAGTTAGAGGTCTTTTTTGTAGAGTTAACCTGTTGCCATGGTAACCGTAATAACATCAGAACTACCTTTAAGGTATTGCCCAACAACTGAGTTACAAAGGTGTTTAGAAGTTTGTCTACATGCCCACATGCAATTTCTTGTAATCTTTCATCAGTTCATAGACACTACAACAATTGAAAACCCTTATGAGCCTCCTTAAAAGTAGCGAAAGCTGCTGAAATTGACTGGTGCATAAAGAACTTAAAGAACTCACTTCATGTCAGTATTCCAGGACAGTCCCAACTGATCCATCTTGGAGCGGATATAGTGCTGTGAACACAAACTGACGATTAATAGAAATGTTCAACAAAATATAAGACTTTTCAAAGCTGGCAATATTTTGTCTTATAAAGACTGCTGAAAAGAATGTCCATATAACAAACCATGCTTGCAATAGCCTAGCGATACAAATGTTTTGAGGTCTTTTTCATAATAGCCGTTATGCGCGGGTTTCAGAAGAAAAGGTGTGAAAAATTGCTCGCCGATTGAGGCGCGAAATTTGAAAATACAAAGGTTTCCAACGTTCCTTTGGCGTAGAAAACGACGATATATATGTCCCCTTCCTAGGGGCAAACATACACAGTAACAACAAATTCATGACCGGCTTTCCACATAGAGCCTACTTACCGACAGATCAGGGTGTCTGGGAATCTTTCGCTTTCTGCCAGAACTGTTTGGTGATGGCGTCCACGATCCAACGCTGTCAGCCTGCGTAGCTACATCTTGATCTATCTTCGCCTCCAAAGCAACGATCCTTGCTTCTATGGCCTTGAAACCATTTTCCATAGTTTCCTGGATCTTTTCGATGGACTTAAAAACGGCATCAGAAAATTCTGCCTGGTTGCCTTCGATGATGCGTAAGGAATCATTGAATTCACCCAGCTGTTTTGCAATCTCGCCGTGATTGCTCTCTTGTAATGCGTTCTTGATCTCAACAATTCTGGTCAAAATTGTGCGGAATTCGGAAGCCGTATTTGCTCGGTTGTTTGACATCACGAATCAAAAGATCAAACCACACTTGGAATCACCCCAAAAGAAACTTCCTGCCGATAACGCTGCCGAAAGGCAATAGTGGCGCGAAAATATGTGTAAACAATGCAAGAAGCGGTGGGATGCCATTGGTCCATATAAGCATGCAACGCCCTCCTATTGGCTAGCAGTTCAAAGGCCCAAAGTAGTTTTGATCAGCGGTTGCAGGCGCCAACAGGACAAAGAATCTCGTTGGTGTTTACACTAAAATTTAAGTCTTTTCTATTATGCCGAAACGAAATTCTCCTTGAAAGTTCAAGAAAAGGAACAGACGTCGCATCCAATGTTCTCGTTGTGGCGCAAGTTATTCCTATTCAGGATCAAGGTCACATTCATGTGGTGGGGACGCATTATCGGGATCTGACGAAGCGGACCTCGAGCACGGTGACAATGTGAATGAAATCTCCGACACCGAACTACAGCAAGAAGAATCGGACGTTTATAGAAGCGACTGCCACGATAATGATGACACAGAAGCTGTCTGTGAACACTTGCTGTCTTCAGATATCCGAAGGAGGTTGCGAGACCGGTTGAGAAAACGGCTGAATGAAGAGGACTTGGCTCATTTTGACGATGATGATTCCAATAGTAACGACTGCGGAAATGCCTCTTCTGGTGACTCTGTTAATGAGAACTGGGAGAACTGTCAAGAGGATGACGATGTAGAAGAGGATTTTGATCATGAGCAGGAACAAGTTCTCGAGACTGCCAACAAATCATTGCCATTATCCGACAAATGTGGCGTTCTTATTTATTGGTTGTTGATATTTTTGTTGTCTTGGCAATGTGGATTTTGTCTTAGTGATTCAGTTGTGGATATGTTACTGAAGTTTCTAAGTCGTTTTTTTTTGGTGATTGGAACCCTCGATGAAAACGGTGCCATGGCTAAAGTAGCAAAGCGTATGCCAAATACTTTGTACATTCTCAAGAAAGTTCTAGGATTTATGAACAACGATGACTTTGTGAAATACGTTGTCTGCCCAAAATGTAAGACATTGTATAATTACAAAGACTGCATCCAGAAACGTTGTGGAAGGCAAGTTTCAGCTCGAGGTAATTTCGTTGCTTGGCCAAGACACCCACATAGGAACAGGCGAGACAAGGCCAGTTTTTACTACAGTCATGTATTTCCTGAAAGAGAGCTGTATCTAAAAATTGGACAGGAGCAGAAATGAGAATGTGAGATGAGTAATGCAGGGATACTATACAGGGTGTGAGGGACGAGGGTATGCATAGCTAAAAAGAAATTTGAAAAAATTTCAACATAGACTGTTTTTGCATAAGTATCCTTTTTAGTAATAGTTAAAATATTTACAAACTGCTTTGGGAATTTACTTGTGTTGACAAGTGACCCCCTTCCCTGTTGTGGCCAATATAATGCACCAGCGAGGTGACTAGGACAGCAGTTTCCTTTTGTCAATGCAAGTAAATTCCCAAAGCAGTGAAAGTGAAAAGAATACCCATGCAAAAATGGTGTATATTGACCTTTTTTTCAAATTTATTTTTAACTACATTGTTATGTTTTGTTTACATCCCTGATGTTGTGTCCTTGATATCATTTCCCGCATCTTGTGCCCCTGAACACAGGCCCTTGTATCCGCGTTACCAAGTCTCAGTCCCACTTTTAGGCACAGCTGTTTCAGAAGAATTGTCACGAACCTAGTATTGACAACTCTACCCCAGTCTAGCAGAAATTTTACGATAAATGATGATAGATTTTGTGATACTTAGATTGCTAGCATAGGGAACAAGCTTATAGTAAGAACTTGAAAACAACTAAAGCATCCAAGAGGCAATAGATTGTGTGGTAAAATTTTAAACATACTGTGAAGAAGATAGGCTGTGCCTTTCAAAACATTGGAAAAATATACTACCCTGACTGTGAAATAAGCCTTGCTCTTTTTTAGATTATTGGATTATTTGTTCTACTATTTTTTTTTTGGTGATTAGATCTCTCACTACAGGAACTAGACTGGGTTTGTTTTGTATGGTTTGTTTGTTTGGTTTGTTTTGTTTTTTTTTTCTTAAAAAAAGGGATGTCCATAGGATGCCAGTACAGCATGGGATACACCAGCCCCCCCATCCAATATGATTTCAACTCAAATTCTGGTACATGATGGAAATGTTCATTCTAAAACTGAGAAAGGTTTAGAACCCAGGAGTCATATCATAAGTAGATAAATTATGATCACCCATTGACTGTAGTCCTGAGGACTGTTTCAGGTGACATTGACCAATGTTTTATTCAGTTGTGAAAGACAGTTTTTAATCACAATATAAACAACATGGCAATATTTCCAGAAATTTGACAACTGGCCGCTAAACAGAGTTGTGACTGTATTTGCTACAGTACTTACTTTTATATTTAAATGTATGTGACTGTGTTTTCCTTAAATGGTTTTTAATGATATCTTTTTTATTTACATGTTTTGAGATTGCTTGTTTACTCTTTTATTTTTTAAGGCCAATGTGATGAACTACTTTTGAAGACAGTGCGCACTGGGACAAAGACTTTCTTGTACCCAAGGATGGTTTATCCATACAACTCTGTCTTTAAGTCGTTACAAGAGCTACTTAAGAGGCCTGGTTTTTGGGATAAATGCCAAGAATGGAGGAAGCAGGTTTTTCCGGACAACATCAAAACAGACATATACCAGGGAAATGTCTGGAAAGAGCTGTCGTCAAATGGGTTTCTCTGTAACATCAACAGTTTAGCTGTCATGCTTAATGTTGACTGGTTTAGACCACACAAACATTCCCCAGGATCTGTTGAAGTGATTTACCTTGTCTTGCTCAACCTTCCTCGGCATGAGAGATATAAAATGGAAAACATTATTGTTGTTGGCATTTTGCCTGGCCCATCTGAACCAAAACTTACTGCAAACACATTTTTGGAACCACTTGTCCAGGAGCTGCAGACACTATGGGCCTGCAAAGAATGTTTCTCGGTTTATGGCAGTTTATTTAAACGCCCAATCAAGGTTGGTTTAATCTGTGTGTCATCAGATATTCCAGCCACGAGCAAAATTGGAGGCTTCCTTGGTCACATGGCATCACAAGGATGTTCTCGCAGCAAGAAACAGTTTAATTCTGGAGCAGGTCTTGATTTCAGTGGTTTTGATAGAGAGAATTGGCAGCCACGAGAGTCATCAGAACATAAGCGTTCAGCAAAAGCAACACTGGAGGAAGCAAGTCCTGCGTCACAACAAAGGCTCTGTGCAGAGTTGGGTGCTAGGTATTCCGTTTTACAAGACCTTGAATACTTTGACTGTATACGCTATTTTGTGGTGGATCCTATGCACAATCTTTACCTTGGGACAGCAAAGCACATGATGAAAAATGTGTGGTTAGATGAGAAAAATGATTTCATTGATGATGATGACTTTCAAAGAATCCAAGAACTAGTGGATTCAATGACAGTCCCACAGGACATTGGGCGTATCCCAGGAAAAATCTCATGCAGTTTTTCAGGATTTACTGCTGACCAGTGAAAAAATTGGACAATTGTTTATTCATTGTTTGCACTGAAAGGAGTTCTTCCTGACAACCACCTGGAATGCTGGCGTCACTTTGTTCTTGCCTGCAAGTCTCTGGGCAAGAGAGTCCTGACTGACAATGATATTGAACTCGGAGACAGACACTTGATGGCATTTTGCAAAATGTTTGAGGAATTGTATGGAAAGGAACTAGTCACTCCCAATATGCATCTTCATGGACATTTGAAGGAATGCCTTCTAGATTATGGACCATTTCATTCCTTTTGGTGCTTTAGCTTTGAAAGATTTAATGGGATTTTGGGCTCTTTTCACACAAATAATCGTTCCATTGAAATCCAGTTGACGAGAAAATTTTTGATTCAGGCTAAGGTCAAGGACATCAAGTACCCTGACATGTACCAGGATTCTTTTGTGGAATTTTTTGAGAATTGTCAGACTTCAGGATCAGTCAAGATCACTCAGGAACCAATTGAACACTATCTTAACCTTAAAGAACACAGGGAAACACCTGTTAAAGATTTAAGTTGTTGTGACTGGGCAGCAAACAGCTGCATCTGTCCTGTATCAGCTGTGAAAGATGGAACACTAGACAGTGGTGACTTAAATGCACTTGAGGTTGTTTACCGGGAGCTGCTGGGACTTGGTGCAAGGAATCACATTGAAATGCCCTTTACTGTCTCAGAATTAAAAACCATCAGAATAGGGTCAGTGCTATATGGATCACAGCAAAGCCAGACTACAAGAAATTCATTTGTTCTAGCTAACTGGGCAGGAATAGAAGGGTCTCTAGCCACAAATACAGGATATGATGATTTAAGACCAGGACAAGTTGTGACATTCTTCCGCCATCGCATTAAAGTGAAATCAATGTTGTCTGCTTCATCAGACCAGAGATATGAATTTTATATTGCAAGAGTGAACTGGTATTCAAAGCATCCTGAACGCTATGCATTTGGAGTTCCAGTAGAAATTTGGTGTAACACAATTGATGTGTTTGGACCTGTATGTTTCATTCCTGTTCAACGAATCACGTCACTTTGTGTATGTGGAGAACTAGTTCACAAGAAGGAAACCGTTCTTGCTGTGACAGCTTGAGTTGACTTGCTGATGTCAAGAAGAAACATTAGCAACAACTTTGTGAATGACTGTGCACTAAATCAATCACCAAGTATGTAGAATGGGTTCTGCTTTAGTGAAAAAGGGCCTTATGACAAGTTATGTACATAAGGTAACTTGAAGAAAATACCCACCTTTTGATGTGTTACCCGAACACACCTTGGTGTGTTCCCAAGACACATCTTAAGCTGTGTTTTATGCTTGTCCTAAATTTGACACACTTTCAGGTGTGTTCTGCAGAAAGATGTGTTTTGTCACACTTCTTGATGTGTAACAAAGCACATCTTTAGTTGTGTTGTCAGAACACATCTTGCCAGGCGCCCCAAACTATAACATTTACATAATTATTTGCACAAAACATCAGCAGTTGTCCACAAATGGTTTATTAACCTTTCAAAAACAACTTTTAACACAATGGTTTTCAAAAAACTATTTTTGATAAATTTACACAATTTTGACTTGAGATTCTCTTGTTTCCACAAATTGTTTACACAGTCATTGACAAGCAAATAAACAAATATTAACTATTTCAATATACAGTTTATACCTGAATTTACTTTATTGGGAAAGCAAAAAAGAAACTACGTGTCCATTCTTGCAACATTTCAAGACAAAGTCTTTGTTTGTGTCTCTGTTGTAAAACACTATAAATTGCAGCCTTTCAAATACCTAAGCATGTCGACCCAACTGCGTTTTTCTGCTATGAAACAGTTCAATTTGTTTACACCACTGTTACCAGAAAAAAAATGTTGTATTATATTTTTACTAATCTCATACTTGGCCTACTCCTTTAAAATGATAATTTTATTCCTTAACCCTTTCACTCCCAGAAGTGATTAGTATGTAACTTCTGTTTATAATATCAATTCACTGGTTCAGCAGACAGGTGATGAGAATCAAACTCAAATTTTCTAACATAAAAGGGAATGTATAACAGCTAGAAAGGAGAATTAGATCTTGGGAGTGAAAGGGTTAAAATACAATACCCAGGAATAAAAAGGTTTTAATTTCTTTTGAAGATGTGAAAAAGCACTGTGTACGTAAGTCACACTATTCTTTCCCAAAAGGGGGAAGTTCAAAATAGTCTTTCAAGAACAACCTCAGGTTAGAAAAAATGCAACAATAGTTATTATTCTTTCAACGAAAAAAAATTTATGTGAAGTTAACTGGAAAAATGCATAATAAACATGTGGCTCCTCTGCTCTCACAACGTAACATGTACTACAGTAAAACTAACTTTTGTTATTTTTAAGTCTGCCATGATTTATAAAAGGTGGCATACATAGGCGTACGGGCCGGGGGGCGGGTGCACAGCTTGTCTAGTGGTGGTGATGGCTGAAAAGGATACATAAAACATTGCTCACATGGCTGTCTGTGTAATTATGATTATTACTGAAGTAGTGTGGAAGCAATGAAGAATAGATTCTGCCATAAAAATAAATAGTTGATACCCATCATTAAACAAAGAATGACATGATGAAAAGCCCATTTCTGGCAGTGTTATGGTACCATATGAAAACACCGCCTATTGCTTAACAAGTGGCACTCACAATTGTGGTACAATAGGTCATCACAGCAACAAGAAAACCTTTGCAAACCATCCCATACTTTGACGTTGAATGCTTTGAATGCCCCCATTTTTTATTCTGTTTAATTGATCAGTAGATACAGTCACTTTCAATTTTGTTACAGTTATTGTGCAGATAGTTCTACAGCCATTCTGTAGTGTTTTTCCTAATTTTGTAGAGGTTTCATGTTTCCTTTAGTCTGCTAACTAATTTCACACAATAAAATGTGGGGTTTACCAAGATTGATCTAAGTACTTTTTAAGGGTAAGTTGTGGTGACAAATTCCCAAGTTATCCCATCAGAGGGTTAGACCAAGGAAGGGAAATGGGTCCACATAAAGACCGAGAAAATGTGACCAGGGTTGGTATTGCTAGAACCAGTACTGCACTGCCAACATTAAATATGCAGTTCCTTAGTTACCAAGATTGGTTGAGATATAAGTGTTCAACATCAGATACAGTGTTTTTAAATGTCTTCCTTGGTGACCTATTTCATCAAAATAACAAGTGCAACTTACTGTTAAACAATGTCAGTAATTTCAACATACTTTTGGTATATAGCATGCTCTCTGCGATCAATTATCAATTTACTATTTTCCCATGGGTGCATGCTTCTGACATCAGCTGACAACAGCTGATGATTACTACAAAGTGCTGCTCTTTTCATAAATTTTAACCAGCCTTTTCTTTGTTTTAAATTGTGTAATAAAGGTAAGAGCTATGTTGTAAAGCAAAGTGGTAAATGGTTCAGCGTGTAAGTTATAGTTGCACTTGGAAGTTTTCTAAGAACATAATTTATGAAGCTAGAGTTGCTATCAGCTATTGCCTCTACAACTCTTAATAAGGCTTTGTTGTGCTTAGAAATCCCCCATGTGTAATTATAACTCAATAGTGAATGCTAAGCCATTTACCATTTGTTAATTAATGTTTCACGTGGTACCATAACATTGCCATTACAAAACAGTTGTACAATCTACCGGTACATGTATCCTTCTAATGAGGTAGTATTTGGAAATTGTTACAACTGCTTTGAGCCACCTTAAATACACACACCACAGGAATGGGTCGATTCATATCATTTATTGAAACCAATCATGAATAAGTTCTAGGAGAATGGAAAAGAAACTTGCATTTTTATGCCAGTATACTAAAAAAATGTTTATCTTTTGATAAAGTTCTGCAAAAAGCAAGATCTAATTGCCCCATTCTCTTGAACAAAAGAGACTTTAAAGTGACAAAACATACCAGAAAGCTGCATGGATTAGAATCTCTCAAGTGAGGGAACTTGTCACAAAGTTCAGAGGCCAGCTGTCTTCCTCTCACAGATGGCATTGCTTTGCAGAACTTTTTTCTTCCTCTAGTGTGATATTTGGAAAAGTTGGATCACTAGCCTGGTAGTCTTTTTCCATTGTTTTAGCAGATGAACTCCCTCCAGAATCTTCAAACTGCCAATATTATGATTATGTCAGTACAGATGGAGAGGAGAGGGCTTTTGGTTGGCTGAGTTGAAAATACAGTAAAGTGGGTGTTAAGTGAACCTTGTATTCACAAATGACTTGGTTTGTTGGAACCTTCTGTGACATTCCTTGGAGTGTCAAATTCATTCTGGAGTATTTTTTTGGTGCGATGCTGCTACACAAATCCACATGTTTAAACATACTTGTTCCACTTGAATGAGAGAACATCCCCAGAGATGTATATTCATCCACCAACCAACTCCACGAGATTTGACTCTAGGCCAGGAAACAGAAAAAATATATAGCCGAATACAGTCAGAGGAAAATCCAGTTCGGGAGCAGTCGTCCTTTCCCAGATCGTACGCGTGCGTACGTAAAAAAAAGGCTGTGCGCAAATTTTTAGTAATACCAGCTCACGCTTAGCATTCATAAGATGCTGACGCTCGCGTTAAGAGGCGAAGAAATAGATTGCTTGCAATATACTGTCGCGTGAATGAAAACAATTGTCTTATATATGCAGGTCATTCGCTTCGAATCTGAATTTTTCCCTGTCTCCGATGCCAGTTCAGTACTCGTACTGAGCTATCAAGCCACTCAGTTGAGAGAAAAATTTTATGATGTGTTGGTCGGTGAATATGTACAGAATTCCTTCAATCCAGGAAGATGCGCTGATCATTTTGATGACCTTATTAACTTAGAAAAAAAACTAGAATAACGATAATATTCGTTACGCATGCGCTGTTGCTTTCGGACCACCAGCGGTAACCACAATGATGGAAATCCTCCAATGGGTGTATATAAATAGATCTTGTAACGCAATCTATGCCAAGATCGGTAAGAGGCCTCTTCTGAGGGTTCCAAGGTTTGCATCAAGTACGCGGCAGCGAGAAATGTGTTTGGGCCCGGTGCTATTCCTCCCATGCAACTGATCCTAGGGGCATTCCTCTCTCAAGCTTTGCGAAATTGGTGAGTTGCGCCACCACGTAGGTCGTTGAGATGTCCGGAATGTGCCCGTTTCTTTTTAATTTTTGTGAATAATGTCCTTCAGTATACGACGTCCTTATACTTAGTGTACGGAATAACTATACTTGTAATATACGATGTCCACATACTTTGTTTAAGTAATAAGAAGATGAAGTATATGAAGTATATGATGTCTTTATACTTAATATTCGGAAAAGCTTCACTTAAG